>NC_054467.1:41678293-42007459 GCF_017639515.1 Carcharodon carcharias | reverse complement strand
AAGGCTGCCATGGAAAAACATCTGTTATGTGTTAGCAATCTCAAGTGGTGGAGTCGAGTGTGGGTGGAAATGCCAGGTGGGAAGGCAGGCTGGGCACTCAGCCCCCCGCTTTTTGGATGAGTACCTCGCGGTCCTGCTGGAGGAGTTGGCTGCCAGGAGGGACAACCTTGTCCCCAAAGATGGGAGGAGGAGACCACTATGCCTCACAAAGAGGGCATGGGAGGAGGTTGCAGCACTGGTTAGCATCCATGACATGGTGCAACGCACATGGATGCGGTGCTGGAAGAGGTTCAATGACCTGCTGCGCTCAGGAATGGTGAGTACTGTGTTAGCATGGGTCAGTGTGCAGAAGTGTTAACATGTGGCCGTCGCCCCCTGTGGGATGCTAGAGTCTGAATGGCAACTTTCAATGACATCGGAGCTGGCCAAGGGGGTGAGCCTGGCTGCTTGGATTGAGTGCGTTGTGGCTCAAGGGCCACGACTCGGATGTGCCCTGTGTGTTGTTCCTCAGCTGGGGTTAGCCAGGCTGTAATGGCGCTGCAGGTAGAGAGTGAACTAATCAATGCTACTTTGTTCTTTCAGCAGAAGACGAGCCATAACCAATCATAGAGATCATGTACAGGCAGAGGTTCACCCAACCTGCTGCTGCCGACCAGGTTTGAGCAGGATGCCCTTGAGCCAGAGAGCAGGCATGCTCCATGTGCAACCGGGCGTGGAGAGGGAAGGGTGCCAGATGAAGGTAAGAGCGCAGTACACAGAGGTGAGAGTTTCGAATTGCGCAACCATTCTAGTGTAGTCTCTTCATTGATGAAATCCTCAAACCTGGAGTCCCCATTGATCATTGAAAGATGATGACACCATGATGCAGATTTCTATTGTCTCACCAGGGTGCCTGACATGCACAGTGACAATGTGATGACTTTAACTAATGATGTGTCCTTGTTCTCCCTTTTAGATTTGCCGGTATGCACTTGCTCTCTGGACCCCAAAGGGTCACCCCTGATACCCGAGGACGCCGGGCTTCATTTGCACCTGTGTCACACCCGCTCTCTGAACCAGGCACCAGCGCAGATACCAGCACTTCAACGGGCATTAGATCAGCGGCTAGAATGTCGGTGCACATTGATGAGGGCGCTTCGCACTTGCTTGAGGCGCAAGTGGAGGCAGAGAGTGCCCAGGGCACCAGCAGTTGGAGGACTGCTGGGGACCAGGACGATGCTCAGTCAAAGGCAGGTGATGAGCCTCTGGAGTCATCATGGATGTCTAGCGGGATGTATGGGAGGATGTGGTGGAGATCCATGAAAGTCTGCGTGCCATGGCCTCCATTGTGGAGGAGTCCATTCAGAGCATGAGCACTGCGTTGACCCTCAGGCTGAGCTCACTGCCTCCTCCATTGAGAGAGTGGCGACTCTCATGGAGAGGCAGTTCCAGGGACAGAATCAGGGGTTCCTAGGGTTGCATTCAGACCTGCAAGCCCTCACACAGGTGGTCAGTGCCAGTGTGGGAGATGGATGAGGCACCCAGTATCCTAAAGAGGTGCCTGTCCATCAATGGTGAGCAGGGAGGTCCAGAGCGAACTCACGTTGGTGTATGAGCTGCTTCCCATCTCTGTGGGCTCCTCTCAGTGCACTCTGGATGATGGCAACAGCTCCTCCATCCGTCCGCCAGTGACCATGGTATCTGATGAGGCTGCGATGACCGGGGAGTGGCACTGGCCGCTCCCTCCCAGGCAGGGCCAGCACAGGCTCCACTGGCCAGAGGATGACTGCCAAGGTCACCAAGGCCATCAGGACAGCAGAGACAGCAGGCTGCCTCCAATCCCAGTGCCAGCCAGGGGCTGGGGGGTGTGGGGTCTACCAAGACGTAGCACTCGGAAAAGTAACTTAAAGTTGAGTACAAGAGGGACAGTGTACGGGTGATTTTCGGTTCATTTATGTTTGGTTTATATGTCTGCTGGTGTGGACATCAAAACCAGTAATGGTAATGTCATTATGCATTCAATGTGACAATCACATAAAATTTGCTTTGGTTCTGATGGCCTGAGTATGCTTCACCATTTTTTCTTTCTGTTGCAGGGTATGCCAGAATGTAATGCTGGACATGAATGGCTCTAAACTTTGTTGTACAGGCATTGAGTGGACTTTGGGTGCAAATGAAAGGGTAATTTCAGACATCTGGGATGGAGGTAGCAGCCCTGGCAAGAGGTGGAAGCAGATCTTTGGTAGCTTAGCTAAAGGGGCATTGGATAAAGGCATGCCAGGTGTCCCAGCCTCCCTGGAGGTTACCAAGATCTGCCTCCATACCCTCAGCAGTCTCCTCACTGTGCTCCTCTTCTGACTCACTACTGGATTCATCATCTGTGGCCTATGCAGCTGTGTCAAGATCCTCTTCCTCCAGTGGGTCCCCCCTTGTCAGTGCCAGATTATGGAGAGTGCAGCATGCAACCACTATCAGTGACACCCGCTCTATGGTCCTTTCTACCACCGTCCTTGTGGAGGCATGATTCCTATTGTAAAGCTGCTCTGCCTCTGTTCTTGGGTGCCGGAGAGGTGTCATAAGCCACCTTGTTACCCAGTAGCCATCCATTCAGTCGGGCTGGAGCACTGAAGAGCCTGGGCACCTGGGAGTGTCTCAGGATGTAAGCGTCATGGGAGCTACCAGGGTACCTTGCACAGACTTGCAGAATCTGCATCCTGTGGTCACACACTATCTGCAGGTTCATGGAGTGGAATCCCTTCCTGTTGACAAAGGCACCTGGCTCACTCACTGGTGCCTTGATGGCCACATGTTTGCAGTCGATTGTACCCTGGACGTGGGGGGACCCAGCAATCATTACAAAGCCTCTGGCTCACTCAGCCTAGCTGGCTTTGTCCATACAGTAAAGAATAAAAGTTAGTACCCATCTGAACAGAGCTTCTGTCACCAGCTGATTGGGATACTCCACAAAGATGTTTGCAGTCGATTGCACCCTGGATGCAGGCAATTGCTGCAAACCTCCTGGCTTGCTCAGCCTGGCTATCTTTGGCCATTCAGAAATGACTAAATGTCATTGCCCGCTTGAACAGAGCATCGATCAGTGGTTGATGCAACTGTGGACACTAATTGGGACACTCCATAAAGATCCCCCACTGACCCCTGGAAAGAGCTGGAGGCATAGAAGTTGACGGCCACTGTGAGCTTCAGGTCCACTGGCATGGGGTATCCACCCACACAGTTGGAGCTGATCTCAGGCCCAATAATCTGACAAATGGAGGTCACAGTCTCCCTTGAGAGGCGGAGCCACCTTCGGCATTGCACCTCAGACATATTGAGGTAGTTGCATTGCCGCCTGTAAATCCTGGAAGCAGGATAGTGGCATCTTCTGTGGCCCCCTCCGGCTTGGAATTCATGCTGGCCCTACGCCCCTTGACCTGCGCCTGTCCTCCTACAGGTTCCTCCCCTGGAAGCTGTATTGGGACACCTGGTCTCCTCTCCCTTCTACCCCTCTCTTCCTCCTCAGAGGAGGTGCCACCAGCAGAGACCACAAACTCCATTACCAGGGTAACGGAAGGCTGTCTGACACCTGCAGTGTCCAGATGGTCTGAATCCTCTGGGGGCCTTGGAGACACCAATAAGTCCTGAAATGAAGCCTGGAAATACTAACAGCGAAGGCCTGAATGGAGATGAAGCCTCCAAGTACCAATAAGCAATCAGCGGCATACTATCTTCAAAACTCCTCACCATTCACACTGGCAATGCTGCTGAGCCTTTTTATCCTGCCCTTGGATGAGATTTTGGAAAATTTGGGCTGCCCGCCTGCCTGTTTTGCCCATGTGACGAACGCAAAATCACACAGGCAATGTAAAATCCAGTTTAATTGCCTTTTTAATGGCCTTACCTGGCCTCAAAATTGAAGGCGGGCACGGCTCCGACTCCTGCACGCCCCCTCGACCTAAATATTGCATGAGTGCATGATGACGTTGGGACGCTCACCCGACAACATCACGCATTATTTTATGTTTGAGTGGGTCGAGCGCTCACCCATCTGCTCAGCAACAAATTCTGCCCCTAGACTGATGCACAGAAGACATGACCTCAAAAGGCAAGAAGACTGCAGCCCTCCGATTCAGTGATGCGTCTCAAAAACACCTTTTGGATGCTGTGCAGGCCTGCTGTGTTGTCCTCTACCCCTTCTCTGGCCACAGGAGGGGCAGCAAAATCACCAATCCGGCCTGGGAGATAGTAGCAGCAGTGGTCAGTGCCAGTGCTGCCCACAAGAGATTAGGCATCCAGTGCAGAAAGAGGGTTAATGATCTCATCCATGCTGCTTGGGTAAATCAATCATCTCATCACTCTAAACTCTCACACTCACAAGTCCGTCACACATTCACTGGCATCTCACTCATTGCCAGTTCAAGGGACATCACCACTCACTCTCGTGCACACATCCCCACATCTCCATCAGGCTCATATCCTCTAGAGCTCGGATCCTCATCCCATCCATGGCTCTGCTCGCCACACAAACATTCCACACAGTGCCATGTGTCCTGCTCACACTCTCTCTATCTGTGTTCATACAGGAAGAGCTAGCTCACAGCAGCAGGGAGAGGTCCTTCACCGGGGGTGGAGCGGCCCAAATTAGGCCCCTCAATCACGTTGAGGAGTGTGCCATCGTGTTGACTGCTGAAGACATGGACTATTTTTTATAATTAATTCATGGGATGTGGGCTTCGCTGGCTGGGCCAGCATTCATTGCCTGTCCCTAGTTGCCCTTGAGAAAGTGGTGGTAAGCTGCCTTCTTGAACCCCTGCAGTCCATGTGGTATAGGTACACCAACAATGCTGTTTGGAAGGGAGTTCCAGGGTTTTGACCCAGTGACAGTGAAGGAATGGTGATATATTCCCAAGTCAGGATGGTGGGTGACTTGGAGGGGAACTTCCAGGTGGTGGTGTTCCCATCTACCTGCTGCCCTTGTCCTTCTAGGTGATAGTGGTCATGTGTTTGGAAGGTGCTGTCTAAGGAGCTTTGGTGAATTCCTGCAATGCATCTGTACATACTGCTGCTACTGTACGTCATTGGTGGAGGAAGAGAATGTTTGTGGATGTGGTGCCAATCAAGTGGACTGCTTTGTCCTAGATGAGCTTCTTGAGTGTTGTGGGAGCTGCATTCAAACAGGCAAGTGGGGAGTATTCCATCACATTCATGACTTGTGCCTTGTAGATCGTGGACAGGCTTTGGGGAGTCAGGAGGCAAGTTACTCGTCGCACGATTCCTAGCCTCTGACCTGCTCTTGTAGCCTCAGTATTTATATGGCTAGTCCAGTTCAGTTTCTGGTCATTGGTAACCCCCAGGATGTCGATAGTGGGGGATTCAGTGATGGTAATCCCATTCAACATCAAGGGGTGATGGTTGGATTCTCTCTTGTTGGAGATGGTCATTGCCTGACACTTGTGTGGTGTGAATGTCACTTGCCATTTGTCAGCCCAAGCCTGGATATTGTCCAGGTCTTGCTGCATTTGGACATGGACTGCTTCAATATCTGAGAGGTCAGAAATGGTGTTGAACATTGTGCAATCATCAGCGAAGATCCCCAGTTCTGACCTTATGATGGAAGTAAGGTCATTGATGAAGCATTTGAAGGTGGTTGGGCCTAGGACACTACCCTGAGTAACTCCTGCAGTGAGGTCTAGAGCTGAGATGATGACCTCCAACAACCACAACCACCTTCCTTTGTGCTAGGTATGACTCCAACCAGTGGAGAGTTTTCCCCCTGATTCCCATTGACTCCAGTTTTGTTAGGGCTCCTTGATGCCACGCTCAGTCAAATGCTGCCTTGATGTCAAGGGTAGTCACTCTCACCTCATCTCAGGGGTTCAGCTCTTCAATCCATGTTTGAACCAAAGCTGTAAAGAGGTCATGAGCTGAGTGGTCCTGGCAGAACCCAAACTGGGCATCAGTGAGCAGGTTATTGCTAAGCAAGTGCTGCTTGATAGCACTGTTGATGACCCCTTTCATTACTTTACTGATGATGGAGAGTAGACTGTTGGAGAGGTAATTGGCTAGGTTGGATTTGTCCTGCTTTCTGCGTACAGCACATACCTGGGCAATTTTCCACATAGCCAGGTAGATGCCAGTGTTATAGCTGTACTGGAACAGCTTGGCTAGGGGTGCGGCAAGTTCTGAAGCACAAGTCTTCAGTATTATTGCCAGAATGTTGTCAGGGCCCATAGTCTTTGCAGTATCCAGTACCTTCAGCCGTTTCTTGATATCGGATGGAGTGAATTAAATTGGCTGAAGAATAGCATCTCTGATGCAGCGGACCTCCAGAGGAGGCCAAGATGGATCATCTACTCAGCACTTCTGGCTGAAGATTGTAGCAAATTCTTCAGCGTTATCTGTTGCACTGCTGTGCTGGGCTCCTCCATCATTGAGGATGGAGATATTTGTGGAACCACCTCCTCCAGTGAGTTGTTTAATTGTCTACTACCATTCACGACTGGATGTGGCAGGATTGCAGAGCTTAGCTTTGATCCGTTGGTTGTGGGATCACTTAGCTCTGTCTATCACTTGCTGCTTATGCTGTTTGGCATGCAAGTAGTCCTGTTTTATAGCTTCACCAGGTTGACACCCCATTTTTAGGTATGCCTGGTGATGCTCCCAGCATGCCCTCCTGCACTCTGCATTGAACCAGGGTTGATCCCCTGGCTTGATGGTAATGGTAGAGTGGGGGATATGCTGGATAATGAGGTTACAGATTGTGTTCGAGTACAAATCTGCTGCTGCTGATGGCCCACATCACCTCATGGATGCCCAGTCTTGAGTTGCTAGATCTGTTCGAAATCTATCTCATTTAGCACAGTGGTAGTGCCACACAACACGATGGAGGGTATCCTCAATGTGAAAGCAGGACTTCATCTCCACAATGACTATGTGGTGGTCACTCCTACCAATATTGTCATGGACAGATGCACCTGCGGCAGGCAGGCTGGTGAGGAAGAGGTCAAGTATGTTTTTCCCTCTTGTTGGTTCCCTCACCACCTGCTGCAGACCCAGTCTAGCAGCTATGTCATTTAGGACTCGACCAGCTCGGTAAGTAATGGTGCTACTGAGCCACTCTTGGTGATGGACATTGAAGTCCCACAGCCAGAGAACATCCTGCGCCCTTGCCACCCTCAGTGCTTCCTCCAAGTGATGTTCAACATGGAGGGGCACTGATTCATCAGTTGAGGGAGGGCGATACATGGTAATCAGCAGGAAGTTTCCCTGCACATGTTTGACCTGATATGCCATGAGACTTCATGGGGTCTGGAGTCAATGTTGAGGACTACCAGGGCAACTCCCTCCTGACTGTATGCCACTGTGCTGCCACCTCTGCTGGGTCTGTCCTGCCAGTGGGACAGGACATACCCAGGGACGGTGATGATGGAGTCTGGAACATTACCTGTAAGGTATGATTCCATGAGGATGACTATGTCAGGCTGTTGCTTGACTAGACTGTGAGACAGCTCTCCCAATTTTGGCAGTAGCCCCCAGATGTTAGTGAGGAGGACTTTGCAGGGTCGACAGGGCTGTGATTGCCATTGACAGTTCCGATGCCTAGGTCGATGTTGGGTGATCCATCTGGTTTCTTTCCTTTTTTGTGTCTTTGTAGCGGTTTGTTACAACTGAATGGCTTGCTCGGCCACTTCAGAGGGCATTTAAGAATCAACCACATTGCTGTGGGTAAGGAGTCATATATAGGCCAGACTAGATGAGGACAACAGAATTCCTTCCCTAAAAGACCATGCCTGTTGTAACGTTGCGGTTAGCGGCAAACTCCCACGTGAGGATCCTGCACTACATCATCCCTCTCTCAACGCAACTGAGTGTTCTCTCTTCTGCTTTTTACTCTGCTGCCATGCACTAATCATCTCTACTTTGGTTCACAAGGAGCTCTGCCAAACGACGACACCTTCAGCCAGCCAGTCTCTCAGATCCATCCAGGTCTGCACCTCCAGCCAAGAGGACACCTCCTCCATTGAAGAGCTGGAAATAAGCAGCCTGGAAGACCCGTCACAGCACTTACCCACACCCTCCACCAACGCAGAGACACACGCCTCAGTGGGACCTAGATCTAGAGCAGGCTTGGGTTCACAGCCTAGTGGTCACTGCACAGACATGCTTCCGCAACAGGAAGAGGCATGTTTAGTTGAGCTCCCCAACATTCGGAGGACTGCTGGGGAAGAGGCATTTGTGAAGTTCGAGTCAGATGACGAGCATCTGGATTCAGTCTTCCAACTCATCATGGAGAGTCAGCAGAAGATTGGGGAACATCACATGGAGCTGTTGGAAGCCCTATACAGATTGGCATGTGAATTGGAGGAGTGCGCCTGCCTGCTCTCTGATGAAGTGGTTTGCATATGGAAACCTCCATCGGAAGGATGGCAGACTCCATGGAGACCCTGGTCCAGCAGAACGTGGAGATGTGCACAGACTTGCAGTCCATCACGTTAGCAAAGGGTAAGTTCCTTCAGTGGCAATGCGAGAGGGAAACGGGGATGATTTTGGTGAGCAGGCCTTATAATGGTTTGCAGATGAGTTAAAATGAAGTTCCCAATGTACGGCGGCAGGAAAGGCAGCCCGCCATTGACAGGCAGAGTGGATGATTACAAACCGGTTTCATGACGTCCTGAAAACGATTTTTGGCCTTCCCACCATATTTTCTGCTCACATCTGCCATGACGCCCAATGCTAAGGGCATGGAAAATTCTGACCTTGCTGCAGATGCCTCCTAAATGTAATAATCAAGCCATTTTTGTTGGTTGTGGCATTTTGGTCATGAATTTTTGCCTTCCAAAATTGTGCCTTCTGTTTCCTTGTTTGAGTTTTTTTTGGTTCTGGCATTTATCAGTTAATTAATCTTTTCTGGCGAGTTCCTTTCTAAAGTGAATCATTTTTTACCCATGTTTTTAACAAACTTTTGATAATCTATTTTAGTTGTTTTATGTTGAGATAATGGTAATTTCCCAATACATCACAGAAAGTTAATGTGCAAGTACAGCAAGCAATTAGAAAAGCAAATGGTATATCTGTTTTTATTACAAAGGAAATGGTTTACAAGAGTAAAGAAGTCTTACTGCAATTATATAGGGCCTTGGTAAGACCACACCTCAAGTACTATAATTTTGGTTTCCTTACTTGAGGAAGAAAGAAAGATTTGCATTTATACAACACTATTATACAACACAGGACATCTCAAATGCTTTACAGTCAAATAAGTACTTTTGAAGTGTCATAATGTAGGACATGCGGCAACAAACTCCCACAAACAGCAAAGCATCAATGATCACATTATCTGTTTTTTGTGATGTTGATTCAGGGATAAATATTGCCCTGGCTCTTCTTCAAAATAGTGCCATGAGATCTTTTACTTCCAGGGCCTCAGTTCGGTGTCTCATCTGAAAAACAGCACAGTACTTCCTCAGTGCTGTACTGGAGTGTTATCCTAAATTGTTGTGCTCAAGTTTAGGAATTGGACACAAATCCATAACATTTTGCTCCAGAGGCAAGAGTGCTACCAAATCAACCACAGCTGACATAACAGGATAAACTGTAGGAAGGATATATTTGCTGTATGGAGAGTACTCTGAGGGTTCACTAGACTGATTACATGAATGAGAAGATTGCCTGCAAGGAGAGATTGAGTAGACTATCCATATATTCCCTAGAGCAGGCTTGTCCAACCTTTTTGCATGGGGGGCCACATTTCCATTTTTTTCACTTAAGGGACAGTTGAGCAAGTTTTGGAAAGATAATATTTGGCACAACATTAAACATGAATTTCAAAAAAAAGGAGATATGAACAAAAGAAATAATTTGCTGAGCAAAAATAATGTCAAAGCAATAAATTGATAGTTTTAAAAAAGAGTTATTAATAAATATGACCATTAGAGTGTGGTAAGGTGTTTGTGTCCAGCTCACCCCCAGTCTTGGAGTGCTCACTCACTCACCCTCACCAACTGTGAGAGTGGGCGATAGTATATGTTGGTGTGTGGGTGTGAGGGTGAATGAGAATCTTGAGACTGAGAATGAGCCAGACACACACTCACACACTCTCTCTCTCACACACTCAACACACAGTCTCTCACTCACATACACACTCTCACACACAAACTTTCTCTCTCACACACACTGTCTCACACAGAACACTGTCTCTCTCACACACTCTCATGCACACACACACTCTCTCTTTCTCTTTCTCACACACACTTTCTCTCACATTCTCTTTCTCACACAATCTCATACTCGCTCTCTCTCACACACACTCTCCCCCACTGGCGGATTTTCAGGCAGGGGGTGGGGAGCATGAAATTGAAGAAAAGCGATTCCTTCTAGGTTCCCACCCACGCTGACCATGCAGCAATTTTACGCTGAGCCGGGCAAAGCCTCAGACAGGAAGCCCAACCTTGCCCCAATTGAAGCCCTTAAGTGGCCAATTATTGGCTTCAAGTTCTAGGCTGACAGGCAGATTTACCTGGCATGGGGGAAGCCCGAAAAAGAACAGGCCTAGATCTTTGTCAGGAAGGCAGAGGGGTGCCTCCATCAGAAGCGCCCTTCTGACTGCAGCCACTTAATGCTCCTTTGAGCATGAAATGGTTGTGGGGCACTCTGCTTTGGCGGGGACATGTTTCCTGCTGAATCTTCAGAAGGGAGACCTCGCCATTTGAAAAATTCAGGCTTCTCTCTCTCTCTCTCTCACACACAGTGGGCTGAATTTTACCTGCCCCCGGCAGCCATTTCTCCTGCAAGGAAAAGAGCATATTCTCTCAAATATGCTGTCTTGGAGAGGCCGGCAGCTCCAAAGGGTGGGACTACCTCCCCAGTGAGGGTGGAAGCCCCATTTGGACCTCATTTATCCTTCCTAAAGCACTTTCTGGTTGTGGATTGGGTTGGCGTGAAACATGATGGCTCCACATCAACTTTGTTTCCCCATCTACCCCCCACTCCGATGGGTCCTAGCAGTCTTTCCATCTCCACAGGCCCCAGCAGCCTCTCTCTCCTCTCCAGGTCCTGCAGCCTCCCCACAGGCCCCGGCAGCCTCGCTTTTCCCCATGGGCCCACAGGCTCTCTCCCCATGGGTCCCGGCAGCCTCTCTCTCCCCCACTGGCCCAGCAGCCTCTCTCTCCCCCAGGGTCCTGCAGTCTCTGGAGCCCGATGCACCTTGTAGTCTCTCGAGCCCCACGTGCTCTACAGCCTCTCCCCCTTGCGCCTTGAAGTCTCTCCTTTATCTCTCCCCCTCCTGAGATCCTCTCCTTTTCTCTCTACATACTCACAGCCTCCAATCACAACCTGTTTCTCAGGCAGGAATGGCCTGCGATTGGAGGATCAGCCTCTTGCAGAACCTTCAACTTCGCTTACCTGTCTTACTGGCATTTTGAACAGATGCTCCAGGGGCTACATAGAATGGCTTCATGGGCCACAATCTGGCCCGCCAGCAGCAGGTTGGACAAGCCTGCCCTGGAGTTTAGAAGAATAAGAGATGATTTCATTGAAACATATAAAATTTTTAAGGGGTTGGATAGGGTAGGTGCTGGGAGAATGTTTCCCTTGGTTGGGTGTCTGAAAATAAGGGCCACTGTCTCAGATTAAGGGGTTGCCCATTTAGGACTGAGAGGATGAGAGATGTTTTCACTCAAAGAGTTGTGAATCTTTGGAATTCACTCCCCAGAGAGCTGTGGATGGTGAGTCATTGAGTATATTCAAGACAGAGATAGACAGATTTTTTGGATCCTCAGGGAATCAAGGGAAATGGGGATAAAGCAGGCAGTGGAGTTGGTGTAACAGTTCAGCAATGATCTTACTGAATGGCAGAGCAGCCTCAAAAAAGCTGAATGGCCCACTCCTGCTGCTGTTTTTTAGATGCTTATATCGGAGACAAATGGTCATTTATTTTCTGGTTCATTTAAGAATCAAGGACAATGTAAATGTGTGTATGTTATGTTACAAAGAATTCCCTACTGGTATTTGTGAACATTCAAATTCTTCCACTACGTAAGATTGTGCTGCTTACTCCCGTTTTATTGGTTTACTTAGAATCATGGAATATAACAGCATAGAAATAAGCAATTCAGCCTCTCAAGCCTGTGCTAGCATTTTTCTCCAAAAAGTCAACATGTTCAATCTCCTTTCACAGCTCAGTCTACACATCCACCAGTGTTTCTATTTTTCAAGCAACCATCTAATTCCCTTTTGAAAGTACTTATGTACTCTGCTTCCACAAGGGTTTGTGGTAGATTCAAACCATCCTTTATGTAACAATATTTTAATCTCTTTTTTTGATTATCTTAAATTTTTACCCTCTGATTATCATCTTACCAACCTGTATACAACCCTCTTGTAATCCTTCATAATCTTGAACACTTCTTTCCGGCTTCTTCACAACACTCTTATCTTATCAATAGTGAAAAAGATCTCATTTCTCATTTCCTTTCCTCCTGATAATATCCTAATGAATTAACAATATTTTTATATTCTTTCTCTAATGAGGTGCCCAAGACTTCGCATAATATTGCAACAGCAACCTAATCAAGTTAATGATACAAGTTCAATATTCACAGAAAATGCTGGAAATACTTAGCAGGTCAGGCAGCATCTGTGGAAACAGAATTAACTCAGGATGATGACCCTTCGTCAAATCTAATGAAGGATCATCGACTTGAAATATTAAGGCCCAGATTTTCACCATGGTGGAAGTGGCCAAAAATCATAAATTAATCCCCAAACACAGCAATTCTCATTTTCATGGGAGGATGGTGGTGGGGCCTGTTAATTACGGAGGCAGCTGACAATGTAAATCATAATCTGCCTCTACACAAGTGGGATTTTGGTAGCCTTGGAGTGTGAAACCCAAAATATGCAGATTAGATCTGGTAGGAGAAGGTCTTAACTTTGTGGATTTGTTTTTGATAGCCAGGGTACCCTTTTGAAGAGAGGGTACCTTTGGATCTGGTCCAGGGACACCTTTGGGGGAGGTCAAGTGCCCTTTGGTGTAGGTGAGGTGCCTTTTGTGGGAGATAAACTACCCTTTGCAATTTTTAAAAGCAGGCATGAATGTGTATAAAAAGTGCAAAAACTGTCAAGTTATTTGGAACTGTTAACACTCTTGACAAAAATCAGTTGTCAAAACTGGGAAGAGGACCTGCCAAAAATGTTAGAGGAACTGTCAAGAGGACCTATCGAATGGA
The DNA here is from genome assembly GCF_017639515.1 of Carcharodon carcharias. NCBI lineage: Eukaryota > Metazoa > Chordata > Chondrichthyes > Lamniformes > Lamnidae > Carcharodon > Carcharodon carcharias. The sequence goes on along the minus strand of NC_054467.1, from coordinate 41,994,257 downwards.
TTTGTCATAAGTGCCAAGAAGAACTGCCAAGAGGACCTATCAAAAGTGTCAAGAGGAACTATCAAGAGGACCTGTCAAAGGGTCTATCAAAGCTGTGAAGAGGAACTTCAAGACAACCTGTAATAGGGAGCTGTCAAAAGTTTCAAAAAGGATTGTCAAAAGCATTTGTCAAAAGGAGCTGTCAAGTTGTGGAGGCATTTAAAAGTCCTGCCCTTTAAAATCTTGAAAAATAGGTCTGGAGTGTTAAAAAAAAAAATCATTGCTCCCCATTTCACTCTGTTTACAAAAGCCTGAGGGATTACATTACTGGATTAGTGCTACATGACTGATTTTACAACCATCCATTATCACAGTAGAGTGCATAAAGGATTATGAATTGCCATAAGGCTTTATGTAGTTGAAGCAATGTAAATGTAGTAAATCGGTTTTTATGAATGAGAATGTTTTTTTCAATATAGTGAGTCTGCAGTCGACGCTTAGAACTTCATAGTACTTTAATTTATCTCTTCTCTGCAAGGGTCCTGAGGTCTGCCCGTGATGGATACTGGCTGAGTTGGCACGATAGGTATAAGGGCAAAGGGTGGGGGGGCATGGGTTGGCATGAGTTGTCAGTTGGCATGGAGGCTATATAAAGGGCCATGGGGTAGGCAGAGGTGGATAGCTTGACATCGAGGAGGTAAAGGACCATGGGAGGTGGGTAGGGAGCATAAGGTGGCATGTAAGTTATGAACAGCCATGCAGGGTGGGTAGGGGGCAGGGGGTTGCATGGGATGGCATGGATGGGGCATGTGTGGGGGATGATGGGTGAGGGCCGGAGGGATGTTTCATTTTTATTCCTTTTTTTTAACATTTTGGACACAGTGCTGGAACCCTGAAGCAGGCCTTCCACACAGTCTGCCTCCACAACCAGCAGCCTCCCCAGTTCTTCCAGGGTCACCCACCCTGACTTCTAATCTAGCCCGTCTCCCCTGACCAATGTCCAGGCAGCCATTTTTAGATATCAGGTTCGTGGAGCTGGGAATTCTCCCGACTCTGTGCACCTGACACATGGATGAAAATCCAGGCCTCACTCTGTTTCTCTCCACAGATGATCCCCCAACTGCTGATTATTTCCCGTATTTTCCATTTTTATTTCAGATTTGCAGCATCTGCAGTATTTGGCTTTTGTTCAATTTTATCTTCATTTTTATATACCTCTATACCTACAAAGGATTCCATTTACCTTTTTGATGGATTGGCCTGCTCTTGTTGCCACCTTTAATTATGTGTGTATTTGCACGCTAAGGTTTCTCTGCACCTCTACGTTTCTACTTTGTTTCAAATCTTACCATTTAAGGTTAAGTTCTACTATTTTTGATTTGGCACAATTTACCTGTTCTCTCTAATTCAGTCATTCAACAAATATTGATACTATTCCCTCAAAAATCAATTATATTTATTGAGCAAATAACAGCAGCCCCAACATACTTGCTGTCCATTATAGTTTGAATTCCTTCAGATTGGAAATGTCTTCCTTTTTGTTTTCCACCTTTCTGATTTCTTACTACCCTGTCTTGTGTTACCTCTTTTTTTCTTCTTATTTTCTATACAGGTAAAGCATATTTTCCCTTGCAAGCTGCTGAGTGTGTTTCACCAAGCGCCCACCACATTTCATCCCCCATCCCCCTACACCTCACTTCATTTCTGCTATATTAGATTAAATTCTCCCCTATAGCTCTGTTCAATCATCTAAAAAGATTGCTGGTCCTGGCTGCGAGCAGATATAGGCTATTCCAGTGTTCAACTCAAAACTCATGCATAGGTGATCCAGCGTGCCTGGAACCTGTTTGCTTCTTTGCTGCACCATGACCAAGAATTCCTACCTGCCTCTGGGATGGGAAGGAAATTTCTTTGATATGTATCGTCATGCTCTGATCTCCTTCTGCCCTCCTCTCCATTTCCCATTCAATGGGATCAGCAATGTACCAAAAATCTCTATCAATTACGACTCAAAACTAATATTCATAATTTCACCTCGCCCTGCTGCGAGCCTTGCATCCACATCTCAGCTTACACACACTGCCAGTTATTCAAGCACGACTATTACATCAACCAAGCACATTGCACCATACTCACTGACACACTTTGGTCTCTCAGGGAATCAAGGGATATTGGGGAATGGACGGGAAAGTGGAGTTAAGGCTAATGACCAGACATGTGGCCTACTACTGACCCTTATTTCTTATGTTCTTATTTCCTCTCTCTTGCAGGACAAGGGTGCAGACAACTGGAGCCAGCAGGACCTGACCAGCAGGGGACAGGCGCAGCTACATGTCATCACCCCTATGGACGAGACGGTGCTCACCCCATCATTCAGGTGGCCATTGCTTAAGGCATTGACCAGCAATAGGGCTGAAACTATAGAAGGTGAGTGTATCCTCATACCCAATCCTCCTTTTTTGTCTCGCAATTTCTTCTGATTTATTTTATTCATTCGAGTGATGTGGGCATCGCTGTCGAGGCCATCCCTAATTGCCCTTGAGCAGGTGATAATGATCCCTCTTCCCTCTAAGCTGTGCAGCCATGCAGATTGTACTTAGGTCAGCACCTTGTATACATAAATGATATGGAGGAAAATGTAACTGGGCTAATTAGTAAATTTGCAGACGACACTAAAGTTGGAGGAGTTGCAGATAGTGAAGAGGATTTTCAAAGGATACAACGGTATATAGATCGGTTGGAGACTTGGGCGGAGAAATGGCAGATGGAGTTTAATCCGGACAAATGTGATGTAATGCATTTTGGAAGGTCTAATACAGGCAGGAATCATACAGTAAATGGCAGAACCCTTAAGTGCATTGATGGGCAGAGGGATCTGGGTGTATAGATCCACAGGTCACTGAAAGTGGCAACCGAGGTGGATAAGGTAGTCAGGAAGGCATATGGCATGCTTGCCTTCATTGGCAGGGGTATTGAGTATAAAAGCTGGGAAGTCATGCTGCAGCTGTAGAAAACCTTGGTTGGGCCACACTTGGAATATTGTGTGCGATTCTGGTCGCCACATTACCAGAAGGATATGGAGGCATTGGAGATGGTGCAGAGGAAGTTTACCAGGATGCTGCCTGGTCTGGAGGTTATTAGCTATGAGGAGAGGTTGGAGAAACTCGGATAGTCCTCACTAGAGCGACGGAGATTGAGGGGCGACTTGATAGAAGTTTACAAAATTATGAGTGGCATGGACAGAGTAGATAGTCAGAAGCTTTTTCCCAGGGTGGAAGAGTCAATTACTAGGGGACATAGACTTAAGGTGAGATGAGAAAACTATAGAGGAGATGTGCGGGGCAAGTTTTTTACGCAGAGGGTAGTGAGTGTCTGGAATTTGCTGCCAGAGGAGGTGGTGGAAGCAGGTACGATAGTGGTGTTTAAGAGGCAGCTTGACAAGTACATGAATAGGATGGGAATAGAGGGATACGGACCCCGGAAGTGCAAAATGTTTTAGTTGATGGGCAATATGATCGGTGCAGGCTTGGAGGGCCGAAGGGCCTGTTCCTGTTCTGTACTTTGCTTTGTTCTTTGTTCTTTACATTTACATGTGCAGCCACACAAAAAAAATGAAAGGAACTGCACATTTAAATAAATGGCCCGTGGACTAAAAAAAATGAGAGGATTCATTGATAGTATCGCAACTTCTTGAACTTCTGCAGGCCATGTGGTGTAGGTACACCCATAGTGCTGTTAAATAGGTACAAACTGCAGGTGGTGTGACCATGCAACTCATGCTTTTCCCACCTTCCCTCACCACAACTCTACCCTTGTGCCTTACTCCTTTCAGATACCCAAGAACTGCAAGCATGATGAAAGAGCAACAGGTGGAAAAGCAAGAAGATGATGAAGAAGAAGAAACACCATTATTTGATTTCGGACTTGCAGCCACCAGCTCAGATACTGACACTGAACAATTTAGAGGATAGCATTTGGTGGGACCTGCAAGTGGTGACACACAAGATACGGAGAGAAGGACAACATAGGTGTCAGCTCATTTGAGGGTGAGGTTGTACATGGGTTATGCTGTAGAGGACTCAAATGAGCACTTCAGTGGGGCCGGCTGCAGAAGAAAGTTGATAGGGATGCAATGCTTGGTACATTAACAGGACTTCAGGATCCTGTGTGAATTGTCAAGAAGCATGGAGATTCAATTTTGTACAGGGCTTTGCACAAAGTTTGGAACTCATGCTTTACATGATGGAAGTGGTAGCTAACTTTTTGAGCATACTTGTGGACCCAGCCATGATACAGCATCTGATGGTCAATGCCTCAGCTTCCATAGTAGCACAAGCAGAAGCCATCCAACATCTGAGTGCTGCGGAGGAAGCTCAGCCTCTTGTCATGAGAGGTCAGCTTGCTGCTATGCAAGTTCAGATTCCTGGCATCATGGCTACAGTTACCAGTGTTTAAAAGAGCTTATAGGGTGTAACAACAATCCAGCAACCTGTCCTCCAACAGATTACTAGGATTTCTGAGGCTCCACTACTGGGAAGTTGCAGTAGTTCTGTGAAGCATGAATCAGCTGTTCTCTCAGCATTCATCATCCCTCCCTGTTTGGTGCAGCATCAGCAGTGGCTCAGTTGATAGCACTCTCACCTCTGCGTCAGAAGGTTGTGGGTTCAACTGCCACTCTAGGACTTGAGCACAAGCTGACATCTGTCCCTTTTAGGTAGAAGTAAAATATTCCATGGCATTATTTCAAAGAAGAGCAGGTGAGTTATCCCTGGTGTCCTGGCCAATATTTACCCCTCAGTCAAGAACCATATTATCTGGTCATTATCACATTGTTGTTTGTGGTACTTTAAGGTGTGCAAACTGGCTGTGTTTCCTACATTACAACAATGACTACTCTGCAAAAAGAAAGTACTCCATTACTTCTAAAGCACTTTGGGACATCTGGTGATCATAAAAGGTGCTATATAAGTGCAAGACTTTCTTTCTTGCTGCTATAGTGCTCTTGCTGTTGCCTGTCATCCAGCCAGCCAAGTTGCTGCCACCCATGCCAAGATAGTGCAGTCTGAAATCAGGCCTAGTATTCCCAAAGGTTCTCCAGTTCATCCTCCATGACCACCTGCAATCTCTGCCCTGGAAATTGAACAGCCTTCCAACAGCCATGCTGCAACTACCAGGATAATACCACGTTGGAGCACCAGGACAGGCAAAGGCACATGGAAGACAGGCACTAAGGGAATGCACAAGGGTGATTAATTGAAGTCTATATTGAAAATAGCATTGTTTGATTTATAAATTTGATTTGGAATGTTTATTTTGTGTTGGTTTTTATTTTTGCATTATGGTCAAGCGGACACTGATGGTCAGTAACAGATAGAAGATAAGGTTTGGGACTGCTGGAGATTGGGGAGTTGGGTTGTCTTTGCTAGTATTGATGTCAGATGAGTTGCTCACAGACCATCTGGTTTAAGAATGGGCTGTATTGGTTGCTTCCTCTTCCACCTTTTCCTCCCCCTGCCCCTCACCTGTTCACCTTTATCGCTTGTGACAAGGGCTGACAGACACAATGGCAAGGTTGTGCAACATGCAGCAACCCACAACAAATCTGACACATACTACAGGGCTTCTCCAGAGTGGGCCAGTTAATGGCAGCATTATTTCAGCAATCTGCTCTGTCACATTTCATGTGGCAGCATGGCTTTCATTCTCTGAATATGCTCATGTGTGAGTTGTGAACCAGAGTCCTGAGCCATGTCATCAAAGGATAGAGCTTGTCTCCCAGTAGCTATCCTTTAGTTTGCCATGGTGGCTTAAATCCAGATGGCACAATGGCCTGCCACAGTTTAACTCACTTGCTGGAGTTTTTTGAAGAGGTAAGAGAGAGGGTTGATGAGGGCAATGCTGTTGATGTGTTGTACATGGACTTTCAAAAGGCATTTGATACAGTGCCGCACAGCAGACTTGTTAGCAAAGTTGTAGCTCATGGAATAAAAGGGACAGTTGCAACAAGGATACGGAATTGGCTGACAGGAAACTGAGAGTAGTGGTAAATTAATGTTCCTTGGGCTGGAGGAAGGTTTGTAGTGGAGTTCCCCAGGAGTCAGTATTGGGACTCTTGCTTTTCCTGATATATATGAATGACCTAGACCTTGGTGCGCAGGGCACAATTTCAAAATATGATATGAAACCTGGAAACATTGTGAGGAGGATAATGTAGGACTTCAAAAGGACATAGACAAGTTGATGGAATGGACTGACAGGTGGCAGATGAAATTCATTGAGGAGAAATGTGATGCTATTCATTTTGGTAGGATGAACATGGAAAGACAATACAATATAAAGAGTAGAACTTTAAAGGGATGCAGGAGCAGAGGGACCTGGGTATATATGTGCATAAGTTATTGAAGGTGACAGGATAGGTTGAGACCACGTTTAATAAAGCATACAGTAGCTAGGCTTTATTAACAGGGGCATGGAGCACAAGAGCAAGGAGTTTATTAACTTAAATAAAAAAACTGATTTGGCCTCAGCTGGAGTATTGCGTCTAGTTCTGGGTGTCGTACTTTAGGAAGGATGTGAATGCATTGGAGAGAATGCAGAAAAGGTTCACGAGAATGGTTCCAGGAATCAGGAACTTGAGGTATGAAATCATATTGGAGAACTTAGAACTGTTTTCCTTGAAGAAAAGAAGACTGAGATGAGATTTGACAGAGGTATTCAAAATCATCAGGGGTCTGGACAGAGTAGGTAAGGAGAAACTGTTCCTAATTGTGAAAGGATTGAGAACAAGAGGTCTTAGATTTAAAGTAATTGACAAAAGAAGCAAAAACAATATGAGAAAAAAGCTTTTTCACACAGTGAGTGGTTTAGGTCTGGAATACACTGCCTGAGAATGCGGTGGAGGCAGGTGCAATTGAAGCATTCAACAGGAATTTGGATTATAATCTGAAAAAGAAGAATGTGCAGGGTTATGGGGAGAAGGCAGGAGAATGGCACTATTGATTAGCTCATTTGGAGAGCCAGTGCAGAAATGATGGGCCGAAGGCTGCCTCCTGCACTGTAACAATTCTGTGATTCTATAATTCTGTTTAATTGTCCGCTGCCATTCACAAGTGGATATGGCATGACTTCAGAGCCTTGATTTGATCTGTTGATACGGGATCACTTATCTTTGCCTATAGCGCTGCTTCCGCTGTAAAGCATGTATGCAGTCCTATGTTGTAACTTCAATGTTCACTCATTTTTAGGTATGCCTGGTCCTGCTCCTGGCACATTCCCCATTGAACCATGGTTGGTCCCGTGGATTAATGAGAATGGTAGAGTGAGGATTACAACAGGCTATGAGGTAACAGATTGCAGTGACAGTCAATTCTGCTGTAGCTGATGGCTGATAGTGCCTCATGGATTCCCAGTTTTAGACTGTTTTGAAGCTATACATTTTAGTGCAGTGGTAGTACCACACAACATGATGATGGGTATCCTCAGTGTGAATGGGTCTTCATCTCCTGGAGGACTGTGGCGGTTATTCCTAGCATATGGTCACAGATAAATATGGCCTCCTGCTTAGAACCTTTCTCCCCTGATCCTGCCCCATTTTTCAGCAGCTTGTCCTGTTACATGTAACCTCTGCTCATTGTCTTTGATCCACTATAGTGCCTCTTTGCCATGGATATGAGTGACCCAACACCAGTCAGATGCCCAAAGGTCGAAGTGGACCATCCTGATTTTAATTTGATAAAGTCCTAAATCTGTCAAAATTGACTTCATAAAATTACATTTCTTTTCCAGGAAGTCATCGAGGTGAAATGTCATATCTGCTGTAATATCTTTATGTACAGTAATTAGATATCACCCTCTGCCTCTGGCTTTTTTTTTTGAAGGTATGAGAAAAGATGACTATCCTTTGCAGTGAAGGTCATTGTGATCTGGTCACAAAAAAGTGCAGCAACAGTGGAAAGAGTGAAACCGACAAAAATAGACTATTTACCACAGAAATAATTTGAAGTGCAGTTAACACTTGACAGGGAAAGATTAGGCTACATTTTGATGTCAAAATCGCTTTATATGCAAAAGCTGATACATGTTGCAGAGGTAGAAAGTATAATTTTAATCATCAGATAAAATCCAATCTTTAAAAATGTTTAATCCTAATTTGGTTTGTATCACAATGTTAAATTGTTCTTCATAATTCACCTTCTAGTTCAGTTGTTAATGAATGGTGGGGGGAGGCGCAGAGGGGGGTGCAATTTTGGTCTTCCACTCAAAACGACCGTGAAGTTGGCAGCATGCGAGCACCCTGCTCAGATCTCCAATCCAGTTGTGGGTGTTGTAAGTTGGTTAGTCTAGCTTTGAAATTATTACTGAGACATTGGTATGTCCAAACAATATTTGGTTTATTATATACAACTGAACTATATAAAGCCATCCATGACTAGGTGTTACACTGCTGAAGCCATGAACATTCTCCCCTTCTCTCCTAGTCATATGTTCTCTTCCATCTTCATTATTTACACAGTACCACATAATAACCCTTACAAACCCTAATAGTATAGTGGGAGAAGAGAGTGTGAAGTGAGGGGAGGTGGCATGTGAGAAGGATTGGGCATGATGATGCAGTCATCTTCAGTGGTTTCATTCCTGAGGCTGTGTTTGGAGGTAGGAATGAGCATCCCAAAAATGACCACCACCATCTTTCTCCATAGGGTTTAGGACTTGCAAGCATGCCTGTCCCCCTCCCATTACCTCCTGTTGCCTCCTGTTGTGCGCTACCTTATCCTGAAAGAGAGAGGGAAGTATGCCAGTAAGTGTGATGCATTTGGTTTGGGTGATGTGACTGTCATGGTTGTATAGCTGGTAGTGTGTGCAAGCTGCCTGTCTGGGTTTGCTAAGTGCATAATTACGTGAGGGGGAGGTGAAGCATATGAATGTTTGTTGTGAGGCATGATTGATAGAGATCATAGGTAGATGAGAGTTGGGTGTATGGTGAATTGAAGAGTGTTTGAGGCTACTGGTGCAGTTGGTTGGATATGACATTTGAAGAGACATTCACTAACCTTGACTGTAATATAAAGATGTTCAGCATCACAAAGGTTAATGTGGGACTGGAGAACAGTACCACCCACAGTATGATGTAGAGAGACACATGACAGTAGGCAGGAGACAGAGTTGTATGGAGATACTCGAGTAGGAGTCAACATGAAGTTAGCTTCTAGTATGAGCTATACTTTGTACATATGTATATAGTTGTGTTATCAATAAACACTACTATTCAACCTTACAAGCCTCTGAACCTCTTTGCGAGACCTACTCAATAAACCCTTACAACATGGAGCTCACGAGTGAACCCAGAACCAAAGAAGCTGGTAAATGACCCGGAAAGTGAAAAACTAAAGGAACAGCATCCTAACCTGACTGAAGTGCACCTGAACCAAAGACATAGCTGGAGATCACTTAAAAAGAAGCTTCAATGAGGATGTAGAGGCTTAAGGACAGAAAAAAAATCCACTGTGCAGCTGGAAGACTTCGCCAGAGCACATAAAGGTCTATTGTGTGTCCCCATTAATTGCAGAGTTGGGGGGCCTCTCAGGGATGAGCAGAAGGTTCTAGGGCTGAACTGGCATTTGAAAGTCTTTAGGCCATTAATCAGCCAGGACATTCCATTTTGTTAAGCACTGCAGCCAGCCTAGGTTCAAAGTTGGCGCCATACAATGTGGTGGCCAAGCTCCATTAAAAAAAAAGCAAAGTTTAAAAACTCAGCCAAAGCCAGGAATCACCTTTTCATTACCTTAACATGCTCCTCAAATGTTCTAAAGGGCCCAAATCTTTGATTAAAAATTTTGCTGCAAGAAATCAACCCTTTTGAGGTTGGGTCCATAATTGCCATGGGAGCCTACCAAAACTCGACAGTAGGGGAAAAAGCATTGGAAAAACGGTTACTGCAGTGCCATTTGCTGAAACAACATTTAAAGCTGTACTTCCTGAGCTGAAAAGCAACCATGCATAATAAATCAGCCCTACCAGATCAGTCTGGGCTGATACAAGGGCCTGACCAGATGCAAAATTAGGGGCTTTGGCAAAAAAATATTTTCAAGATACGTTATAGCTTCAGAATTAGACAAGGAGACAGATGCTGAACAAGTGAATACACTACTGTACTCAGTATTGTTTGATAGCCGATGACATCATTGCAAGACAAGGAATAAATTAATCTTCAGACAAGTTTGAAGATGTTCTGACAACTTGTTGTTCTGACAACATTGAAGAAGTTTAACAAGTGAGTCCAACAGTCTGGAGAACCAAATGACTCTTTCATAACAAATTATATAGATTGGCTGAAGGCTGTGACTACTGTCACCTTATGTCAGAGCTCATTTGAGACCGAATGGTAGTCGGAATGGCTGATGTTGCCCTTTCCAACATACTACAGGCAAAAGAAGATCTGACTCTAGAAAAGACAGGTAAAAAGTCAGGCAGTCTGAAATTCATCAACACTAGTCTATTTCACATGGTGAAGTTAAGCCATGGTATGGGGCAACCCCTACTATCCAGTTTATAAAGCAACAGAAGGGCAGGGAGACTCCAAGCCAAGAAAGACAATACCCAAATAGACCACATAATGGTGGGAGACCATGTCAGCGCTGTGGAGCCAAAAGACCTCATAGGCGAGAGCAATGTTCAGTAATCTCTGCGCAGTGTTTCAACTGCAACCAGTCAGGAGACTTTGGAAAGCCTTGCAAGTCTAAGACATTGCAACGTGTGGAGAATCCCAAAACAGTCCACGAGATTGAGGTACCACACCAGGAAGAAGTATAACCATGCTTCTTGGGTGAAGTCAAAGATTCTGGGTTCTCCTTTTGGAATGCTGACATCTTTGTAAACAGTCACCGCACCAATTTCAAATTAGACACAGGAGCCAGTGTTCCGGTCCTTTCGGATAAGGAACCTTGGCTGGTGACGCAATGCCATATGCCACCCACAACACAGCTATACAGAACAGCCACACTTTAATACAAAAACAAACAAATACTTGAGACATTATTTGTACTCTACAATCAAGAATTTTCCCTCTTGTTGTGGGGAATTTTCAATTAGGGAACATTGTTGTTCCTTGGCTGTGTGCTGGTCCCCCCTGACATTAGCTAGATGAAAAGGTATGTAGGGACAACTCCTTGGTGCTGGTTCTCGGACCCCTGCTGCTCATGAGCCAACCTGGGTCAGTTGAGAACAAAGCTAATAGGCTGAGCTAATTAATAATGTAAATCTGTGTAGATAGGGACAGATGTTGATGTGGATTGTATGTGTATTTTGTGTGTTTAAAATAATCAGAATCATCTGGGCATTGTGAACACCCATAACTTTGTTACAGGAGGGCAGTTAAAGAGAGATGGATGTCTGTGAGTAGACAATAGCAGACTATCAATATTCCTTGGAGTTCACCTCTGATCTTTAACAGGCTATCAATACTTATCAGAGTTTACGTCCGGCTGCATTGTAACATGAACTTGACAGTCTATAATCATTAATATGAAATGGGAAGCAATCTCTGCGTATTGTTTACTATCTCCGCTGTATTGTTAGCCATAGCAATGAATGAAAACTTGTCTTACTATAAAAACTAGATACATGCTTGTATTCGTTAGATGTGACTCTGGTGTAGTCCACATTTCTCGTTGCAACGATAATAAGATCAACTGTGTCTTCGCCTCCAGCCGGTGTCTCGTGGCTTCCTCTTGTTTTCTCTAGGTCTCTAGGTCTAATTCGATAGGAAGCCCTCAGAAAATTAACAGACCCCAAGAAGTGTAATTGAGAAATCCCCCAACATTCTTGAGCAGGAAAGCCTGTGCCAACTTCAAACACCTTCAGAAAATTGATTAGGTCAACCAACAATGGTCAGGTTCTAATTTTAAAAATGAGTTTCCAAAACCTTTCACTGGATTGGGGTGACTGAAGACTGCATATAATATTACATGGAGAGAGGATGCCAAGCCCATGTGCCTGTTCTCACCATGGAAAATACCACACCCTTTTATGAAGCAAGTGCAGCAACAACTGGATGAGATGACCAAAATGGGGGTCATCTTCCTCGTCACTCAACCAATGGAATGGTGTTCCGGGATGGTCCCAGTTCCGAAGCCAAACAGATTCATTTGCATCTGTGTTGACCTGACACAACTCAACCAGACAGTGGCAAGATAAATCCACCCAATGTCCTAGGTGGATGACAGCCTAACCAAGCTCTTCAAAAGCATAGTACTTTTGAAGCTTTATGTTAGGAGTGGCTTTTGGCATATTCCACTAGACGAGAAGCCCAGATTGCTGTCTATGTTTATCACCCCATTTGGCAGATTCTGTTTCAGCCACTTCCCTTGGCACTACCAAGGTTTTTCAGTGCATAATGTTGGCCATCTTACAAGGCCTGGAGGATGTCATTCGCCATATAGATGATGTTTTGGTCCATGTTACGACATTGAGGAATATAACAGGAGGCTCATGGCTTTTTTAGAATGCATGCAGGAAGCAGGGCTGACACTGAATGAGAAATGCAAGTCCTCTAAGACCTCTATTTGGTTCTTAGGACATATTGTGAGCAGCAAAGGCACCATGGCAGACCCACAAAATGAAGCCAGTCAGCAGGTTCCCAACCCCATTATCTATTCCAGATCCCCAAAGATTCCTAGACATGGCAAACCAATTGGAAAAATTTCTGCCCAACCTGGCGCTAGTCACAGAACCTCTGTGACACCTTCTCAAAAAGAGCCCGGTGTGATGCTGGGATGCGCAACAAGAGCATACGTTTGGTCACATCAAAGACATGATGCTCTCACCCAATTTCCTGACTCAATATGATCCATCCCTGCCCACTACAAGAGCAGGGGATCCTCCTTCACAGGCCTAGGGACAGCCTTATTCCAGGAGCAACTGGATGAATGCTGCCAATCAGTATATTACACATCTAGCAGACTGTCAGACACAGAGATACAGTATGCTGTTATTGAAAAGGAAGCTGTTGCAGTCATGTGGTCTCACGAGAAGCTCTCTGACCACATTATTGGCCTGAAAGTCCCCATCAAAATGGATCATAAACCACTGGCCCACTGTCAAACTAGAAGGAGCTTGCAAAGATGCCCCCAGAGTTCAGAGATTCTCCTTCCATCTCATGCGCTTCGCATATGATATGGTATATGTTCAAGGGAAACATCAAACGACTGTAGACCAGAGGGCCACAGTTGACCTTCCTAAGATACATGATGTTAACCTGGTCGATGAGCTCAAGTCATATTCTCAATTGGTAAGAAAACATCTGCCGGCTATCTCAGGGAAACTTCAGCAACCTAAAATCACGCATGATGACGTCGGGTGAGTGTCCTGATGTCATTGCGCACTTTCACGATCTTTCGGTCAGCAGGCGTGCACGAGAGTTAGCAGCATGCCCACTGACAGTTAAGAGGCCTATTAAGGCCCTTAACGTATTAACTAATTTGTATTTTTCACTGCCTGCTCAACCGTTTGGTTGGCGGGTGAGCGAATATGACAGGCGGCCTTTGAATTTTTTACGAAACCTCATCCACGGGCGGGATGAGGTTTCCAACGGCAAATATAAAACCAGTAAAAAAAAATTTGCCATCCTTTCAAACATGCTCCTCTTCATGTGACTGAGTCACATGTGGGGACATGTTTATTTCATCTTTAAAATTTTTATTGGTCAGTGTCCAATTCTTCAGCTCCCTGAGGCAGCTCTGTGCTCTCAGAGAGCTGTCAGCGCATGCTCCCCAATACATGTGTAGACTTCCGCGCTCACCCGCCTCCTGCTTCCGTCCTGGCAGCATTAAGTGTTTCAATGTGCATTTCACACTGGCTGGCCGTCAATTGGCCAGCCAACGTGAAATCACGGTAGGAGCCCAATCGTGGGCAGTGGTACATTTCGCGGCCATTCCCGAGCCCGCCTGCCGCACGCGCCTGAGGGAGGCAAAATCCTGCCCCAGGAGCAGTTGCGAGATTAGGAGTGTATTTACATCTGTCATTACTATCAACAAGGTTGGCCACAGCAGAGACCATGTGGCAATGTCATGAAAATTGGTTTTGAAATTCAGAAACATTTCACTGTGATAGATGTTCTGTTGGTATATAATGAGTGGTTGGTTATTCAGTCTCCCTTTGGCTGGAGGTTCAAGTACAAAGCATGGGCCCAGTCTGCAGTGTGCTGGTCAGGAATATCAATGGCAATGGAAGAAATTATCTCAAACTGCCAGATGTGCGCATTGCACATACTTGTCCAGAGGGAGCTCCTTATGCCCACAAATTTCCTTTCCAGGCCATGGGAACAGTTGGGAATGAAATTATTCATTTTTATTGGTAGGTCCTTCCTCATCATGGTTGATTACTTCTCTTGTTGGATTAAAGTGAAGCAGTTACACATGACAACCACAGAGGTGGTCATTAGGTCTTGGAATGTTTGCGAGCCATGGCATCCCGGAATAGGTAGTGTCTGATAATGGCCTGCAATTCGCAAATGAATACTTCACTTAATTTGCTATCAATTACGGCTTTCAATACCTTACCAGTTCCCCAAGGTATCTACAATCTAACAGGGAGGCAGAAAGAGGTGACTACACCATTAAAACCCTTTTGAGAAAAAATGAAGACTCCCCAGCGGCACTCAACATATAGATCCACCCTGCTGTCATGTGGATTCAACCCATCAGAGCTCCTGATGAGCAGAAAACTTTGCACTCAACTTCCAGTGCTGCCAGAGAAATTAATCCCAGGGTTGGCAGTCTAGAACTACTGGAAGCTTCAGGACTGAAAACAGTCCTGCAGACAAAGGCAGGCTTCCACCGACAATAGGAGGTAGAGCCCTGGAAACCTGCTCCATTTACACAAAGGTGACAAGGTTTGGATGAGGGACCTTGAAAGAGAGGGTGGCATTGTCTGAGAGATGATGATCAACCAAGGTTATACCTGATACATACCCCAGAAGGCACGACCAGACGGAACAGGAGCCTCCTACTCATCCATCGAGGTGAACCTCCTACTATACATTGAAGCGAATCAAAAGGTGACAGCTATGTGCCAGAAACACTGAATACTATGATTTGAACTCCAAGCCAACAAAGCTTGCCCAAATCAACTGAGCCTACCATTCCTCCAAATGTGACCAGAACGAGATCTGGAAGAACTATCAAGCCTCCAGACTGTCTGAATATGTAAAGTCAGAGACTTGAGGCTGGTGGAGTAGGGGGGTGAGGGTGGGTTTTGGGGGAGAAGAGGTAAAATGTAAAGAAAGATTGTACTGTAAATATTTTGGATGAAGTCTTGGGGGGAGGTGTAGTATCGGCATAGCGAGGGTTAATGTGGCTCTGGCGGACAGTACCACCCACAATATGATGTAGACAGACACATGACAGTGGACAGGAGACGGAGTTGTATGGGAGACTCGAGTAGGAGTCAACACGGAGTTAACTCCTAGTTTGGGCTATACTTTGTACGTATGTATATGGTTATGTGTTCCCAATAAACACTACTGTTCAACCTCATAAGCCTCTGAACATCTTTGTGCAACCTATTGAACAAACCCAGACAACATTGACCACTAATGTGTGATCATTGAATTTCTTTTGGTACTGGATCCAGGTCCTTGGGGTTTGACTCCTGGCATTGACTGCCATGGCTGTCTGTTTCCACTGCCTTCTGAATGTGTATCTGGAGGGCCTTCTTCTCCTCCTTGGTTAAAGGGCACCTCCTTTGCACACTTCCACCAAAGCCTGCAGTGCAGCTTCCAAAGTCCTTGCAGCCCACTCTGTCCCATGTTGAACCATTTTATCAGTGTTTTCCAAATCAGTCACTTCCTGAATGACGGTCAGTCCCTGTTGCAATCTGAATATATTTCCCCTTTAAGAAATGCAAGCTAGCTTTATGCAGTGCAGGCTGGCTTTAAGTGGTGCTAGCCACTCACAATGTTGGCCTCCTGCTGATTCGTCCAGTCAATCACCAGTGCAGTTAGCATTGCCTGTAAATGAGCAAGCAGCAGAAGCAGCTGCTTGCGTCACAATCTACTGGTGCAGGTTAATCACTATAATATTCCCTTCGCCTCTTTTCAGATAATATTGAATTTATCCCCCATTACCTGTTTCTTTGTATCAGGGAAACACCTGGATTGATTTATGTGTTAGTGTTGCTTCACAGAGATTATCACTGTGACAAAGTATATTAATTAACAGGTACAACCTGTGTTGTTAACGTTAGTCAGCTCCTCAGTGATATAGGAAAGTCTATCCCACATTATGTCAAAGATGCTGTTCTGTAGGTATAAACACCATATAAGCAAAGCCTGTCGGTAATTTCCATGTCTGTGAACATTGATTTGATTGCTAGGGATGTATAATTGAGGAGGATATATGCTATGTGTTCTTATGCTCTTTTGGATACCTGATGTTGATAATAATCACACTTTAAGCTTGGAAAGATGAGAACTTTTTTAATTTAATACTTGCCATTCTATCTTGTTCAATAGAAGGACCAGTTTGAACTGGATCTGTTGCAAATCATATAACTCTCTAGTGCAGCTGTAAAAAGTGGTCCCCTGGAACACTTACACATAACAATTAGTTCCTAGCACCTTACACTATTTACAGATAATACAACAATATATAACAAAATCTTTTAGTTAAATCCCTTTTTCACAAAATAAGGGTAAAACTGTTGCCTATATTTAGGTCGCCTTACTGAGAACCTTCTATAATTTAATTTCTTAATAAGCAAGCCAAACCCATTTTGTGAAGAGTCAGGGTGGGAAATGAAAGAGAAAGGTTTGGGGTCAACACCCTTTAAAACTGCTGAATGCAAAGCATTCCTGCTCCCATTGTTTAACAAACAAGTCTACGTGACAGCTGATTTGACGGTTCTTATTAGGAGTTTGTTTCTTTAGGATAAACTTTTTTATGAATGTACTTATGTGTTTGGTGCCAGTGGAATAAAGAATCACTGAGCTGGAAACTTTGTGTGTTCCATGTGCTTTTTCCTGTATTACATTGTATCATGTTCATCAGCTAAGAAAATATTACAGTAAGAAGTATGGAGATAATCCCATAGGGTGGTAAGGGGATCAAAGGTTATGGGGCGAAGGTGGGAGAATGGGGTTGAGAAACTTATCAGCCATGATTGAATGGCGCAGCAGACTCGATGGGCCAAATGGCCTAATTTATGCTCCTATGTCTTATGGTCTTATGGAAAACCTGTGAGGACCAATTGAAAATCATATATCTTGGATACCGTAGAAACCTCTATCCTCCATACCAGACAATGGGTTCTCCTACATTTGTTGACCTGGTAAAGTGATGAGTATTTTCTGCACAGCTTCTGGGTGCACAGAATGCTGGAGGCAACATTCACAATGTTGGCCACTGCCTTCCATCCCCACTGGGTGTCTCTTGGTGTCTTGAGGCATTCACTATTGAAGAGGGGCCAATCTCTTACCTCACTTCCTCCAGAAAAATCTCCATGGATCCATTGCAGAAACAGGCTTCTCTGTGGCCACCTTCACTCCTTGTAATTCTGCAAGATTTTTCCTGGTTTCTTCCTCTCAGTCACTATAGATTTGGTGGAAAGTTTGCTTACAGAAGTGCCTATGGTTTCCATTGAAGTTACAGTGGTCAATTAAGAGATCCACCTCATGGAAATCCCCAGCGATTGTTTTTATGTAAATGCTACTGACTTTCAACTTGAAAAAATTAACAGCCATCATTTTAAATTGCTGCAGAATTATAAGTATTGGATGGGATTAATTCACTACAAGTTGGGCAGGTGGATTCGCACACTGCTCCACATGTGGCCAAGGATATGCCCAACTGGAAATTCTACACTCCAGAATGTAAACAATCCTTTCATTAACATACCTCCTTATGCATCCTACAACAGGCTTTGCTGGAATACGCTGTCTCACTCATTACATGTAACTTATAAATTGAAACACAATTCAAAAGAATCTGCTGAATCTCAGAAAAGTGGTGGTTAAAACATAGTATAACTTTTTGTTAATATTGCTGAATTGAACTAATTGAACCATTATTTGAAAACAGAATGACCTTTTTAGCTTTTAGCCCGGAATGTTATTAAGTTTCCAAGGCTTGAATTTCACGCTTGGCGTGTGCACCAAGTAGGCGGGAGTGGAAGCGGATGTGGAATCCATTCTTGGATGCAGTCGCATTGCAAACGCGATTTCATGCTGGATGGCCAATTAAGGTCTGCCTAGTGCGAAATGCATCTTCTGAATGGCCAAGAAGGGCCAGGCAGGGGCGGGAGCCTGCTGGGCGCTGGGTCCATTTGCAACGTGGCAGGCACTTTAAATCCGGCAAAGGCAGCTCCCTGAAGGCTGCCAAGGAAGAAACTGTAGAGTTGGCCCAGAGACTGAAACAATGGCCTCACCAGCGGCAGGAAACATTAGACTGGAGGGCAAGTTGAGTGGGCACTCGGCACCCCCATTTCTCGGACAAGTGTCTTGCAGTCCTCGTGGAGGAAGTCGGTGTCAAGCGGGACATTCTTGTACTCAGGGATGGCAGGAGGAGACCACCGCACCAGACCAAATAAGCCTGGGAGGAGGTGGCAGCCGAGATCAGCAGCCACGATGTTGTGCGGCGCTCATGGATACAGTGCCACAAAAGGTTCAATGACCTGCTGCACTCGGCAAGGGTGAGTATTGAGTTGGCATGGGTCACTGTGGAGGAAATATTGGCTGGCCGTCCCCCTGTGGAGCTTAGGGATGTTAGAGTCTGATTGCCAACTACCAGTGATGCTGGAGCTGGCCAAGGGGTTGAGCCCTGGCTCCTTGGACTGAGTGCCTTGCAGGTCAAGGGCCACGACTCAGATGTGTCCTGCAAGGTGTTCCTCAAATGGGGTTGACCGGGCTTCACTGATGCTACAGGTAGAGATTGGACTAATCATTGCTTCTCTGTCCTTTCAGAAGAGGAGCCATAACACAATCGAGAGCTCAAGGACAGGTGGAGGCCCCCCAAACCTCCTAAGCTTGATGAGGTACAAAATGGATGTTTTGGAGCTGGAGAGCCGCTACCCGCCTCGGTCAGCTGGTTGTGGAAAGGCAGATGATGAAGGTAAGGGTGCAGTGCACAGAGGTGAGAGTGTCGGATTGTGCAAACATTCTTGTGTGGTTTCATCATTAATGGCAGCCTCAAACTTGGAGTCCCCATTGATCATTGAAAGACAATGGCACCGTGATGCAGATCTCCATTGTGTCACCAGAGTGCCTGGCATGCACAGTGACAGTGTGATGACTTGAACTAATGACATGTCATTGTTCTCCCTTAGATTTGCCAGCACGCACTCGAATGCAGGACCCCGAAGAGCCACTCTTGATGCCAGAGGACCATGCGGCTTTAGATGCACCTGTGTCACACCCCTTCTCTGAACCGGCATCAGCGCTGGTACCAGCACCTCGGTGGGCATTAGATCGTTGGCTAGAATGTCGGTGCAGAGCGGTGAGGGAACTTTACACTCGCTTGAGGAGCAGGCAGAGGCAGAGAGTGCCCAGCACACTGGCAGTCAGAGGACTGCTGGAGACCAGGATCATGCTGAACAGAAGGCAGATGATGAGCGTCTGGAGTTTTCCATTAGGCGATAGATGCTGAATGTCCAGTGGGATGTGTGGGAGGATCTGTTGGAGATCCATGAGGATATGCGTGCCATGGTCTCTGTTGTGAAATCCATGCAGAACATGAGAACTGTGTTGACCCCCATTGCCGAGTGTACTGCCTCCTCCATTGAAAGAGTGCCGACTGTCATAGAGAGACAATTCCAGGGACAGAATCAGGGGTTCCTGGGGTCATGCTTGGACCTGCAAGCCCTTACACAGGTAATGAACTCAGGTGGTCAGTGCCAGTGTGGGTGTTGGATGAGGCACCCAGTATCCCAGCTAGGTGACGGTCCATCAATAATGAGTAGGGAGGTCCAGAACAACCTCATGTTGGCGCACAAGCTGCTTGTCGTCTCTGCAGGCTCTTCTCAGGGCACTCTGGATGACAGCAGCAGCTCTTCCACCCCTCTGCCAATGACCATGGCATCTGATGGGGCTGCAATAACTGGGGAGATGCAACCATGTCACTAGCTGCACCCTTCCATGCGGGGCCAGCACAGGCTCCAATGGCCAGAGGACGGCCGCCAAGGTCATCAAGGCCAACAGGACAGCAGAGTCAGCAGGCTGCCTCCAATGCTGCTGTGAGGTGGTGGGCGGAGTGGGGGGGGTGGGTGGTGAAACAAGATGCAGCACTCACAAATGTAAATTTAAGGTACCATGAGCACAAAAAGGACTGTTCATGGGTGATCTTCTGTTCTTCCATGTTGGCTGGTGTGGCCATTAATACCATATATAGCTCTGTTCATTTGATGTGTCAAAATGATATAAATTTTGCTTTTGTCTTAATGGCCTGAGTATGCTTCGCTTGTTTTGCAGGTACAGGGCATGCCAACATCTAATGATAGATGAGAGTGGCTTTAAACTTTATTGCACAGGCACTGAGTGGACTTTGAGGTCAAAGGAAAGGGTCATTTCAGACATCCAAGATGGAGACGGCACCCCTGGCATGAGGTGGAAGCTGATCTTTGGTAGCCTAGCTGAAGGAGCATTGGATCAAGCTGGTGTACCTGCCTCTCTGAAGGATCCAGAGATGTGCCTCCATGACCTCAGCATTCTTCTCACCGTGTTCGTCTTGACTTACCACTGGATTCATCCTCTGTGGCCTGTGGAGCTGCCTCTAGATCCTCTTCCGCCAGTGGGTCCCCCCTTCCCAGAGCCAGATTGTGGAGAGCGCAGCATGCAACTACTATCAGTGACACCCGCTCTGGGGATATTGTAGTGCTCCCCCTGAATGGTCCAGGCATCAGAAGTTTCAGAAGACCTATGGTCCTCTCTATCACCGCCCTGTAGAGGTATGACTCCTATTATAATGCTGCTCTGCCTCTGTTCTTGGATAGCAGAGAGGTGTCATAAGCCACCTTTTCAATGAATACCCATTGTCACCCAGCAGCCATCCATCCAGTTGAGCTGGATCATTGAATAGTCTTGGCACCTGTGAGTGTCTGAGGATGTAAGCGTCATGGGAGCTGTCAGGGTACCTTGCACAGACTTGCAGAATGGTCACAAACTTTAGCTTGTGGTCACAAACTATCTGGACGTTTATCAAGTGGAAGCTCTTCCTGTTGACAAAGGCATCCGGCTGATCCACTGGCGTCTTGATGGCCACATGTGCGCAGTTGATTGCACCCTGGATGCAGCTATCGCTGCAAGCTCTCTGGCTCACTCTGCCTGGCTGGCCTCGTCCATTCAGAAATGAATGAATGTCATTGCCTACCTGAATAGAGCATTAGTCAGTGGTTGATGCAACTGTGGACAGCTGATTGGGACACACCACAACGATCCCCCACTGAACCCTGGAAAAAGCTGGAGACATAGAAGTTGAGGGCCATTGTGACCTTCAGAGCCACTAGGATGGGCTGTCCACCCACACAGTTGGAGGTGATGTCAGGCCCAATCATCTGACAAAAGGAGGTCACAGTCTCCCTAGAGTGGGGGAACCTCCTTTAGCATTGCACCTGAGGTAGCTGCATCACTGCCTGTAAACCCTGGTAACAGGACAGTGATGTCTTCTACAGACCCTTATGCCTTGGATTACCTACTGGGCCTGTGTCCCTTGTGCCTGCACCTCTCACCCCACAGGTCGCTCCCCTAGAAGCTGCATAGGGACACCTGCGCTCCTCTCCCTTCTGCCACTCTCTTCCTCCTCAGAGGAGGTGCCACCAGCAGCGAGCACAATTCCCACTACCAGGATAACAAAAGGCTGTCTGATACCCGGGAGGGTCCATATGGTCAAAGTTCTTTTGGGGGTCTTAGAGACACCGATGAGTCCTGAAATGAAGCCTAGAAATGCTTAGAATGAAACTCAGAACAGAGATGATTCTGTCAAGTTCAAATAATCAACCAGCAGCAAACTATCTCCTAAACTTCTCACTACCCACGATGACAATGCTACTGACCCTTTTTATCCTGCCCTTGGACAAGGTTTCGTTAAAAGTGGGCTGCCTGCCTGCCCATTTTGCCCGTGTGATGAACGCGAAATTGCATGGGCAATGTAAAATTGAGTACAATTGGCTTTTTAATGGCCTTAAGTGGCCTTTTAATTGATGGTGGGTATGGCTCTGACACCTGTACGTGCCCGCTGACATGAAGATCGCCCGATGTCATCTTGTGCTATTTCACGTCCATTCAGGTCAGGTGCGCGCCCACCCACGAGATGTGAAATTCTGCCCAAGTTCCAGAAATGAACTTTGGTGAGATGAAGGCTGAGGTAAACCTAACTCAGTCTTTTGTTTCCACCCCTCCCAATTACCTTGTCACCACATATAAAATTTGGGGAGATGTTATGGGGTATTTAGAATATTCTACTCAGGACAATTTGTGCAGTTTTTAACAAATTTTAACAATTCTAACAAAATTGTTGTAACAGCGTTTTGTCATTGCCAACCTACACCCTCATCATCAAATTCTGGTCAAGGATTATCATATTCTACAAATAAATTTGACTAACATGTTTTGCTGTAAGGAGGCTTCACAATGTCACTGAAGAGGTGATTCTATGTGCATTGTTGCTCCCAGGCAACAAAAAACTAACAAAACACAAGAGGGGAAAGAGAGGCAATAGGAAGTGTTTTCCTCCCCCATGTTCAGGTTTTAAATTTTACTAAATTACTGTTAATAAGAATGGGTTGTGGAAGGAAAAAATCCTGGGATGGTTTAAGAAATAGTTAGAAGCTGTGAATGAGGGGCTATAGTTTGTTGCTAGGTGTATTTGTTCAATGTTTCCTCCTTATCTGTATCTAACATGATCTTATGAAGCAGACCTTTTTTAAAAATCCATTCACAGGATGTTGGGGTGTCGCTGGCAAGGTCAAATTTATTGCTCATCCCTGATTGCTCTTGAGAAGGTGGTGCTGAGCTGACTTCTTGAACCATTTCTGTCCATGTGGTGAAGGTACTCGCACAGTGCTGTTAAGGAGGGAGTTCGAGGATTTTGAACCAGCTATGATGAAGGAATGGCAATACATTTTCTAGTCAGGATGGTGTGCCACTTGGATGAGAACTTGGTGGTGTTCCCATGTACTTGCTGCTTCATACTTGCAATGTAGAGGTTGAAGTGTTTGGTAGGCACTGTCAAAGAAGCCTTGGTGAGTTGCTGCAGTGCGTCCCATAAATGGTACATACTGAGGCCATTGTGGAGGGAATAAGTGTTTAAGGTGGTTGGGGTGCCAAACAAACATGCTGCTTTGTCCTGGATGGTGTTGAGCTTCTTGAGTGCCATTGGAGCTGCAGTCACCCAGGCAAGTGAAGAGGAGAATATTCTATTGCATTCATGACTTGTGCCTTGTGGATGGTGTAAAGACTTTAGGAAGACAGAGAGTGAGTCATTCACTGCAGAATACCTTTGATCAGTCTCTGACCTGCTGTTGTAACTCTTTTGAGTACAAACATGTTGCCATCTGTTCCTATTCAGATGAAGTTACATTATTTCATAGTTTGCCATTGTGAGATTTGAACTCTTGATCTTGGGGTTACAAACCCAGTACCATAACCACTTGGCTATTTAGGCCAAGCACCTGCTGTTGTAGGCACAGTTATCTATGTGGCTGCTCCAGTTAGGTTTCTGGTCAATGATGAGGATTCAACAATGATATTGTCATTGAATATCAAGGGAAGGGAGCTAAACTCTCTCTCTTGTTGGAGATGGTCATTGCACGGCACTTGTGTGCTGCAAATGTTACTTGGCACTTAACAGCCCAAGCCTGAATGTTACCCAAGTCTTGCTGCTTGTGGCCGCAGACGACACATTTACCTGAAGAATTCCAAATGGAACTTAAAGCTGCGATCAGCAGAGAACATCCCTGCTTGTGATCTTATAGTGGAGGGAAGGTCAATGATGAAGTAGCTGAAGATGATTGAGCCTACAACACTGCCCTGAGGACCTCCTGTAGTGATGCCTTGGGGCTGAAATGATTGACCTTCAGCAATCACAACCATCTTTGTGCTTGGTATGACTCTAGCCAGTGGAGAATTTTCCCTCTAGTCTCATTGACATTGATTTTGCTAGGGCTTCTTGATGTCACACTCAGTGAAATGCTGCCTTGATGTCACTCTCATAAGAAATAGGAGCTCCTTGAACCTGCTCTGGTATTAAATAAGATCATGGCTGATCTTCAACCTCAACTCAATTTTCCCACCTAATGCCCTTGTCCCTTAATTCCCTTAGAATCCAAAAATCTATTGATCACAGCCTTGAACATACTCAATGACTGAGCAGCCACAGCCCTCTGGGATAGAGAATTCCAAAGGTTTACAATTGTCTGAGTGAAAAATGTTTCCACATCTCATTCCTAAATTGTTGATCCCTTATTCTAAGACAGTGCACCCAAGTTGTAGACTCTGCAGCCCGGGGAAACAGCCTCTTCTCACCACCCTGCCAAACTATCTCAGAATCTTATATGCTTCACCTCTCATTTTCTGAACTCTGTAGAGTATAGAGCCATTCTACTCAATCTCTCCTCATAGAACAGTCCTCACATCCCCAAAATCAATGTTATCCTTTGTGGCACCCCCTCAAAAACAAATATCTCCTTCCTTAGGTTCAGAGGCCAAAACTGTACACAGTGCTCCAGGTGTAGTCTCATCACACTCCTGTACAACTGCAGCAATACCTCCTTACTCTTGTAGTTTAACCCCTTTGCAAGAAAACATATGTTTTTCTAATTGTTTGCTTCACCTGCATGTTAACTTTGTGTTTCGTGAACAAGGACATTAGGTTCCCTCTGACCACTAGCATTTAATAATTTCTCACCATTTAAAACATACATTGCTTTTCTATTCTTTCTACCAAACTGAAAAACCTCATGCCATATTGTCTTCCATCTGGCATTTACTTGTCCACTAACTTAATCAATCTACATCAATTTGCAGACACTTTGTGTCTTCCTCACAGTTTACTTTCCCACCTAGCTTTGTATCTTCTATAAACCTGGATACATTACACTTGGTCTCTTCATTTAAGTCATTAATATAGATAATAAATAGCTAAAGGTCTAATGCTGATCCTTGAAGCATCCATAGAATAATAGAATGTTTACAGCATTGAAGCATGCGGCCCATTGTACCTGTACCAGCCCTCTGCAGGAATAATTCATCTCATGTCACTCTCTAACCTTTTCCCCATAGCGCAACATATTTTCCCGTTCCTTCATGTTGCCATTGCTTCTTTTACCAATTACCTTAAATCTGTGCCCTCTGGTTCTTGATCCTTCCATCAATGGGAGCAATTTCTCTCTATCTACTCTGTTCAGATCCTTCATGATTTTGGATACCTCTGTCAAATCTTCTGTCAAACTTCTCTTATCCAAGGAGAACAGTACCAGCTTCTCCAATCTATCTATGTAACTGAAGTTCCTCATCCCTGGTACCATTCTTGCGAATCTTATCTGCACCCTCTTATAATGCCCTCACGTTGTTGTGGTGCCTATTAGTAATAACCTGCCACCTGAAAATGGCCCACTGATTCCTTCTCTGTCTTCTGTCCTTTAACCAATCCTCCGTCGATGCTGATATATTACCCCCAACCCCGTGTCTTTATCTTGTGCAACAATCTTTCATATGCCTTCTTATTAAATGCCTTTTGAAAATCTCAATATACTACATCCACTGGTTCCCCTTTATCTGTCCTGCTAGTTCATCCTCAAAATCTCTAATATATTTTCAAAACATTATTTCCCTTTCATAAAAAACATTTTGACTCTAGCTGCCTAATTGTATCATGATTTTCTAAGTGCCCTCTTATTATTTCCTTAGCATTTTCTGATGACTGATGTCAGACTAGCTTCCTGTTTCAAGTGTTTTCTCTCTCTCTTTTTTTGAATAATAATGTTGCATTCCAATCTGCCAGGATCTAGGAAATTTTGGAAGACCACAACCAGTGCATTTACTCTCATCTCACCTCTAGAATTCAGCTCTTTTGTCCATGCTTGGAATAAATTCTGGTATAGGTGGAACCCAACTAAGTATGGGTGAGCACATTATTGATTAGTAAGTGCCACTTGATAATAATGTTGATGACACCTTCCATCATTTTGATGAGGATTACAAGTAGGCTAATGGGAGAGTAATTGGCCAGATTGGATTTGTCCTGCTTTTTGTGGACAGGACATACCTGGGCAACTTTCCACTTTATTGGGTGCATTAGAGCAGCTTGTCTAGATGCATCATTGGTTGTGGAGCTTTCAGCCATAGCCTTTGCCATATTCAGTGTGCCCAGCCATTTCTTGGTACAATGTTGAATGAATTGAATTGGCTGAAGGTTGGCATTTGTGATAGTGGAGACCCCAGGAGGAGGCCTAGATGGATCACCCACAATTGGTGACCTACATTGAAGGCCCCCAGTGCTGTTTCCAAGTGATGTTCAACATGCAGTACTGATTCATCAGTTGAGGGAAGGTGTTAGGCGATAATCAGCCGGAGGTTTCCTGTGCATGTTTGACCTGATGCCATAAGACTTCATGGGACCCAGAGTCATTGTTGAGGACTTTCAAGGCTACTCCCTCCTGACTGTATACCACTCAGATACCCATTCTGTCAGCAGGGTTGGACATATCCAGTGATAGTGATGGAGAAGTCTGGGATATTCACTGAAAAGTATGATTCTGTGAGTATAACAATGTTACTTGCATGGACTGTGAATCAACTACCCAAATCTGGCAAAAGTCCCCAGGTGTTAGTGAGGAGGACATTGCAGAGTTGGCTAGGTTGGGGGTTCCAGTTTCGCACACTTCTGCTCTTATCCATTCCTCTCCCTCCTACAATAGGATTCCCTTCTCCTCACCTTCCAGTCCATCGGCGTCCCTATTCAATGGATCTTCTCTCTCATTACTGCTGCCTCCAGCATGTCAGGTGCATTACCAACTAAAAGGATCCATCAATGGATAACTTTAAATTCTGCAATCAAATACTCCAACAGGTAGATACACAAACATTCATCTTAAAAATTATCTTCAATGAGGATTCCACATTCAGCAGATATCATCCAAAGCAAACAAGGTTCTTGGATTTCTGAGGAGGAATCTTTGGTATTGCAACAAAAATATTATAGCTTACCAAACATTTGATCATCCAGTCCTGGAGTATGCAAGTTGTGTGTGGCATCCTTACATGGCACGAGATATAAGTAAGATTGAAGCAATCCAAA
The DNA here is from genome assembly GCF_017639515.1 of Carcharodon carcharias. NCBI lineage: Eukaryota > Metazoa > Chordata > Chondrichthyes > Lamniformes > Lamnidae > Carcharodon > Carcharodon carcharias. The sequence goes on along the minus strand of NC_054467.1, from coordinate 41,967,000 downwards.
GGTGTGCTGCACAATTCTGGGAAATACACCAGTGTCACATCCTTGATCAAAGATTTGGAATGGGAATCATTGCAGCAAAGGAGGGAAAAAAAAATCAACTAACCATGTTCTATAAAATATGGAATGAACTGGTGGCAACTGACAGAAAGAAGTATCTGGTGCCCTCCAGCAACAACAAAACACGAGGGAAAAACAAAAAATGCTGGAAAAACTCAGCAGGTCTGACAGCATCTGTGGAGAGAGAAACAGAGTTAACATTTCGAGTCCACACAACTCTTCTTCAGAGCTGAGCCTTTGTGCTCAATGATCATCTTTTTCACTATGTAAGGAGCTCGGCCTCACAAGTTTCTTCAGGCAGAACTATTGAATTGGAAGGTGCTTAGTTTACTTCTTTGCTGTTGTTATATTGTAAATTTTTTACTCACTAATTACTGACAAGAATGCTTGATGAACTTTGGAATACTCATTTAAAGCACCAGTTAGAACCCAGATTTTACACTGAAAATGTAAAAGTTTATTTAATTAGAAAATAATTTTAAAGGGTTGAATTATTTGTTAACTTCTTGTGGGTGAGGAAAAATGTCTGTCAGTGAACCAGTAAATGTTACCAAGTTTACCACAATGGCTCTCAGATAATCTAATTATGTGCAGAGTTATTTAGTCCAATCATTAATCAAACTTAAGACTCCAAAAGTCTTCTATAGACATAAGTATAGTAAAAGGGAAGTAAATGAAACAATGGGGTCGATTCGGAATCAAAAAGGAAACACATGGAGGCAGAGGGCATTGCTGAGTTGCTACGTGATCGCTTTACATCTGTCTTTACCAGAGGAAGCAGCTGAGATACTGAATGGGCTAAAAAATGATAAAGGGGAGGTATTAGAAAGGTTGGATGTACTTAAATTTGATAAGTCACGAGAATCATAGATGGGGTGCATCCAAAGATTCTAGGGGAAGTAAGGTGCAAATTGCAGAGGTATTGCCCATAACCTTCCAATCCTCCTTAGATTGGTAATTGCAGAGGACTAAAGAATTGCAAATGCTACACCCTTGTTCATAAAAGGGTTGAAGGATAAACCCAGGAATTACAGGTCGGCCAGTTTACACGCGATGGTGGGAGAACTTCTATAAATGATAATCCAGGACAAAGTTAACAATCACTTGGACAAGTGTGGATTGATTAAGGAAAACCAGCACAGATTGAGATTTTTGATGAAGTAACAGTGAAGGTTGGATTTCCAAAAGGCGTTTTATAAAGTGCCACATAATAGGCTTGCCAGCAAAGTTGAAGACCATGGAATAAAAAGGACAGTGGCAACATAGATATAAAAATGACTAAGTGGCGAGAAACAGAAACTAGTAGTAAAATGTTGCTCTTTGTACTGGAGAAAGGTATATAGGGGTTCTTCAGGGGTTTGCACATGGACTTCTGCTTTTCCTGATATGTATTAGTGACTTAAATTGGAATTTTATGGAATATTTTATGGAATGAACTGGTGGCAACTGACAGAAACAAGTATCTGGTGACCTCCAGCAACAACAAAACACGAGGTAAAAACAAAAAATGCTGGAAAAACTCAGCATTCCTCCCAAACCCAGAGGCAGGATGGCAAGTGGGGAAAGGGGGAGCTATAAAATTGGGTGCCAGTGGCAGTCATGGGTTCAACCATGGGCCAATTGAAGCCCTTAAGTAGCCAATTAATGGTCACTTAAGAGCCTCCTGTCACTGCCTCTGGGATTTTACCCACAGTGCTGGAGGGTACTGGTAGCAACTGTCAAGCTCTGTGGCCGGGCAGGGCCAAGGGGGCAGTGCCTCTTTTTGGGGCCCGCTGTGCCCATGGGGGCCCCCTCCCAAGATATTTCCTCTCTATGTTTCCCCTTCCTCCTGCCCTGATCACCCAGACCCCCACCTGTTTCACCAGGGCCTGCCAGCCTGGCCTTGGTGAGACCCTGGACTTACACTCAGACAGACTCCATTGCTGCTCTGCCTACAGTTCCAGTAGTGGCCACTTCTCCTGGTGGCGCTGCTGGGATGAGAATTTCTGACCATTTGGTTGGCTTAGCTGTCAGAGGTGGGACTTCCAGATGAGAACAGATGACCTGCCTCAAGCCAATTAACAGCCTGATGGCCGCTAAATGTCTGCTGGGGTGGTGTGGGGTGGGGGGGGGGGGTGGGGTGGGGGGGGGTGGGGGGGGGGGGGGGGGTGGGGGGTGTGGTGGGGGGGGGGGGGTGGGGGGGGGGGGGGGGCGGGAAGCCTGACTCTAGCTTAAAATTCATCCTTTAGACTTGAGTGCATAGAGCAAATTTCAAAATTTGTAGCTGACAGAAAACTTGTAAGTGTTGTGAACAGTGTGACAGATAGTACTAGACCTCAAGAGGGCATACACTGGGGATGGTGGAATCGACAGCCAGGTGGCAAGATAAAATTTAGTGCAGAAAAATGTGAAGTGACGAGGAATGGACAAGGAGAGGCAATACAAATTAAAGAGTATAATTTTAAAGGGGTATAGGAACAGAGAGAACTGAGGTATATGAGTATAAATCATTGAAGGTGTAAGGGCAGGTTGAGTTGGCAGTTAAGAAGGCATATGGGATCCTGGGCTTTTTAAAATAAGCATAATGTACAAAAGCAAGGGAGTTATGAAAAACCTTTATCAAAAGATTGGTTCAGCCTCAACTGGAGTGTTGTGTCCAATTCTGAGCACTGCACTTTAGGAGGCTTGTGAACATTTTAAAGAGGGTGCAGAAATGATTTACAAGAATTGTTCGAGGGATCAGGAACTTGAGTTACATGGATGGATGGGAGGAGCTGGGATTGTTCTTTTTGGAGAAGAGAATGTTGAGAGGAGATTTGATATAGATGTTCAAAATCATGAGACAGAGTAGATTGAAATAAACTTTTCCCATTGGCAGAAGAGTCAAGAACCAGAGAAGACAGATTTAAAGAGATTGACAAATAGAACCAAAGGCAGCATGGCAAAAAACATTTCTCACAATGAGTGGTTACTGTGGGGACTTCTTTCCTGTTCTATTTCATTTTGTTACTTTAAATATAAGAGTACATTGACACCAATTGTAACAACCACAGAATCAAGTCTTTAATGAGTTCATGTTACACAATCCAACATGAGTACTCAGGTAAATCATATTACATGATTCTAATATGATTGCAAAACTCTTTTTGAGCTCATGATTCACTACAAGAACTTAGGTACATCACACTCCATTATTCAGTGTGTCAACAATGTACAGTGGTTCACTCAAAATTTTTTTACCAATTCTACCTTTGATCTTTACATTTCAAGCATACCGCCATTAAATCATAATACGTCAAAAGACATACAAAGTGACATTGAATATATCAACATGGAGCCAATAAAATGTATTTAACCCATCTCAACCTCTCCTAATCATTTTGTTACCATGGTTATATGGTCCGCTTAAGTTCTTCAGTTACTTTGGATGGAATTTTCCCATTCTTCCAACCATAGGTTTTGTGGTGGGTGGGAGCAGAGAATCCAATGGCAGGAAAAAAGTTGAAAACTGCTGACATAAAAGTACCCGTCAATGGTGGGTTAATAGCAGGTTGGTTATACTGCGGCCTAGTGCACTAACACCATTTGCATTCATTACTATCTCATGAATGCTCATTAAACCAGATGCTTGCCGAAATCTCGTGATGCCTTCCAATCTTGCGTCACACCAGCGGGAAATTAAAGTCGGCCTGAAACCCATTTGAAAAGGAGTGGCATGCACACATCAGACCTCAGTTCACTCGTGACTTCAAGGTGAGTGCAACATGCATAGCCTACCTGCCATAGCGCTATACCAGTTTTGTTGCAATGAATGCCACACTGCTGGGGCTGTAGAGTTGGTCTACTCCTGCTCTTTGCCTAAATTGTCCAGAAGGACACCACTGTGCTTCGGTACTCATGCAGGCTTCCACTTTCAGATTCTGACCAGTATTACGGCTGGGGTTAGGGAGTGCAGTGATCTTCTGCTCCTGATAGCTGACATCATTGTCCACAAGGACACCACTGTGAAGTGGTACTCAGGCAGAACTCCACTTTCAGAGATGAACATTTCGACCAGGGGTGGAGTGTGAGGGGAGGATGGGGACAACGAACACAAGGGGGACAAGGAGGAAAGAAGGCTGTGCAAGGGCTGTGAGTGAGGGAAGGGCAAACACAAGGTGGGCAATGGGGAAGGAAGTCTGTGCAAGGGCTTTGAGGAGGGGAAGGATGCACGATGGAAGGCAGAGGGGCAAGAAGGTGGAGGAGAATGGGGAACAATGGAAAGCAGATGGTAGACCAAGGGGTAGGAAGCTGGAACCTGACAAGGGTACAAGAAACGCTGACACTCAAGGGAGTCAACGCGATACCACATGTTTGACTGGAAGGGGAACACGCAGACTCTGGAGTTTAGAAAGGGGGGAATTGTTAGTGTGGCACAAGAGGAATGCATCACACAGAGACTCAGAAGATGGGGAGGGGTGGTTTCGGAGGGGACACTGTAGTCCTCAGTCATGATGGCAATGAGGAACTCTGTGAAAGTCCAAGTCCTTGTTCTGGGACTTGCAGGCAGGAGTCACAGAGTATAGACACTCTGTAGAGATGTAGAAAGTATCAAGAGAGTAGAGGCACTCCAGGGGCTATGTGGACCTCATAATCAAGATAGGTGACAGTCCAGGGGTGCAGCGGGCATGCAGCAGGAGGGATTATTGGGAGCATGGTGTACTTCAGCTACAGCGGGGCAAGGGGTGTATGCTCCAGAGGGAAAAAGCATAGCTTTGGTGTGCAGGGCTGTCTCACAGTCACAGTCCTTGGGCTTGGCTATCTTGTACTGGGCTGCAGATGGAACGGTGATGGTGACTGGAGGCATCTGCAGCCTGTAGGAACACAAATTTAAAGGCGGGAGGGGAATGTGAAGGTCTCCTGGGGGGGTGGGGGGGCTAACCTTGGTAGGTGACCATGCACACAGCCTCTAAACGGGGTGTGTAGAGGCCCACATTAGGCATGGGCATGTCTTAAATGATTGGCTCGACAGGGGGGAGGATAGGAATGTCCACCACAACATCTATGGGATCCAGTATTATTGGGGGAGGCTGGAGAACAACAGGAGGGAGTTCTACCTTCACATCATGAGGTTGCAGGTATATATCAGGCACACGGACAGTGAGAGAGGGAGCGCCAAATTGCATTTCAGAATAATAGTGGAGAACCACTATCTTGCTGCACCACAGTAATGGCACCGTATCAAATCGAAAGTACCAGTGAATCTGATCGGCAAGGTTCTAAGGCAATTTGGGAGGAGCGCACTGCTGGGCTAAGCGGCCTTTTCTGGGGCGGCCTCTAACTTGTTGGTGCTGCAAAAGTGAACATGAGTCTGCTTAGTAAGAAAGAAGAAAGCCACTGAAAGCCAATGCCTTCATTGGCACTGTTAAAGGGGTACTCAGAACTCAGTGGCTTCACATCACAGTCCCTGCATCTCAAGATTAACAAATAGAAATTTAGCATTTGGGAATGCAGGCAATAGTGAAAGAAGCACAGCCGCATCATATATGGCATTCCATCAATGAAGGCCAGTAACGTGTCTACAAGAATTGACATTCATAACGTGCCAATGGGCATCCACTCATTGACCATGAGCAACTAATTGGTCATTACTATGCCACATCAGAGATTGAAGCACTGAGCTAGGTTGGGTCACTCACCTTATTTACACCTTATCATCCCACGCAGGGCTCCAGATGTTACATATCTGGGATGCCATCTTGGTCACCTTGATGTATGTATTAGCATCTCAGGGACAAGGCTGCATCAGCCACCATGCAAATAGGGCAGGAAAAAATATAGACCCTTGCTATTGCCATATGTTTCATATCCTGAGCTTCACTTTCTTGACCCTTTACTCATTAATGTCTTCAATGTTTCATTTCAGAGAGAAAGCAAAAGCACAAATGGATCCAGGACTCAATGCTGCCTTTGTCAGGGTCCTAATGCAATGGAGGAGGCGAAGGAGGGAGAGGTGACACCGAGCAAAGCTCCACCAGCAGGAGGACCAGCCTGAGGGACATGGTCAAGCAGAGCCAGATTATGAACAGGAGGGTCTGGAGGAGAGACCCAAACAATGGAGGCAAATCACCAGACCTAGGACATACCATAGAAGAGTCTCCTATTTACAAATGAGTGAGAGACAATGCCAGGCATGTCTGTGCTTGTTCCAAGCTCTGGTACATCACATATGCCACATTCTTCGTAAAGACCTGATGCCACGTGGGGTCAGAGGCTATCCACTGCCAGTGGCTTTGAAGGTGACAGCAGCACTCAATTTCTTTGCTTCTAGGTCTTTCCAGGGATCATCAGGGAACCTGTGCAGCATCTCTCAGTCGGCAACACAGATACCTTTTACAGGAAGGCACATCATTTTGTCAGATTTGCTCTGGGCAAAGATATCCAGGCTGTGAGATTCACAAACTTTGCTGCCATCTCAGGCTTCCTAAGAGTGCAGGGTGCAATAGACTGCACCCATTTGGCTTTACAGGCTCCATGGCAGCAGGTCCTAGTGTTTATAAACCTCAAAGGCTACCATTCTATCAATGTAAACCTGGTGTGTGGTCATCAGAAGCACATAATGCACATTTGTGCTAGGTATCCTGGGAGTTGCTATTGGAGTTGGGAGATTTACATATCCTGAGTCACTCCTAGTGCCTGAGATTTTTGAGGGGCCTGTACATCTGCAGGGATAGCTTTTTGGGGATAAGGGGCACCCACTGAAACACTGGCTGATGATACTGGTGCATTGCCCTCAGAGTTGTTCCAAGGAGAGGTAGAATGCTGCTCACAGCTCCACACGCTCCCATATAGACCAGACCATAGGGCTTCTGAAGATGTGCTTCAGATGCTTGGACTGCTCAGGTGGCTCACTACAATACACTCCTGATAGGATTTCACACATCATCACAGTGTGTTGCACCCTTTACAATCTGGCAACGCAATGAGGTGATTCCTTGCTAGAGGGCGAAATGGAGGAGAATGAGAGCTCATTGGAAGATGAAGATCCGGAAGTCCAGGAACCTCAGGAGCCTGCTGAGGGCCAGTATGAACATGATAATGCCATGGAGGAAGCAAGATATGAGAGATATGTCCATGACATTTTAATTGCTGACAGGTTCCAGGAAGAGTTAAGTTAAGGGAGGGCATATGGCCACATCTCTCCTAGCCCTCAAAGTCATTTCCTTTCATCTCAGGGGATGTCCAACCACACGCACAGAAAACAAGTCCTGCATTCACATTTGCACATTCTTTCTAGGTCATGATCTCTGCTTTGTTGCGCAGTGCCCTGTGAATGCACTCACTCTGGGAACTGAGAGTCCACTGAGGAACAAGAGCGATGCAATAAAAGACTTGAAGTTTTCTCCGCCATATAATGATGCAAATACTATTGCGACTGAGATGAAGACATGGCTAGGGACCTCCTCCACCTGTGCATGTCTTTTCTTCTGCCATTACCACTAAGGAGACACAAATGCTGCTAGAATATCAATGTTAATGAGCTGCCTTCACTCAATGGTGCTTTTGGAGGAAGAAGGTTCAGAAATGCTTACATCACACACTTCAAATAAAGATTTAAACACATCTCCCTGATATAACACAAAGGCGTGGAGACTAGATCAAGTGAGGTTGACGTCACAGGAATGTTAATCTCATAGTGGGACACTATCACTGAGTGGGATGATGGCTAATCTTGACACCTTGACATTAGGGGAGGAGGTGGCATAGTGGCATTGTCACTGACTAATATTCCAGAGACCCAAAGTAATACTCTGGGGACCTAGGTTTGAATCCCACCATGGCAGATGGTGAAATTAAAATTCAATAATAATCTGGAATTAAAAGTCTGATGATGACCATGAAAACATTGCTAATTGTTGTAAAAACCCATCTGGTTCACTAATGCCCCTTAGGGAAGGAAATCTGCTGGTCTGGCTTACATCCAAGCCCACAGCAATGTGGTTGACATTTAAGAGTCAACCACATTGCTGTGGGTTTGGAGTCACATGTTGTGATTTTGTACATTGGAATCTCTTATTTTTTAATTAGAAAAAGGGATTCCAATGTACAAAATCACAATGCCTTCAGTTGACCAAAACATTCATATGACCATCAAATGTATTCAAATTGCAATTTCTTTACAGGGGTAACACATCCGTGACCCAAAAATGATATCAAAATATCTTAATTTCCCTAATCCTACCGCTACGCCTGGGTGCAGCTCTGACATCCAGAGGTCAAGGCAGCCTGCTATGTCCTGACGTCTGTGATGACCACAGCCGACATCCTCTGGTGGCCCGAGGCCTGGAGAGTCCTGGCCTGATATGGGTCTCCTGCTCAGGGGCAGATGCACCCTTGGTGGTCTGAGCAGCTGAAGTGAATGGGGTCACAGGCAAAGTGGACTATGAGCAGCTGCACACCCTTGAGAGGAGGCCCCTGGGATGTCCAGCTGACATATCTCCTCCTTGTGGGCACCCAAGGGCGCCACCCTGACTCCTTGAGGAGATGAGTCCGCATGTCACCTGCATCTTGATGATGCCCACCAGGGTGTGTGGCAATGGAGTGCAAGGCCAAGTGCAAATCTGGCAAGATCAACAGAACCAATGTCTCCATGGTGGTCACCAACCTTCCCATGGTGACCTCAAGGCACTCGGATGTCAGAGCCATGACATCAGACAGAACACGGTCAGGCTCCTCCATCAATCACTCTAGTCTGCTGAGTGACTGTCAGATCACTGCCTGTTGTTCCGCCTCCTGTTCTTGCATCTCCAGCATTGAGTTGGTGGCTGCTTCCAGAGGCTCATCATCTGACTCAGAGTGAGCGGGAGGCTGTTCCCTTGCATCCCTCTGAGTGCTGGAGACCTAGACTGTCACTGCCTCCGACTGCTGCAGGATTATATCAGTGAGGTGTTCCCCAGAAAGTGAGCCTGTGCCCCATAGAGGTGTGTGTCTCTGCGCTGGTGGAGGGTACGGGTGAGTGCAGTGATGGTTCTCCCAGAGCTTCCTCTTCGAATGTGGTCTGGGGGCTCAAACTTATGCTGGGGTGCCTTGTGGGCCTCGATCTTCTGCTGCCTAGGAAATAGAGAATAGAGCTTCAGTTGATGAGCATGAGCAATATAAGGTTGCATGTGACTCACTTTATTTATCAGGATGTGATGAACTGAAGTAGCTTTGATCTGTACTAGGTTGGTGGGACAAACCAATCTCCCCTTCAACACAGGAGCAATTCCTGTCCTCCCCATCCAGCTCTCCTGCAGCCCCCTCGGATTTAGTAAGGGCAATGATGCCGGCTGTCCCTCCCCCAGTTTGTGCTCTTTCCCTTCTGCTGTGTGCCAGAATCCACATGTCTACAGTACGAACACAAAAGAAAGGCATGTGATGAGAAGGGATGGAGCAGAAGCTGGGTGATTTGCATATCCCCTGTGTGTGGTGAGCCCTCCCCAGAAGGGCCAGAGGATGGGGTGTGAGCAACATGATAGATGGAATGGTGGTGATCTGAAAGTTTCTGTGAGAGAATGAGTGGTGAATTGTGTCCCCCGCTAATGGTTGTGTGAGATCCCTAAAGAAAGTAACTGTTTGAGTGCATGATGCCATGATGACAGTTTGACAATGGAGGGAGTTGAAGGATGATTCACCTTGGCAGAGTGAATTAGGTCATTCGTCCGCTTCCTACGCTGGATAGCATTTCTGGTGTGGCTGCTGACCTCCTGTGCGACGGCCTCCCAGGCTGGAGAGGTGAGGCTGGTGTGCTTCCTAGAGCCATCCCTGGGATACAGGACATGCCTGCGCACCTGCATGATCAAGGCCTTGATGGCCTGATGGTTGAAATGGGGTGCTGCCTTCTTCTTGAGGATTACGACCTTCTTGTGTGTGGAAGACATCTGTAATGGATTCCTGGACACAGGTGGTGGGTTCAAGAGAATGAGATGTATGTGTTCGACTGGCATTTAAATGTGGTAAAAACAAAAAACTGCGGATGCTGGAAATCCAAAACAAAAACAGAATTACCTGGTAAAACTCAGCAGGTCTGGCAGCATCAGCGGAGAAGAAGAGAGTTGACGTTTCGTGTCCTCATGACCCTTCGACAGAACTGATTGAATGTTAGAAGAGAGGTGAAATATATGCTGGTTTAAGGTGGCGGGGGTGGTGGGGAAGAGAAGTGGGGTGGGGGTGGTGTGGTTGTAGGGACAAGCAAGCAGTGATAGGAGCAGATAATCAAAAGATGTCACAGACAATGGAACAAAGAAGTGTGGAAGGTGGTGATATTATCTAAACGAATGTGCTAATTAAGAATGGATGGCAGGGTCAGTGATAGGTGGAGATAGCCTTTATCCAGCTCTACCCTCCCCCCTTAAACCAGCTTATATTTCACCTCTTTTCTATTTTTACTTAGTTCTGTTGAAGAGTCACACGGACTCGAAACGTTAACTGTGTTCCTCTCCACAGATACTACCAGACCTGCTGAGTTTTTCCAGGGATTTTTATTTTTATTTTGGATTTCCAGCATCCGCTATTTTTGCTTTTATCTAGGTGATTCAGTATGATACTCGCCTGCGCATAATTAATAAGCTTTCAATTCACCATTCTGAGCATTCTGGGATAGGTGCCTCCAAAACTGCCTGTTACTGCACTTAGGGCAGAATTTTTAGCTTGGCGGGCGGGCTCGCGCCCGAACCGCTCGAGCATTAAATAAAGCACTTTAATGTTGGCTGACCATGCTGACATCAACGTGCAGTCTCATGATATTTCGCTAGGCGGGCGCGCAATGGAGACGGAGGTGCACCTGCCATTAATTAAGTGGCCATTTAAGACTCTTGAGACACCAATTGCCTCCGGCTTTACGTAGCCCGAGCGATTTTTAGGCCATCGCATGGGCAAAACGGGCTGGCAGGCAGGGCACAATTTGCAAAACCTCACCCACTGGTGGGATAAGAGGGGTCAGTGGCCTTGCCAAAACGATTAGTGAGGAGTGCAGGACATCACTTGCTGCTGGTTGCGACTGTGAACAGCTACATTTCACTTCAGAGCTGCATTCAGATATTTTAGAGGCTTCAGTTCAGGACTCAACTGTTGTTTTCCAGGCCTCTGGAGGATTCACACCACATGAAGCCTTCCAGGTATCAGACAGCCTTCCCTTACCCTGGTAATGGGGGTTGGGGGGTTGTGGTCTCCACTGGAGGCACCTCCTCCTCTGAGGAAGAAAGGGCTAGAAGGGGGAGGAGGCCAGTTGTCCCTATTCAGGTCCCATGGGTGTGACCTGTGGGAGGAGAGCCACAGGTGCAAGGGGCGCAGGGCCAACAGAAGTCCAACGTAGAAGGGCCGTAGAAGACGCCAATATCCTGCTGCCAGAGTTTACAAGCGGTGATGCACCTACCTCAATATGTTTGAGGTGCAATGCCATTGGAGGCTCCATCACTCAAGGGAGACAGTGCCCTGAGATCAGCTCCAACTGTGTGGGTGGTCATCCCATGCCAGTGGCACTGAAGGTCACGGTGGCCCTCAACTTCTATGCCTCCGGCTCTTTCCGGGGTCAGTGGCTGATCTTTGTGGAGTCTCCCAATCAGCTGTCCACAGTTGTGTTAAACTGGTGACGGACGCTCTGTTCAGGTGTGCATTGACTTTCATTCACTACCATATGGACGAGGACAACCAGGCAGAGCGAGCCAGAAGCTTTGCAATGATTGCTGGGTTCCCTCGCCTCCAGGGTGCAATCGACTGCACACATGTTGCCATCAGGAGTGAGCTGGGAGCCTTCGTCAACAGGAAAGGATTCCACTCCATGAATGTGCATATAGTGAGTGATCACAAGATGCAGATTCTGCAAGTATGTACTAGGTACCCTGACAGCTCCCATGATGCTTACATCCTGAGACACTCCCAGGTGTCAAGGCTGTTCAGTGCTCCAGCCCGACTGGATGGATGGCTGCTGGGTGACAAAGGCTATCCCTGCAAAAGATGGCTCATGATGCCTCTCCGCCACCCAAGAACAGAGGCTGAGCAGCGGTACAACAGGAGTCATGCCTCCACAAGGGCCGTATTAGAGAGAACCATCGGTCTTCTCACGATGCGCTTCTGATGCCTGGTCCTTTCAGGGGGCACACTTCAATACCCCCTAGATCATGTGTCACTGATAATGGTTGCATGCTGCGCTCTCCACAATCCGGCACTGGCAAGGGGTGGGGGGCAGGGGCGGCGCAGTGGAGGAAGAAGATCTTGACGCAGCTGCACGAGCAACAAACAATGATTGCAGCAGTGAGTCCGAGGATGAGCATGGTGAGGACAACACTGAGGGCATAGACGCGGACCTGGGTAACCTACAGGGAGGCAGGGACACCCAGCACACTTTGATCCTATGCACCCTAAGCTAGCCTACCAAATAAGAACCACCACATGCCAGGGCTGCAGGTTCCACACATCTTTGGTCAACAACATAGACTATGCGACTTTGCAATTAAGTTTCAGGAGACACCCATCCATCATAACATCATGGCCTATGCTGCATCTACAGAACAAGTGAAGCATGTAGAGGCCTGTTGCACAAAAATATCATTTACTTGTAAATGTTAAAAGTTGCAAAAATTAACATGAACCGGTGTTTTCCATCACACCATTAAAAAAAATGAAAAATGGGGGAACCAAATATTATCCATGATAAGCCCATGTTGTGTTTAAGGTGCTTTAAGTTTTTTCTTGCATGTGCTATGTCTAGGTTCTCCCCCCGTCACTGGCACCGACATTGGAGACAGCCTGCTCACTCTGTTGTCTTGTTGGCCTTAATAACCTTGGTGGACACCCTTTGGCCCGTGGAGCCTGTGCTGGCCCCTCCTTGGAAGGACCGTCAGTGCCACGCCATCTGCCCAGTCGCCGCAGCCTCATCAGATGCCACGGTCACTGGCAGAGGGACGGAGGAGCTGCTGCCATCATCCGGAGTGCCCTGAGAGGAGCCCGCAGAGGTAACAAGCAGCTTGTGCACCAATGTGAGGTCGCTTTGGACCTCCCTGCTCACCATTGCTGGACGGGCACCTAGCTGGGATACTGGGTGCCCAATCCATCTCCCACACTGACACTGGCCGGCTGAGGTAATTGCTGGTGTGGGGGCTTGCAGGTCCGAGCAGATCCCCAGGATCCCCTGATTGAGTCCCTGGAGGAGCCTCTCCATGAGAGTCACAACTGTCTCCATTGAGGAGGCATTGCGCTTGGCCATGATGGTCAACGCAGTGCTTATGCTCCGCAGAGACACCTCCACAACAGAGACCATGGCACGCATTCCCTCATGTATCTCCGCCAGATCCTACTGCATACCCTGCTGGACATGCAGCATCTGCTGCCTCAGGGATGACTCCAGAGGCCCCTCATCAGCTATCAACTGAGTATTGTCCTGGTCCCCAGCAGCTCTCCGACTGCCAATGCCCTGGGCACTCTCAGCCTCCCCCTGCACCTCAAGCGTGAAGTCCCTTCACCAATGTGCATCGATAGACTAAACGGCGATCTTATGCTCACAGATGCGCTAGTATCTGCACAGGTGCCTGCGAACAGAGAGGGTGTGACGCAGGTGCGTGGTGAACATGGTGGTCCTCAGGGGTTGGGGTGGGCCTTCAGGCTCCTTGTAACAAACTGCTGGTGAGCCTAAAAGGGAGAAGAAGGACATGTCATTAACTTAAGTCATGAAACAGTTACTGTGCATGCCTGGCACCCAGATGAGACAGAGACTTGAATCATGGTGCCCTCGTCTTTCGATTATCAATGGGGATTCCAGGTTCCAAGCTCACATCAGTATAGACATTACACTAGAATGGTTGCAATCATCGATATTCTCACCTCAGTGCACTGCACTCTGACCTTCCTCTGGCTCCCTAACCTCAGTGCGGCCGCTTGACCAAGGCACATGGTGCCTCTCCATTTCCAGGGCCTCCTGCTTGTATCACGAGAGGATGAGGAGGTGAGGGGGACCCAGCAGTCCGTGGCCTCTCAGCATTGTTATGGGATGTTTTCTCCTGAAAGGGCAGAGGAGCATTGATTAGTCCATTCTCTACCTGCAGCGCCATTGCAGCCTGGCCAGTCTCACTTGAGAAATACCTCACAGGACTCAGCCGATTCATGACCCTGGAGCCGCAGAGTACTCAGTCCAAGCAGCCAGGGCTCACCCCCTTGGCCAGCTCCTGCCGCATTGACATTTGACACTCACGCTCTGAGGTCCAAGGGGGATTGGGCAGCTCTTAACTGACCTGCAAAGTGACCCATACCAACACGGTACTCACCCTTCCCGATCGCAGCAGATCGTTGAAGCGTTTCCGGCACTGCATCCATGTGCGCCTCACCACATCGTGGCTGCTGACCCTGGAAGCCATCTGCTCCCAGGCCTTTTTGGTGAGGACGGGGGGCCTCCTCCTCCCATCCCTGGGGACGAGGGTTTCTTTCCTTGCTGCCACCTCCTCCAGGAGGGCTGTGAGGCACTCGTACGAAAAACGTGGGGTCGACTGCCCCACCGGCCTGCCCTCCCGCCTGCCGTGTCCACTTGTCATGGTCTCCCTCGCAACACTTCCGCGTCCTTTGGTGGCAGCCTTCCAGGGGCTGCCATAGCTGCATTTGAATCGGTCGCTGGGTCACCATTGGACCCAGTGGACATTATGCCCCTGCCCGCCCCTTTGCACACACTCCAGACCACATATCACACTGGGCGGGCCTTAATTGACCTGCTGGTGTAAAATTGCAGAGTGTTCCCGATCGCAGATGGCAGTCGGCTTCCCAACTGCCCCCGCCAATCCCGTACACCAAGGGTAGTCTCATGAATGGAAAATTCCACCCTTTATTACTATAAACAATGACCAAACCCATTTTTCCCAAACCATCAAGACATGGATGAATAACCTTTACACTTTCCTTCATTTCCTCATCCTTGCCTTAGTTATGATTCACAAAGCATCCTGTTCAGCAAAGCTGAAAGCTGTTTCAAATCATTGCGTGCTGATTCCACAATCAACAAAAGATATTAAGGTACACTGATTGTGTGAATCCACACATCTACAGTTGTAAGTTGGAATACATTGCTGAAAGAGTAGTGGAGGCTGATTCGACTGTAGCTTTTAAAGAAGAATTGACTAAGTACCTGATGAAAAAAAATTACAGGGCAAGTGAGTGAGACCAGCTAAATTGCTCCTTCAGAGAGATGGCACAGAATTGACAGGCCATAGGTGCCTTCCTGTGGTGTAGCCATTCTATGGTTCTATTCTATTCTAAGATATTGCACTATCTTTGGATCTCATAATTATTCATGCAGAGCTTGGTTAACAATAAAATTTAAATCCAACTGGAGACAATGTGGAGCTTCCTGTGCATTATGCTAATAATTAGTCTAAGCTCTAGCCCTGTGAATACTTGGTGATGGGAAGGAAAAGGGATTTGAAGCCTATCTCGGGAATATATTGGATACCAAAGTTATATGCAGTTGGCTTCACCCTGAGCACTCAGCCAGGGAGGGAGATAAAATTGGAGGCTGGGTGAAAAGATTTTTGGCAAGACCTGAGCAGGATAACTTTGGATTTGCTAATGTTGGGTTGAAAACAGTTCTTATTCATTTACAACGTGATGTCAGACAACCGTCAAAAGTGAACTGAGCAGAAACAGTGAGACTTTATAAATGTCCAAATCCAGAGAAGTCAAATTTCTATTAGCAAGGTTAGTGGCCGTGGAAAAGTGATGGTGAAAGAATTTTGATTGGAACTTAAGCAATGTATATTAGAAGATGGAACAATGTGAATTCAAGCCCAATGAGAAGGAGAATCAGCATGATGCTAATCAGATGGAGATAAAATGTTATTATGCCTTCAAATTGGCAGAGAAATGCACATTATAGTAACTGGGGTTATTACATATATTACATAGTACATATGCACAGAAACAGGTCATTTGGCCCAGCAAGTCCATGCCAGTATTTATCCTTCACTTGAACCTTCTCCCATCTTATCTGATCTAAGTCTATTATCTTTACCATCTATTCCCTTCTCCCTCATATACTTGCTGGAACTTGGGCCCACCATTGTATTGAATCAAACTTTATTCCAAATGTTAAACAGGGGAATCATATTGATAGCTTTATCTGGGTATTTGAATTGTTAGTCGCCACAGGTGTTACAAGAATGAATGATGAATGGGTTAGCCAACTCACAGTATCACTCAGCAGAAAAGTGCCCATTGTGTATACTCATTGAGTTTTTTGCTGCAGTGACAGAGCGGACAGATGAGGGGAGTGTAGTTGATGTTGTGTATATGGATTTTCAAAAGATTTTTGATAAAATACCACATAATACGCTTGTTAGCAAAATTAAACCCGTGAACTTCATTGGGTAAGGGGTAGAAAACAGGGTTCTGGTTTATCAGACTGGAGGAAGGTATATGGTGATGTTCCTCAGAGTTCAGTACTGAGAACACTGCTGTTTTTGATGTACATTAATGACTTAAACTTGGATATACTGGGCAAATTTTTGAACTTTGCAGATGACATGAAACTTGGAAATGGAGTAAAAAGTGAGGACGATAGTAATAAACTTCAAGAGGATATAGGCTAGTGGAATGGGTGAACACATAGCAAATGAAATTCAATGCAGAAAAATGTGAGATGATACATTTTCATAGGTAAAATTAGGAGAGGCAATATATGCTAAATGGCACAATTTTAAATGGGATTCAAGAAGAGACACACCTCAGGGTGGTTGTACACAAATCTCAAAAGGTGGCAGGGGCACGTTAACAAATGAATTAATAAAACATATGGGATTCAGAGCTTTATAGACAGAGGCATGGAGGGCAAAATCCAGAAAATTATGCTAAACCTACATAAAATTTTAGTTTGGCACCGGCCGCAGTATTGTTGTCAATTCTGGACACCATGCTTTAGGAAGGACATAAAGGCTTTGGAGATGGTACAGGAGAGATTTTCTAGAATGGTTCCATGGATAAGGGTTTACAGTTAGTTGGACAGGCTAGAGGAGCTGTGTTATTCTCCTTAGAGCTGCAAAGGCTAGGAAGAGATTTGGAGAGGTGTTTAAGATCATGAAGGGTTTAAACAGAGTAAATAAATAGAAACGGTTTCCAGTGGCTTCAGGGTCAATAACCAGAAGACATAGATTTAAGGTGATTGGCATTAGAATCAGAGGTGACATGAGGAGATGCTTTTTTACACAACAAGCAGTTTGGATTTTGAATGCACTGCCTGATAGGATGCTGGATACAGATTCAATGGTAGTTTTCAAAATGGATTTGGATAAATACTTGAAGGACAAAAAATTGCAGGATTGCAGGGAAAGAGGAGTGGGCCTAATTGGATTGCTCTTTGAAAGAGTTGATGTAGACTCAAAGACATGTATCTGGAAAACAAAGGCATAACACAAAATGAAAGTCTTTAGTGTTTCATGCTAATGGTATCTAGCAATGATATCAGACAATATAAGAACCTGACCACTTGATTAGGAGTGTAAAATTTGATCAGCTAGATAGCTGTTTGGATTATTTTATGGCTTTGGGAACAGATTGCCAACTTAATGCCTTCCATCACCTCACAAATGAATTGTGTAAACTGTCCTGGGGACGGGGAAGCCAAATATAAGTCAATGATTTGAAACCAAGGAGGTAAGGTAAACTTCTGGGGTTTTTAATGTGGCAAGGTTTATAACAAAGCAAAACTCTGTTGATCTCAGAACTTTTGGTCATGTATATAAGATAGCCAATTATGTAGTGACCATTGAAGTTGACTTCGTACTTGTTTTTAATTCTAGTGAATGGAACAGAAATAAGGGTGTTGCAAGACACTGGCTGCTCTTTCACAATTGTACATGGCAGCAGTGAAGGACTAAAATGCAAAGTTATCCATATTTGGGACTGGATGGCCACAGAGGAACTTATGTCCATAGTTTGGGTGGAATATTTCAATCATGCAGATGATACAGAGTGGAAGTTTATTTGTTCATGTTTATTGATGTTGTCATAAGGAGTAATAGCAAAATGATTGTAACAAGCAATGTAGTGAAGTGGAGATCAGGACAATGCAGCCCCAACTTTCTTCCAATTTTAAGAAGTCAAAGATCATCCCTGGGGTGTTCAGGGAAAGATCTGAACCACATTTTATGTAGGATGAAACAACCTTATACACCTTACTTGCTCAAGCTGGAGACATAAAGGCCACTTGGTACACCACCAAGCTGGGCACAGGATGAAGACAAAAAATTATCTCAGTGTGTTAATCCAATACATCAATGAAGCTTTCATTCAATGTTATTAAACATGAACATAAAATAACATTGGTCCCAATTTTAACTCTGTATAAATTGGTGGGTTTTGAATGAGTTAAAATCTCACCCAAATAGTTCTGATAGATAGAAAAGTATGAATATTGAACTTTGTTTTTAACTGCAACAATATGCATCCATGTCACACCTTTAATGTAGAAACATTTTCCAACATGTTTCAAAGATGCTGAAGGAAAAAATGGACACAGAGCCAAAGAAGATATTGGATGAAGCACAAAAATTTTGGTGAAATAGATAGGTTTTAAGAAACGGTTTAGGGAGGAAATTTTAGAGTGTGGTTCCGAGAGAGAATATTAGTAGATTAAAAAAAAGTAAAGTGGCTATGGAAACAGTTGCTTACCGACATGGAATGGCCAGTTACAACATTACTTACTTTGCAACAGGTAAAATTCATTTGAATAGTATCAAATAATAATAACCCAGAAGGAAAAAAACAGTTCAGACTAGTTTATTTCCCAGTTTTTACTGACTTTCCATTTTAAGGTATACAAGACCAGTTCGGACCAGTATTCTTATTTCCCAGTTTTTACTTCAGGGAAGTTGGAATGCTTTATATCTATTATAATATTCTTTGCTGAATAAAAACACAGCCTTGGTTATAAATTGACACTATGGGAATGAAATTTTGCACATTGGAAACATGGTGCTCAAAGGGCCTAATTGTCCTTAAATGTGAAGGATCTATGAACAAGTAGGAACGCTGAGTTTTTTCATAACATCCTAGGACTGCCCAGGGTGTCTTAAGTTTCTGAAACAATCACCTCTATCAATCTTTCACTCCAACAAGCAGAAAATTATTCTTATAAGAATTATTGTTTTTACTGAAGATATACAAAGTGCAAACTGAGATGAAAAAATAAACTAGAAAGGCAAGTTTTAATGATGTAGTAGTGGTATGATGGATTGTATAGGAGGAAGTGCTTGCAGAGCAATTTTCAACCCTTGTGCACACTCAGGCATGAGCCTTGACAATCAGTGTTGTCAGGCTATTTAGTTGTCCCTCATATCTTAGCCCAATTGGCTCTAACTATTGTAGAATTACTAGAAACAAAAACACCGAATAGCAATCAGGTGGAGGAATACTAGCAATTTTACCTCCCAAACCTAGCAGCACTACGGCTAGGTTTAGCACACCTAGTTCAGTTCAGCTAATTCAGCAGATGTCAGGAATTGAATCTGGTATCTTGTTTGCCTGTGTGAACTGAGTTACTCACCGGATAAACACACTCACCATGGGAAAATAACTGTTTATATCAGCATCTTTGCTTGGGTTATATGTATTTCTGATCAACTGTAGGGTACAAATTTTGTTACATAATGGGAACGGTTTCTGATGTGACAAAAAGAGAAAGACAGACTTAGTTGTGGCTTATGATTTATTGAAATGTACAATGTGCTGTTTCCTGTGGGTTGTTTTGATGGATGACTATATGTGACCCAGTATCAGCCAGACCAGTAGGTGTTGTTATTCACCTTGGCATAGGAGATTCCCTTATCAGAAGTATGTGCCAATCAGATTTTCTTGAAATTTCTCTTTATCTAACTTTTCATTGGAAAGAATTATAGCAGCCATGATAGGATGAGCATCAGTGTTGTTGTATGCATTGCAGGTTTCAGCAAAATCCTCATCCTCCCTCACTTCCCATTAGACAAATGGTTGGTTTGTGGAAAACACAGCACAATCTTACTAATTAATTCCAGAACCCCTGTTAATGACCTCAATTGTCTTTTACCTGATACCTTTACCAACCTATGCCCAATGGCAGAAATAAGCGTTGGAAACATTTGCACTTGCCACTAACAGATGAACATGTCTAGATATGAAATAGGCAGTTTCTGATTTTCGTCCTACTGTAGGAACACTTTCTATTACATAAATTTAGGTGAACCTAGAGGGACGTAGGAAAATATGGTAAAGAACTTGTAGTTTATTTGATCTGTCCCAAAAAAGAATATCTCTCAATCATTCACTTCTTGTAATATTAATCCAAGTCTCCCTTTAGTTTTCCTGAACTATTTTTCTTCACTTCCTTCCCAGGTGGTCCATTCCACATGTACATTGCCTCCTGAGCAAAGTATTTCTAATGATGCAGATGTGAGTTATCTAACACATCTGTACATTTGCTCCTGCAATAGGAGTTTTTCAACAAACTCCTTAGAAATAAACATCTAAGTTTACCTTCAAATTTGTAGCTTATCCATGTTGCCTGCAGGCAAATTTCAATCACTTAAAGTTGCTCAATATTTTTGGCACTTTGAAGCTGAAGTTCATGTGACTGGAAGCCTAAACAATCCGAAATTAGGTTTATGTTCTTCTAACCCTGTAAACAGAATCTTCAGCTGTGGCTCAGGATTTATTATTCAGGAAAGAAATTAAGGGTAGAAGTTTTTGATTGGTTTTTTGAAGCTTAATCGATTAATATGTCATGGGAGATGAACTGAGCTTTAATTTCTGAAACTAATAAATCATAAAAGAAAGTCAGAACAGTATAACAGAATAATAACAATTTTAATGTTTTTAATGATGTCTTTAATTTCTGTTGCTAAAACCTGGTAAAGGAATGACTGTATGGTACAAACGAATGCTCACAATGTTGTATTGTTAAATGTTAAATAAATTCAATAAAAAAGCACTCTTGCCTCTGAGTCAGAGGTTGTAGGTTCAAGCTCCACTCCAGAGACTTGAGCACAAAATCTAGGCTGACTCTCTAATGCAGTACATTGGGAATATTGCACTCTTGGAGGTGCCATCTTTTGGATGAGATGTTAAAACGATCCTCCAAATATGCTCGCAGATAAATGTTAAACATTCCACAACATTATTTTGAAGAAGAGCAGGGGAGTTCCTGGTGTCCTCAATCAACAGATTATCTGTCATTATCCCATTGTCATTTGTGGGAACTAAGTGTGTGCAAATTAGCTGTACCTTTCCAGTGAATTTTAAAGTGACTACATCTATGCCCCAAGACTCACCTCCACCCCATATGTCAAGGATCAATTCTATGAGGCAATTAATGCATTGGGTAAATCAATATAACAACTCACATCTGTATCATTAGAAATACTTTGCTCAGGAAGTAATATACAAGTGGAATAGACCAACTGGGGAGGAAGTTAAGAAAAATAGTGCAGGAAAATTTAAGGGAGAATTGGATTAATATTACAAAGAATGAATCCTTTTTCAGGACAGATCAAATAAACAACAAATTCTTTTCCATATTTTCCTATTTGGCTCTAGGTTCTCCTTAATATATATAATAAAAAGTGTTCCCACAATAGGATGAAAATCAGAAACTGTCTATTTCATGGCTAGACATGCTTATCTGTTAGAGACAAGTGCAGAGGCTTCCAACACTTATTTCTGCCATTGGGCCCAGGTTGGCAAAGGTATCAGATAAAAGACAATTGAGGCCATTAACAGGGGTTCTGGAATTAATTAGTAAGATCATGTTGTATTTTCCACAAACCAGCCATTTGTCTAATGTCCAACTCAGATGGAAAATGAAGGAGGATGAGGACTTTGCTAAAACCTGCAATGGCAAACAACAACACTAATGTTCGTCATATCATGGCTGCTATAATTCTTTCCAATGAAATGTTAGACAGAATTTTCAAGAAAATCTGATTTCTGATACATTTCTGATAAGAGAATATCCTATGTCATGTTGAATAACACCTACTGGTCTGGCTGATACCAGGTCACATATAGTCATCCATCAAAACAATCCAGCGCCTACAGGAAACAACACATAGACCTGCACATTACAATTAATCATAAGCCTCAGCTAAGTTTGTCTTTCTCTTTTTGTCACATCAAAAACTATTCTCATTGTGTAATGAAATTTGTACCCTACATTTGATCAAAAATACATATAACCCAAGTTAAGATGCTGATATAAACAATTATTTTCCCCATGGTGAGTGCGTTTATCTGGTGAGTAAATCAGTCATGGTGGAGGGGTGGAGCGGGCAGGCATGGACCCGATCGTGGGCAGCGATCAGGTCTGCACCGCCATTTTACATGAGTGAGCCAGTTAAGACCTACCCAGCATATTTCCCAACTTCCAAGGATAGATGGAGTGTGCAGGCGGCGGCGGGCGTGCACAGACTGCTGGGTCCAATGGCGACCCTGCAGTCTGTTTAAAAGAAGGCCTGGCAGCATTTTGTAGGCTGCTCACAATGGCCAGTGCTAAGCCGAAGCAGAGGGGTTCGGGTGAGCAGGCCAGGCTGGAGGGTAGGCCAGCGGGGGGCCAGTGCACCCCTCGTTTTTTTGATGACTGCCTTGCTGCCTTCCTCAAGGAGGTGGCAGCACGGAAAGAGGTGCCCCCAGAATGGGAGGAGGAGGCCCCCCCACTTGATGAAACGTGCCAGGGAGGAGGTGGCAGAGGTGAGGAGCTCCCATGACATGGTGTGGTGCACCTGGATCCAATGCTGTAAGTGCTTCAACGATTTGTTGCGCTCTGGCAGGGTTAGTACCATGTTGGCATTGGGCATGCATTTAACCCGGCAGGTAGTCTTACCCTCTGTGCACCACCACCACCCCCCCAGACCCCCGCACCACCCCCAAAGTCTCAGTGTCATGACTGCATTGAATCATTGATGGCATTTTTCCTTCACTGGATGGGCAAACAGATAGTGCCCATGCTGAGGTCAGCCTAAGCTGGTCATGAGGAGATGAATTTTCCCCCACATCGTTTGTTGTTCTGAGTCCCACATGACTGGTTTGGGGGCAACCTGGAGGAACTGCACCTAGGCGCAGACTCAGAACTTGAGGACGTATCCTAGTCAGGGTGATGAGATGGTGGAAGGGGAGCTTCAAGGTGGCGTCTTCAGGTTAACTTGCAGGTTGACGCGGTAGTTAGGAAGGCAAATGCAATGTTGGCATTTATTTTGAGAGGACTAGAATATAAAAGCAGGGATATGCTGCTGAGGCTTTATAAGGTTCTGGTCAGACCACATTTAGAATATTGTGAGCAATTTTGGGCCCCATATCTCAGGAAGGATGTGCTGGCCCTGGAGAGGGTCCAAAGGAGGTTCACGAGAATGATCCCAGGAATGAAAGGCTTAACATATGAGGAACGTTTGAGGACTCTGGGTCTATACTCGATGGAGTTTAGAAGGATGAGGGGGGATCTGATTGAAATTTACAGAATACTGAAAGGCCTGGATAGAGTGGACGTGGGGAAGATGTTTCCATTAGTAGGAGAGACTAGGACCCGAGGGCACAGCCTCAGAGTAAAGGGAAGACATTTTAGAACAGAGATGAGGAGAAACTTCTTTAGCCAGAGAGTGGAGAATCTATGGAATTCATTGCCACAGAAGGCTGTGGAAGCCAGGTCATTGAGTGTATTTAGGACTGGTAGGTAGGTTCTTGATCGGTAAGGGGATCAAAGGTTACGGGGAGAATGGGGTTGAGAAACTTATCAGCCATGATTGAATGTCAGAGCAGACTCGATGGGCCGAATGGCCTAATTTCTGCTCCTATGTCTTATGGTCTTATGGTGGCAACAAACCGTCTACTGTCCTCTACACTGCACGTGCTTGCGCCTCCTTGCTACGGGAGGAAATACCATGTAGTTCTTAATGTGATGTTGGCAGCATGTGTCCAAGGGGGCGGTGGGGGTGTGGGGGAGGGGGGGGTCTCGTGGTGGGGAGCAGGCCTAGCATCTTTGTCTGAGTGATCAGCAGCAGCAGGGTGAGGAGGCTCTGGAGGCCTGATATGTTCCACTCTGTTTAGGGTGTGCCGTGTGTGAACAGAGTCCATGTGCAATTTGCCCTAATCAATGCACTTCTCTCTTTTTCTGGAGAAGAATGCGCAGAATGCAGCCGAGCGTGTGAGGACTGGAGGTGGCCAGGCACAGCTCTCCATACTAAGCCGCTTCGAGCAGGAGGCCCTTGAACTGGAGAGGCACCATGGACCCAGGTCTACTGGTGTCAGTGAGGCTGGGGTGCCACTGCCAGGCATTTATGCCCAACAGTGAGGTCAGCATTGTCCTCCCAACAGCCATAGCATTGATGATTGTTAAATTAGTTATTGTCACAACATTGCTGGACAATTGGTTATAGAAGCTTGAGTGCCTAATAAGCCAGGGGGACAGGGATGAACTTGGTCATTGTCTGCACGCTATCTGATCCAGTGTCCTAGTTCTTCCTTTCAGCATCATCAGAGCATGGCCGGGAGGAAGAGCAGCAGATGCCCCCTCACACCTGAGGGGCCTGAAGTCTCACCAACGTCACACCATTTCTGTGATGCAGGCACCAGCACAGATACTAGCACCTCGATGGGAATTAAAACAACGGCTAGTGTCCTAGGGCACAGTGGTGATGGCACTTCACACTCGCTGGAGGAGCTGGCAGAGACAGAGAGTGCCCATGGCGCCAGCAGTCGGAGGACTGCAGGGGACCATGCACATGCTCAGTTGGTACCTGATGATGTGCCTCTGGAGTAATCTGCGATGCAGCAGGTGCAGGAAATGCGGCTGGGTGTGCAGGAGCATCTGGGGATGATACTTGAAGCTATTGCTTGGCATGGTCTCCATAGTGGAGGAGTCTACGCGGATGCTCGCTGAAGCAATGGGCCATATGTTCGAGCGCCAAGTGTCCTCCGTGGAGAGAGTGGCGAATCTCTTGGAGATCCTACTCCAGGAGACCCACTAGGGCTTCCTGGGGATGCGTTCTGACCAGCAAGCCCTCACATCAGCAATGACCTCAGCTGGTCACTGTCAGTGTGGGAGATGATGTGGGCATCAAGCTTCCCAGCTCGATGTCCATACATCTGCAGTGAGCAGGGAGGTCCAAAGCGACCTTACATTGGTGCAGCTGCTGCCTGTCATCTCTGCAGGCTCCTCTCAGGGCGCTCCAGATGAGGGCTGCAGCTCCTCCACCCCTCTCCCAGTGACTGTATCACCAGGTGAGGCTGCGACGACTGGGGGGATGCCAGCTGCGGAACAGGCAGATCCTTCCCCAGGTAAGACCAGCACAGGCTCCATGGGCCAGAGGATGACCGCCAAGGTCCATCAAGGCCAACAGGATAGCAGAGTCAACAGGCTGACTCAGGTGCCACTCCAAGCGATGGGGCAGCACCAAGACGTAGCACCCCCAAAGGAAAGCATAAGGCACCTTAGGCACAGCATAGGTTTTTCACTGGTACTTTTATGTTGGCCTGAGATGAGGTCCTTATGATTTATTTTTGGTTGATAAACTATTGTTTTCTCTTTGTGATAAGTTCTTTTGCTTCACACATTAAATGCAGATGTATGGCTGAGGGTGCCTCATTTCTTCTGCATGTGTAAAGTGTAATGAGTGATTTGTTTGACATACAGCTTTATTTACAAGGCCTTTTGGTAGTGCTGCTGACCTGGCAGATTTTGCACTTAGTTGTTGAGAATCGAGGCAGCAGCCCAGGCTTGCCCTGCTGATCCATCTGAGTTGTGTGAGCTGAAGGTTCATTGGTTTAAAGCATCCCGGCTGTCCCTGCCTCCCTGGAGTAGTCCCAGGTCAGCGTCTACCCCCTCAGCATTTCCCTGTGCCTGCTCATCCTTGGAATCACTGCTGGACTCATTGTGTGCAGCCGCAGCCACTGCATCGACATCTTCATCGTCCGCTGCATCCTCCCTTTCCAGCGCAAGATTGTGGAGAGCGCAGTATGCAACTGCTAACCCGAGACACAATCTGGGGAGTACTGGAATGCGCCCCCAGAGTGGTCCAGGCACCACAAGTGCATCTTGAGAAGACCGATGGCTATCCCCACCACAGCCCTTGTGGAGGCGTGGCTCCTATTGTAACGCTGCTCAGCTTCTGTTCTTGGATGGCAGAGAGGCATCATAAGCCACCTTCTAAGGGGATAGCCCTTGTCACCCATCAGCCATCCGTCAAGCCAAGCCAGAGCATTGAAGAGCCCCGGCACCTGGGAGTGTCTGAGGATGTAGGTGTCATGGGAGCTGCCTGGGTACCTTGCACAGATATGTAGAACCAGCATCCTGTGATCACACACTACTTGCATGTTCATGGAGTGGAAGTTCTTCTTATTGACCAAGGCACCGGCTCACTTGCTGGCGCCTTGATGGCCACGTGTGTACAATCTATTGCACCCTGGATCCAGGGGAAGCCAGCAATTGGCGCAAAGCCAATGGCTCGCTGTGTCTGGCTTGCCTGGTCCCAACGGAAGTGGATGAAGGTCAATGCATGCCTAAACAGAGCGCCAATGACCTGCTTGACACAAGTCTGGACAGCTGATTGTGAAACACTGCAAAGATCACCCACTGACCCCTGGGAGGAGCCAGAGGCATAGAAGTTGAGGGCAGCTGTGACCTTCAGAGTCACTGGCATGAGGTGTCCGCCCACACAGTTAGGGGAGATCTCAGGCCCAATCATCTGACAGGTATAGTTGCCTGTCTTCCTTGTGAGATGGAGCCTCCTTCGGCACTGCACCTCAGACATATTGAAGTAACTGCTTCACTGCCTGTATATCCTGGCAGCAAGATAGTGGCATCTTCTGCGACCCCTTCTGCCTTGGACTACCTCTTGGCCCTGCACCCCTTGTGCCTGCACCTGACCTCCCAAAGGTGGCTCCCCTGGAGACTGAATGTGCACTCCTTGCCCCCTCTCCCTTCTAGCCCTCCCTTCCTCCTCAGAGGAGCTGTCTCCAGTGGACAGATCAGCTCCCATACCCAGGCTAAGGGGAGGCTTCCTGAAACCTGCAGGACCTGAAAAGATTCCTCACTGCAGAGTGCTGACCTGAAGGTTAAGAGTCCAGAAAAAGTAGCTGGGATGCGTTCTGAAGTACTGCAGATCACACAGGCAAGTTTGAAAAACTTTCAACAATAAATACTTCATAGAGCAGATTCACAACCCCACTGAGCCCTCTTATCCCTCCCATGGATGAGGTTAATACAAATGTCTCCTACCTGCCTGCCCGTTGTGCCCATGAGCCAACCTGAAGATCGCACGGGTGCTGAAAAATCAGCATCGATTGAACACTAAAGGGCCTTAAGTGGCCCGCTAATTAATGGCAGGTGCATGTTGGATTGCATTGCACACCCGCCCAGTGAAATATTGCGATGGCACGCAGTAATGTCAGGATGCTCGCCCGACGTCACTGTGCGTCATTTTACATGGAGCCCGCATGTCAAACAGAAAATTCTGCCTATGGTGTCCTGGAGACATCCAAGATCATTCCACTGACACCAGCTATATCTCATCATCACCAGTTGTATCACCCTCAACAATGTCCCCATCACTTGTAGCTATCACAGTGCTGACTGTGACACTGGCCACTCCCTGGTGTGTAGAAAGTGTCAGGCTTTAGTCAAGGAAACTATACCACTACAAGAGGAAAGGTCATCCTTGGATCAGCACTTACCGTATCACTGATCCAGAAAGCACCCAGGAGTTCCTCAAAATCCTCGATCAGGCTTTGTTGGCCAACAACACCCAAGGCCAGAGTGTGGTGTCAAAGTGGGATCATCTGCGCAACACCATCTATATCTTTGCATCCACTGCATATGGGAAAAGAGAGCAGAGGAAAGCTGACTGGTTTAGGTTTATTGGATTGAAATGGAGCCAGTTACCACAACCAAAGGGAGATCCTTCATGAGCAACAAGCAAGTACCCAGCAAACAAAATCTTGGTGCCCTCAGAGTTGCCAGAATCAGGTCTCAGCTGACTGCTTGGCACTGCGCCAATCAATACTAGTTGAAACTGCAACAGCATACAATCTGTTGCTGAATCCGGGGATGCTAGAGGGATGCATGAAGGAATCAAGAAAACAACAGGCCCAGTGACAGCCAAATCAGTTCCTTTAAAGACAAAGTCAGGAATGATCATCACTGAACCTAGCAACCCAGTATCATGGGGAAGATCTTTGCTCATGTGGCTCTGACTAGATTGCAGAGCCTACTGTCATGCATCTATCCTGATCTCAGATCAGCTTTAAAGCTGGCAGATCGATGGTTGTCATTGATCTCTTACTTTGGGAGTTACAGGAGGAGTGCTGTGGACTGCACCAACCACTCTACATTGCCTTCTTAGACCTCACCAAGGCTTTCAATCTTGTCAACAGAGATGAACTCTTTAAATTGTTGCTGAAAATATGCTGCCC
The DNA here is from genome assembly GCF_017639515.1 of Carcharodon carcharias. NCBI lineage: Eukaryota > Metazoa > Chordata > Chondrichthyes > Lamniformes > Lamnidae > Carcharodon > Carcharodon carcharias. The sequence continues at coordinate 41,938,545 of NC_054467.1, read as the reverse complement.
CCCCTGGACTCTCTTGGGCCTCATTTCTTCTTTCCATGAGAAAATGCATAGTTCTGTCAGTTACAATGGAGCACATCAGATGCTTTCAAGATCAGTGGCTGATTAACACAAGGCTGCAACTGGCGCCAACTCTCAATGGTATATTTTTCTCCATGTTGCTAGTGTGCACTTGTGGCAACTCAAATGAGGGTTTTACCTGCATGCCAGGGCTGATGGCAAGCTGTTCAACTTGGCAAGACTGTGAGCCAAGACCAAAGTACGTAGTTTCCTAGTCAATGTGTTGCTGTTGCTGATGATGCTGCGCTGACATCCCATACTGAAGCTCAATTGCAGCAGCTTGTAGATCGGTTTTCCTGGCCTTGCAAGGCATGTTGGACTGACAGTCAGGAAAACCAAAGCTATGGGCCAGGAGGTAGAGATTCCACCTTCCATCAACATCGACAACCTCACTCTGGAGGTTGTCAACAGCTTCGAATACTTTGAATCAACAATTACCAGTTGCCTGTCCCTTGATGCCAAAATCAGCACCAGGATTGCCAAGGCCATAGCTGTTATGTCAAAGCTGAGAGGTCGAGTGTGGACCAACAGCAAACTAACCAAAAAACAAAGTTGTGTGTGTATCAGGCTTGTGTTCTCAGCACCCTCCTTTACAGTGGTGAGGCATGGACAACTTACGCAAGCCAAGAAAAACAGGTGAACAGCTTCCACCTCCGCTGCCTCAGACAGATATTGGACATCTCCTGGCAGGACAGAGTGCTCAGTATGGAAGTACGCCAGTGTGCAGGTGTCCCCAGCCTGTTTGCCCTTGAGTCTGCAGCGACTCCGATGGCTGGATCATGTGAGTCGAATTGATAATGGCTGCATGCCTGAAGACATTCTCAGTGGCGAACTTGCTGTTGGCACAAGACCAACAGGTTGCCCACGTCTGTGATACAAGGATGTCTGCAAGCGAGACCTCAAGTTGACTAGGATTGGAGTCGATACATGGGAAGTCTTTGCTGCTGACCAGAGTACCTGGAGACAAGGAGCCAGGAAGGGCGTGGAAAAAACAGAGGGTTAAAGTAATAACCAGACAGTGGGAAAAAGAGCCCCCAGAAGGGTAAAAAAACCATCAGCTGACCTCAAGTCAACACCATTCACCTGTACCACCTGTCCCAGAAGGGACAGCCACTCTTGAATCGGCCTCTGCAGCCACAACAGACAATGTCCAATACAGAAGTGACATATACTCTGGGGGTTGTCCATTGTCTCGTGAGACAGACGGATGCCTAAATGCACCTTTCAAGGAGTAATTGTTTGGCTCTAAAGCACTTTAGGACATCTTGAGGTCATGAAAGGTGCTATATAAACACAAATATTGTGCTTTAAAAAAAAAGTGATGTGCATCATATTTCTATTGCTTACTGACAGCATACGACTTTTGCACTGAACCTGAAACAATTCCTTCTGACCTTGGCTGTCACCATTGTCAAGTATAATTAATAAACATATACATTTTAATGTATTTTTTAATGATACTGAATCCTCTGAGTTGAGGGATTTTGCAGAGCAAACCTCTTACACTGGGTCTATCATTTTGAGTCATGAAAAGGAAGTACAGTTTCAATCCTTATACCCAGTTAGGTTTCTTTTTTCATTCTCTTTGCAGTTTAATGACAAAGTTACAGTGCACTGTATAAATTAGACTTTAATTTAGGGAAGGATGTAGTGTTCATGTTTTATTTAGGTTTAACCCAAAACTTTGTGCTGTAAGTTATATATAAATGTGTTGTTTCAAGGATTAATTGTCTAAAGTGTTTTGGTGGAACACGAACCTGTAGCTGAATCTCTTCTCAGCTGTTCATAGAGCATTACTGATAGAAAGCCACACCTATCCCTTCAGCTGAAGGAAGCTGTGTGTGGTTAGGAGGAAACATAGGAGCCAATTTTATAACACTTTAAAATTTATATATCAACAAAGACTACATATGGCATAATGTTAAAAATTTGATAATATCACATTACCAGCACAGGGTAAAATGTAGATCAGGCAAAATTTATGTGATCTTGTCAAATTTGCTTGGAATTACGTAGAACTTTACAGCACAGTAATAGGCCACATGGGCGAAGAGATCTGTGCTGGTATTTATGCTCCAAACGAGTCTCAGCCTACCTTACTTCATTTCACCTTATCAACATACTGTTTCTCCCTCTTCTACTTACATACATCTATGTTGATTGCTTCAACCATTCCATATGGTAGTGAGTTGCGCATTCTCACCTATTTGAGTAAACAGGGCCAGAATTTTCCGACCCCGCTGTGGTGGGGGGGTTCCCCCACAACGGATGCAGTGAGCCATTCAAATGTCCATTGACTTCACTGGGACTGGAAGATTCCACCAGTGAGACGGGCCAGAAAATTTTGGCCCAAGTTTCTCCTGAATTCATTATTTAATTTATTTTTGACTATCTTACATTTTTGGCCCCTTGTTTTAGACACCCCACAAGCAAAAATATCTCTACTCCCTCTCTATCAGGGCACCCCTAAGTCTTCTCTTTTCTAGAGCCCCATTTGTTCAGTCTTCTTTGATAGTTATACTCACTCAGTTCTGGCATTATTTTTACAAATCTTTTTTCCATTTTTTCCAATGCTTCTATATGCTTTTTGCAAAATAGATCCCAGTAATGTGCACGGGGTGATGTGGTCTATTCTAGGTTCTATATAAGTTTAACATAACTTCTCTGCTTTTGAATTCTACACCTTTGGAAATGAAACCCTGTACGATTTGTGAATCTGTATTATTAGATTTCTTTATGCCTCTACCCTATTTTAGACTCTTATTTTCCAAGGAGCAGATGACCTCCTTATTTTGTCTGCCAAAATGCAGCACCTCACATATAACTGCATTGAAATTAATTTGCCATTTACACACCCATTCTGCAAACCTGTTAATGCCTTCTGTATACTGTCAGTCTTCCTCAGTACTAACTATACTCTCCAGTTTTATACCATCCAAATGTTTTTATGCTATTCTTCCAATTCCTGAGTCTGAATCATTTATGTTCCAGCACTGATCCATTTTCCACCTTCAGCCAGATGAAGTAGACAGCCAGCCTGAGTAGCTACCTTTAATACCAAATCTCTGTTTTCTGGCTTGTAGCCAGCTTGCTATCCATTCTGTTGCCTATCCCTTGAATCCACATGCTCTGACCATAGACATGAGTCTACTTTATCGAAAATCTTACTGTGCATCAAATCAGGGGTGAAGTTACCAGGATTCTCTGGTGCATGTGTGAAGCTATCTTCAAAAGGAAGTGGAAAGGTTTACCAAATATGAACTAGTTTAACTTGAAGTTTTATAGGCCTTGTTTCTATATTTCGATAACATAAAAACAAGAACCTGCTCATGACAGTGCTGACAAACTCAAGATTCTAGAATTACTGCAATGCTGTTATAAAATTGTAATAGGATTGTCAGCATTTCACTACAGATTACCTGTGACTGGCCTTAGGTTTTACAGTGTGAGAGACATTCAAAACCATTTTGATAATGGGCCTAGATTTGAGTGCAAGGTAAATACTTATCTGCACCAACAGTTAGTCCTGGAATATCTGGAAATATATTCTGATGAAAACAGAGTCCAATTTAATAAGGAAAAAGATTAAGTGTTCCTTGATGTACAGGCAATACCATTGGTAATGCAATTAACCTGTGAAAAACACAATTAGCAACAATTGGAAGCAAAAGTTGCTTGCCTTAATTTTCATCAATGTACCCTCACTCAAGCGCAGTAATTAGATTCTATTGATAAATTGCAGGGTCTTGCCAAGAGGCTTCATCTCTCGAGACTGTTTGACACACATTCTGTCAAACCTGTCACATTCTGTTGACAGTACCAGAATTAAGATCACTTTCACTGCCTCCCACTCTCCCAACAGAAAAAGACAGTATTGGGAGATTTGTAAGGAAAACTGGGGGAGAAAATGTGGTGAATTGTTTCTTTTGAAATTATTAAGTTAAATATGTACTTATTACATGATACTTTTAGGTGAGAACTCCAGAGATATTTATGGTGTTGGATGGAGCAGTTATCTAAAAACCACACTAGGGAACTGAAAATCCGATACAATGCCCTTTAAGGTTGGCTTAAAAAGTTTTAGGCTCTTTGTTAGCCAGAGAAAAGGTGAACTCTTGTTGATTATAACTTTCTTCTCACTCATTCAGTCATTTCTGCAGTTCTTTAGTCAAATGCTGATTTGCATGGGGTGGTCATTTCTGGTAATAAGTACACCTACACAATCTAACAGAGGAATTGAAAACTCCATACCTGATGACTTTCAGTGGCTACATCTTAACTTGATGAGTCAGACATTATGCAGTGAAGGACGTTTTTATTACTCAATGAACTACAACTGATTCTTATCTGAAGCCTCTTTGAAACCTGAACGTTTGCAGTTAAAAGCATTTACAAAAATGCAGCTTTTTTTATTTATAGGAAATAGTTCCTCTTCGGTTCAACTGACAAGTTTTTTTAGTTTTGTTCCATTTAAATATGTTTTGTGTGGTTTGTTTTTCCAAATGTATAAAGTAAGAATTCAGCAGAATTTCAAATTCTGAAGAAAAGTTTTCTGGTAGGGTTTTTTGTTTCTTAAATCAGCAGTAGTTACAGCAACACTAACTCGCCCAGTGATTTCAGATCATTTTTCATCACTGTCCAATGAAGCCAATTAGCAGCTGGTACTAAATAGAGCACAAATATTATATTCAAACAGCTTTTAAAACTTGGAATTAAATTTGAGATCATGCATCAGTAATTTCTTTGGGGGATGTCTCAATCGACCACCGCAACTTTGACAAAAAATGGTTGGAAACCTCACTCATACATCCATTTGCCAAAACTTTTTTCTTGCCAAGGGCAGAAGTCAATGTTAAAGGAATGTAAGTTACCTTTTCCCACCTATTTCCATTATATAAAATAAAAAAAAAACCCACTAGAGCTATACCTTGAGTGCCCTACCATCCATTCTTAATTAGCACATTCGTTTAGATAATATCACCAACTTTAACTTTAACACCTATGTGTTCTATTGTACTATTGTTGTTGACATCTTCTGATGATCTGCTTCTATCACTGCTTGTTTGTCGCTACAACCACACCAACCCCCTCCACCTCTCTGTCTCTCTATCTCTCCGCCCCCCACACACACACCTTAAACCAGCTTATATTTCAGCTCTTTCCTGGACTCGAACTCAAGTTCTGTCGAAGGGTCATGAGGACTCGAAACGTCAACTCTTTTCTTCTCCGCCGATGCTGCCAGACCTGCTGAGTTTTTCCAGGTAATTCTGTTTTTGTTTTAAGTTACATGGCAATTTGCTTTGTCCAACACAAGCACACAGGTCCCATGATATTGAGAGAGGGATGCATACTGTCACTCTAAATATTCTCCTTGAAGACTAACAGAGCCCTTTGTGGTTTTAGCACTTGGGTGTTTGAGGAGATGCTTTGTTGCAGTTTTCCGGCACTGAGGCAATAATAGGGAAAAATTATGAAGACTAAGGAGAAGAATGCAACTTCAATCATTGGTACACAAAGTGGATTGACAGTGTGGATACCTTAAGTTATTTTGCCTGCACTCCTTGTGAGGTAATCAAATCTGTCCATAAATATATGGTAGCTCTTGGAGCAGTGGAGTTTGCAAGGTCTCAGCAACCTTGTTCCAAAATTCCTGAGACATCTATTATGGAGCTTCTGCTTCTAACCTGCCCTGCGTTGATAATGAGAGCCCTGGGAAGAAAGTTTGGCAGGAGGAAGATCCAGCCCATAATGTAGTAAGACACTGTATGAAATACAAGTGCATGGAAAACCATGAACAGAAGGAACTGGGTGGGAAATATATCAAAGGTGCACTTTTACAGCACCCTGCATCCATTCTGCACCTTTTTTGCAACTGTATAACCAAAGCAAATGGCAATTGTTCTGGCCATATACCCAGACATGCTATTTGCTCTTTTAAATTTTTTTTCCAATATCTATCCATTGAAAGTGATGAGTCAGCCATCACTCAAAGCTCTTTTTCTAAATCTCTCTTTATCAATTCAGAGCTGTATGTGCACAAAGCTGGGAATATCTGCTAAACAGATTAGTTTTCTATACAGAGTGGCAATGGGAATTTCATGAGACTGGGAATTTGATGTGCTAAGTGCTATAAGCCAAGGGGCAACAGTAACTATTTAAATAATCAGTAATTAATAAGATTTAAAGGGATAAAATTAAAAATAACCAAGGGCAGAATTTTACTCCATAATTGCCACTCTTGGCGTAAATTTTGTGGGCGAACTTGCCCCTGCTCCGATGGGTTGCCATGTGGCCATTTAACTCATGCTCCAAGGAGCATTAATGGGCTCAGGAAAGACTTCCGCCCCCATCTGGGGAAGAAGCTGCACCTCTGAGGGCTGCTGGTCCCAGTAGTGCAATCAGGTGTGGTAGCCACTATGGGGTTACACCTGGTACCCAAAAGAGTCCTTTGCTGGAGCTGGATGGGGAGGTAAATGAGGGGAGCATTGGTTTCAGCAGGACAGGTTAGCAGGCCTTGGTTGGGGTGGGGGGAGGGGAGGGTGGTGGGATGCTGGTGTGATCAGGTGGAGGTGGGAGGAGAAACCCAGCACGGGAGTGGGAAAAAAGACTGTGGAAGGAGGGTCCACCTCCTCTCCCCCCCTTACCCATCATCAGCCTGAGCAATGAGTTTGATAGGCTTGCCGCTCGGTGCTGGCCCCTGCCTGACATCCTGCTTGTCTCCAGGGAGCAGACTCAGAGGGAGGAGCACCGGAGCGGTGACCTTGGGCACAGAGTAACTGAAGCCAAAACTGAAAAAGTGACATCACAGGAAAGCTGTGACCTGATTGGTTGGTAGGAAAACTGCACCAAGTTTGGAAAAAAAAACACTGCAAAGCTAATTAATAAATGAATTATCTAAGTCGAAATGGCTGGGCAGGTGATGTGCTGTAGCTGTATGATGTGGGACCTGGTAGGTCCCATTGTGAGCTGCATCTGCAGCAAGTGTTGGTTGCTGGAGGAACTCCGGCTCAGAATTGATGAGCTGAAGTCCGAGCTCCAGACGCTGTGGCATATACAGGAGGGGGGGAGTTACCTGGATGCTTTGTTTCAGGAGGCGGTCACACCCAGTAGATTAAGTACCTCAAGTTCGGTCAGTGGTCAGCTACAGCAGGGTGTGACTGCAAATGAGGCAGTTAGAGGGATCCTGTGTTCAGGAACAGAGGAGCCTCAGCTCTTGATCTTGTCCAACAGGTATGAGGTATTTGCACCCTGTGTGAATGAGGAACCGGGCTGTAGGGAGGATAAGCCAGCTGGCCATGGCACCGTGGCACAGGAAGCCATTCAAGAGGGGGGAGCTAAAAGACAAGTAGTAGTTGTAGGGGATTCTATAATTAGGGGAATTAATAGCATCCTTTGTAAGCAGGACCAAGAGTCCTGCATGGTATGTTGCCTGTCCAGTGCCAGGGTGAGAGACATCTCTGACCGGTTTGAAAGGATATTGGAGAGGGAGGGGGAGGATCCAGTTGTTGTGGTCCACATTGGGACAAATAACATAGGTAAGAGTAGGAAAGAGGACCTGTTTGGGGATTATCAGGAACTAGGAACTAAATTAAAAAATAGTTCCTCAACGGTTATAATCTCCAGATTACTACCCGAGCTACGTGCAAATTGGCATAAGGACGCGAGAATAAGGGAAGTAAACACATGGCTAAAGGAGTGGTGTGGGAAAGAGAGGTTCCATTTCATGGGACATTGGCATCAGTATTGGAACAGGAGGGATCTGTACCTTTGGGACAGTCTCCACCTGAACTGATCTGGGACCAATGTTCTAGCGAAAAGGGTAAATAGGGTGGTCAACAGGACTTTAAACTAGAAAGTGGGGTGGGGTGGGGACGAAAGGGTAAAACTCCAAGAAGTATGACTAATGGGAAACAAAGCAGCAGGTTAGCGTGTGGGGAGGTGGATTTAACTTCATGGAAAATTATGAAAAAACTGAAAAGAAAAGAGAGCCCAGGAGAGGCTATTAAAATCCCCAGAACACAAAATAGGACAGAGTGTTTGGAAAGGGCTAGGAATCTAACTTCAAGCACATCAGGTAAAGGGACGACAATGAGAAAGGGGACGCAAAATACAGGACTGAAGTTGTTGTATCTGAATGCACGCAGTATACGACAAAAGGTAAATGAGCTTGTGGCGCAGATTGAAATTGGCAGGTATGATGTGGTGGGCATCACGGAGACATGGCTGCAAGGGGATCAGGACTGGGAGTGAAATATCCAAGGATATACATCCTATCGAAAAGATAGGCAGGTTGGCAGAGGGGTGGGGTTGCTTTGTTAGTAAGAAATGAAATTAAATCAATAACAAGAAATGATGTAGAGTCAGATGATGTAGAATCTGTGTGGGTAGAGTTGAGGAACCGCAAAGGTAAATAAAACATAATGGGAGTTACGTACAGACCTCCGAACAGTAGTCAGGATGTGGGGCACAAAATACACCAGGAGATAGAAAAGGCGTGTAAGAAAGGCAAGGTTACAGTGATCATGGGGGATTTCAATATGCAGGTAGACTGGGAAAATCAGGTTGGTAGTGGATCCCAAGAAAAGGAATTTGTGGAATGTCTACGAGACGGCTTTTTAGAACAGCTTGTGATAGAGCCCACTAGGGAACAGGCAATTCTAGATTTAGTGATGTGTAATGAGGCAGATTTGATATGGGAGCTTAAGGTGAAGGAACCCTTAGGAGGAAGTGACCATAATATGATAGAATTTACCCTGCAATTTGAGAGGAAAAAGCTGGAATCAAATGTAATGGTATTACAGTTGAATAAAGGCAACTACAGAGGCATGAGGGAGGAGCTGGCCAGAATTGACTGGGAGATGAGCCTAGCAGGAAAGACAGTGGAACAGCAATGGCAGGAGTTTCTGGGAGTAATTTGGGAGACACAGCAAAAATTCATCCCTAGGAAGAAGAAGCATACTAAAGGGAGGACGAGGCAACCATGGCTGACAAGGGAAGTCAGAAACAGCATAAAAGCTAAAGAGAAAGCATACAATGCGGCGAAGAGCAGTGGGAAACCAGGGGATTGGGAAGCCTACAAAGACCAACAGAGGACAACTAAAAAGAAATAAGGAGGGAGAAGATTAAATATGAGGGTAAACTAGTCAGTAATATAAAAGAAGATTGCAAGAGTTTTTTTTAGATATATGAAGGGTAAGAGAGGGGAAAAAGTGGACATTGGGCTGCTGGAAAATGACACTGGAGAAGTAGTAGTGAGGAACAAAGAAATTGCGGAGGAACTAAATAGGTACTTTTCGTCAGTCTTCACGGTGGAAGACACGAGTAACATCCCTAAAGTTCAAGAGAGTCGGGGGGCAGAGGTGAGTATGGTGGCCAATACCAAGGAGAAGGTGCTAGGAAAACTGAAAGGTCTGAAGGTGGATAAATCACCTGAACCAGATGGATTACACCCCAGAGTTCTGAAGGAGATAGCTGAAGAGATAGTGGAGGCGTTAGTGGTGATCTTTCAGGAATCATTGGAGTCAGGGAGGGTCCCAGAGGATTGGAAAATCGCTAATGTAACCCCCCTGTTTAAGAAGGCAAAAGATGGGAAATTACAGACCGATTAGCTTGACCTCGGTCGTTGGTAAGATTTTAGAGTCCATTATTAAGGATGAGATGTCAGAATACTTGGAAGTGCATGGTAAAATCAGGCAAAGTCAGCATGGTTTCATCAAGGGGAGGTCATGCCTGACAAATCTGTTAGAATTCTTTGAGGAGGTAACGAGTAAGTTAGACAAGGAAGAACCAATGAATGTTATCTACTTGGACTTCCAGAAGGCCTTTGACAAGGTGCTGCACAGGAGCTGCTCAGTAAGATAAGAGCCCATGGTATTAGAGGCAAGGTACTAGCATGGATAGAAGATTGGCTGTCTGGCAGGAGGCAGAGAGTGGGGATAAGGGGGTCCTTCTCAGGATGGCGGCTGGTGACTAGTGGAGAACCGCAGGGGTCAGTGATGGGACCACAACTTTTCACTTTATACATTAATGATCTAGATGAAGGAACTGAGGGCATCCTGGCTAATTTTGCAGATGATACAAAGATAGGTGGAAAGACAGGTAGTATTGAGGAGGTGGGGAGGCTGCAGAAGGATTTGTACAGGTTAGGAGAATGGGCAAAGAAGTGGCAGATGGAATACAACATGGGGAAGTGTGAGGTCATACACTTTTGTAGGAAGAATAGAGGCATAGACTATTTTCTAAATGGGGAGAGAATTCAGGAATCTGGAGTGCAAAGGGAATTGGGAGTCCTAGACCAGGATTCTCTTAAGGTTAACTTGCAGGTTGAGTTGGTAGTTAGGAAGGCAAATGCAATGCTGGCATTTATTTCGAGAGGACTAGAATATAAAAGCAGGGATGTGCTGCTGAGGCTTTATAAGGCTCTGGTCAGACCACATTTAGAATATTGTGAGCAATTTTGGGCCTTGTATCTCAGGAAGGATGTTCTGGCCCTGGAGAGGGTCCAGAAGAGGTTCACGAGAACGATCCCAGGAATGAAAGGCTTAATATAAGAGGAACGTTTGAGGACTCTGGGTCTATACTCAATGGAGTTTAGAAGGATGAGGGGGATCTGATTGAAACTTACAGAATACTGAAAGGCCTGGATTGAGTGGACGTGGGGAAGATGTTTCCATTAGTAGGAGAGACTAGGACCCGAGGGCACAGCCTCAGAATAAAGGGAAGACCTTTTAGAACAGAGATGAGGAGAAACTTCTTTAGCCAGAGAGTGCTGAATCTATGGAATTCATTGCCACAGAAGGCTGTGGAGGCCAGATCACTGAGTGTATTTAAGACCAAGATAGGTGGGTAGGTTCTTGATCAGTAAGGGGATCAAAGATTACCGGGAGAAGGCGGGAGAATGGGGTTGAGAAACTTATCAGCCATGATTGAATGGCAGAGCAGACTCCATGGACCGAAGGGCCTAATTTCTGCTCCTATGTCTTACGGTCTTATGGACATGGGAAAAATTGCTAGGTGGGTGACGAGGCCCTTAAGTGACCATTAGTTGTCTTACATGCGGGCGGGCTGCCGGATACCTCCTTCATCACTTGCAAAATTGTGCCAGGCGGGAGCAGGCTGTTGGATGGCAGGAAAATGCCCGTGACATTACACCCCATTTTAGCCCATCCATCCGTCTTCCAACCTGCCCCAGAGGAGTGTAAAACCTTGCCCCAAGTAAAGGGTACCAGCATTAAAGTTATTCATGTTATATTAAATAAAAATCTGATTTGCATGAATAATAAAATAAAGGGAGTAAGGGAATATTTATATGATTTATTAATTTATATATTAATATAGAGCCTTCCAATACCACTGGATGTCCCAAAACACCTTACAGCAATTGGAAGTTTAGTCACTGTTGTAATTGTTACAATCCTGTTAGGGACAGTTATTGTTTGAAGAAGAAATCTGAACACCCAGTAACTAACTGACAGAATTACGCAAGAAGATTTCACATATTTTAACAAAATCTTTCTTGTATACAAAAAGAAATTAAAGCAAGCATCACTACCTTAACACTATAGATTATAAAAGACATGTTATAAACTCAATTCGACTTGTTACTTCCTCCTAAGACTTTCCTTACTTTAAGAAATCATGAAGATTCATTCACTTCTTTAGTGACCAACCCAAAGCCACAGCCAAAGAATTCCAACTATCCTCCAAGGTGAGATTCTATCAGTGTCCTTCCATTTTTTTCAGCTATGCGCTCACTCTATCATTTTTTTACAGACCTCATGACTGCGGATGCCTCAGCTCCTTTTTTTGGGTTACTGGCAGATACTCAATGGTCTCCCCACAGCTTTCCAGGTTAACTCTGCTGACTGCTTTCTGCCACAAGGTTCTGTGAGGACCATTGTAAATTTCTTCCACTAGCTGCTAGTTAGAGAAAATATTGAGCTGCTTTTCCCTCACAAAATCCAAACTGAGATAGAGCCCTACCCACATTCCATGCGGTGAACCATGAGGTTAGTGTTTTCTCTGGTTGAAGTGCAGGCCTACGTGACCACCATCTCCCATTGGCTGTCTCAACCTGGTGAGATGCAATCTACACCAAAGCAAAGGTGCAACTGTCTGTTCTCCAAATTTAAATGCTTGCTTCTTTCAGCAAACACACACAGATAACTTAAACAACCCCAATAACTACCCCAATCCCACTTCCATGACAATGTGGTATTCTCCAGGATGGCCTCAAATAGAAATTTAAATTAATTATTTTACTTTCAACACAATTCTGATTCTGTAATCCATATGAAGAATGCATGTTTTTAAAAATTTTACTATCCTTTCTCCAGACTTTTTGTCTCCATTAAAAACTTAAAAATGGATTATTAATTGTTCACATTTCACCCTCAACTCTGACTTCGTAATATAACCCCAGGTTAATCAAACCTAGGCTTGTTTGATTTGCCTTTACATTAGGGTTGTTTATCAGTTTCTTACCCAAGCATTTTCCATTTGTCTTACATTTAATACTTTAATTCCTAAAACTAGAAGTTATATTCTAAACCATATAAACTGTGAACCAGATTTTTGCAACATAATGTAGAGAATTTGCACACAGCAAGATCCCACAAACAGCACTGCAACAATAACCAGATAAAGGTTTTGGTGATGTTGATTGAGGGATAAATATTGGCCAGGACACTAAGGATAACTGCCTTGCTCTTGTTTGAAATAGTGCCATGGGATATGTTACATCCACCTGAGAGGAATTTTGGTTTAATATGCTACCAAAAAAACAGCATCTCTGAAAATATAGCACTCCCTCAGTAATGCACTGGAGTGTCAACTTTCATTTTTCTGCTCAAGTCCTGGAGTGAGACTTGAACCCAAAACATTTGACTTAGAGGTATCAGTACCACCAACTAAGCCACAGCTGGCACTTAATATTATGCTTGTTCATATATATAATTTTTATTTGTGTGTGTGTTTGAATGTATGTAGACAGACTCTTAAACGAAATGATGGGCCATCTGAGGTACATTACTTGCAAATCCTGTGTCATGTGGGAAGTCCAGGCCACTTGGTGTGCCCTGGATAACTATGTGTGCAGGAAGTTGCTTGAATTCAAACCCAGGATTTCTGAACTTGAGGAGCAGCTAGATTTACTCTGTGCAAACAGAAAGCTGAGAATTTCCTGGTCAGCACATTCCAGGTGGTGGGTACCCCACAGCTACAGAGAGTTCAGGAGATAGTAAGTAGGTGGCCATCTGGCAGGGCAGGAAGAGGAGTGTGGAATTCTCAAACCAGTTTTCAGCACTGAATACCAGTGAGGGTGATGGAGCCTTTGGGGAATTAATTCTACATAACATCTGCAGCAATGTGGGGCAAATGACTGCACAGAGATGCACAACAAACTATAGAAATGCATTTGATAGTCAGGTGTATAGATAGGAATTTCTGCAATCTCTGATGTGACTCCCACATGTGAGTTGCCACTTTGGTGCCAGGGTGAAGGATATCATTGAGAGGGAGCAGAACGTTTTGAATAGGAATGGGGAACATCCAGAAGTCATGATCCATTTGGGAATGAATGACATAGGGAGGAAAAAGGTTGAGGTCCTACTGTTAGTGTTTCAGGAGATTGGGAGGATGTTAGAAGTAGATCTTAAAGGTGATGATCTCTAGATTATTTCCAGTGCCACATGCTAGTGAGTATAGGAATACCAAGTTAAAACAAATTGACAAGTGGCTAGAGAAATAATGCAAGAGGAGGGGCTTCAGATTCTTGGAAGATTTGGACCAGCTCCGGGGCAGTAGGAACATGTTCAAAAGGTGGACAAGCTGCATCTCAACAGAGCTGAGATCGATGTCTTTGCAGGAAGACATGGCTCAAATAGAGGATTGGGAACTTAATATTCCTGATACAAGGTATTCAGGAAAACAGGGAAAGAAATAAGGAGAGAGAAGCAGTAATGATCCATAGAAACTATTATAGCACTAGAAAAGGATGATGCAGTTGTGGAGTCAAAGACAGAGTGCACTTGATTCAAATTAAGGAAAAATAAAGGAGCTACTACCCTATCGGAAGTATTCTCTAGGCCACTAAATAGCGGGAAGGAGGTAAAGGAGCAAATTTTCATGTAAATTATACAAACATTCATGAATTAGAGCAGTGATAATGGGTAGCTTCAATTATCTTAATATAGGCGGGGCTAGTAACAGTGTAAAGACCAAAGGGGGAGAATTCCGGACATGCGTACAGAGGATTTGATGGCTATTTTCATGCCTGATGAGAAAGGAAGTAATGTTGGATCTAATTCACAGGATTGCAGGGAGGCACGTAGAACATTTTCAGTGGAAGAGCTTTTGGAGAACAGTGATCAGAATGTAATTAGGTTTGTTATGGAGAAGGACCAAGTACAGTCAAGCGTAAACATATTCAAATAGGTGAGGCTAACTTCAGAACATTAGAAAGGAATCTGTTCCAGGTAGATTGAAATCAGAAATTGGTACACAAAACACTAATTGAAAAATGGGAGGCTTTCAAAGAGGAGATGATTCATGTACAGATTAGACAAACTTATTCCCAAGATAGGGAAAGGAAAGGCATTCAAAGCTAGAACTCAGTAAGGGGCACGCGAGGAGACAGGCAGCTACACTGAAGTGAGATGGAGACTGAGTGAGTAGCGAGTTAGGTTCAAGTGAGAATTTGGTGCATGGGGGAAAGAGGTGTTGTATACATAGGAATTATTCTAAGTTAATTAAGTAATTAAATTAAGTTAACTAAATAACATAAATAAGTAACAATGACAGAATGTTGCATCTGTGGAATGTGGGTCTTTTGGATGCCAAGGTAATCCATGACAAACATGTCTGCAGAAAGTGTAAGCAGCTAGAGGAATTCCAGATCAGGATTATTGATATGGAAGCCGAACTGCGGACACTGTGCAACACTATGGAAGGGGAAGAAATACCTGGGAATTTTGTTCCAGAAGGCGGTCACACCTCTTAGAATAGAGTAATCTGTTTTGGTCAGCAGAGAGGGACAGGATGTGACCGTGTGAGGCAAATAATGGGACTGAGCAGGCAGTAGTGGAGGAGCCTCAGACTTTGCAATCGTCAAACAGATTTGAGGTGCTCACAAACTATGTGGATGAAAGCAAAGTCTGCAAGATGGATAAGCAGGCTGGCCATGGCACCATGGTACACGAAGCCATTCAAGCAGGGGGAGAAAATAGGAATGTAGTAATAGTAGCGGATAGTATAGTGAGGAGGATTGACACCATTTCCTGCAGCAAAGGGTGAGAGTACAGAAGGCTGTGTTGCCTGCCTGGTGCCAGGGTTCAGTACATCTGGCTCAGGGCTGGAGAGGAACTTGCAGTGGGAAGGGGAGGATCCAGTCATCATGGTCTATGTAGGTAACAATGACATAGGTAGGACAAGAAAGGAGGTTATGCATAGTCAGTATGAGGAGCTGGGCACCAAATTAAGAAGCAGAACCTCAAAGATAATAATCTCTGAATTATTACCTGAGCCATGTGCAAATTGGCATAGGGCAAATAAGATTAGAGAGTGGGGCACAGGCATCAGTACAGGGGAAAGCGGGGCATGTACTGTTGGTACGTTTTACACCTGAACCATGCTGGGACTGGTGTTCTTGCGAATTGGATAACTAGGGAAGTAGAGAGGGCTTTAAACTAAACAATGGGGGTGAGTCATCAAGCTTGGGTCGATGTGGCAAATCAAGGGGAATGTTCAAGACAGGAGACCATAATAGTAACATGGGAAATGAGAGCCATATAACAGCAGGAAGGGGCAGAGAGATAAAATCTAAGAATGCACCAAGACTAGATGTTACAAAGATAACAAAAAGACAAAACTAAAGGCTCTGTATCTGAATGTGTGTAGCATTCATAAAAAAATAAATGAATTGATAGCGCACATTGAAGTAAATAAATATGACCTGATACCCATTACGGAGATGTGACTGCGGGATGACAAGGATTGGGTCCTGAATATTGAGCGGTATATGATATTCAAGAAGAATAGGAAGCTAGGTTAAGGTGAAGATGTAGCACTGTTGATCAAGGATGGCATTGGTGCAATAGTTAGAGATGACCTTGGTTCGGGAGATCAGAATATAGAATCGGTTTGGGTAGAGATGTGGAATAGCAGGAGAAGCAAGTCACTAGTGGGAGTGGTCTACAGGACCCCTAAAAGTAGCCATAATGTAGGACAAAGTATACAAGAAGAAATATTGAATGCTTGTGATCAAAGGACAGCAATAATCATGGGTGATTTTAATCTACATATAAACTGGAAAAATCAGATTGGCAGTAGTAGCCTGGTTGAGGAGATCATAGAATGCTTTTGTGTTAGTTTTTTAGAGCAGCACATCCTGCAACCAACCAGACAATAGGTTATATTAGACTTGGTATTGTGTAATGTAACAAGATTAATTAATGACCTCAGAGTGAAGGCACCCCTAGGTAGCAGTGACCACAATATGATTGAATTTTACATCCAGTTTGAAAGGGAGAAGAGTAGGCCTAAGACTAGTATTTTAAACTTAATTAAGGGCAACTATGTGGGCATGAAAGCTGAGCTAGCTGAAGTGAACTGTAATACCAGGCTAGGGGATAGATCAATAGAGAAGCAGTGGCTGACATTTAAGGGGATATTTCAGAATACTCAGAAAAAGTATATCCCTACTATAAAGAAACATTCTAAAGGGAGGGCCCACCATCCGTGATTAACTAAAGAAGTTAAGGAAAGCATCAAACTTAAGGAAATTTCATACGCACAAAGCTGAGTGGTCTGGTCAGAATATAAAGAACAGTTCAGAATGACTAAAAAGTTAATCAGATGAAAGAAATTACTTCACGAGAAGAAGCTAGCTAAAATGTAAAAATGGATAGCAAGAGTTTCTACAGGTATTTAAAAAGGAAAAGAGTAAGTAAAGTGAGTGTTGGTCCTCTAGAGAGTGACAGTGGAGAGTTAATAGTAGATAATAAAGAAATGGCAAATGAAATGAACAAATATTTTGCTTCTGTCTTCACTATAGAAGATACAAAAATCGTTCCAGTAATAGCTGTGAATCAGGAGGTGGAAGGAAGAGGGCACCTTGGTAAAATTACAAATCACTTGGGAAGTGGTACTGAGCCAACTAATTGAGCTGCAAGCTGACAAATCTCTGGGTCCTGATGGATTTCATCCTATGTTCTTAAAAGAGGTGGCTAATAATGTAGTAGATGCGTTGGTGTTAATTTTCCAGAAGGTTCCATCAGACTGGAAAGTAACAAATATAACTCCTCTATTCAATTAGGGAGGGAGGGAGGCAGGAAACTATAGGCCAGTTAACTTGATGTCTGTTGTGGGAAGGTGTTAGAATCGATCATTAAGGAGGTTAAAGCTGGACATTTAGAGAAACTCAAGGTAATTGGGAAGAGTCAGCATGGTTTTGTGAATGGGAAATCATGTTTAACCAACTTAATGGAGATCTTTGAAGGAGTAACATGTACTATGGATAAAGGGGAGCCTGTACACATGCTATACTTGGATTTCCAGAAGGGATTTGATAAGGTACAACATCAAAGGTTATTGTGGAAAATAAAAGCTCATAATGTAGGGGTTAACATATTAGCATGGATGGAAGTTTGGCTGGCTGGCAGAAGACAGAGATTATACATAAATGGGTCTTTTTCTGATTGGCAGGATGTAATGAGTGGAGTCCAACACCGGGGTCCAAAATGCTGGGGCCTTAGCATTTTACAATTTATATCAATGACTTAGATGAGGGGAGTGAAAGCATGGTAGATAACTTTGCAGATGACACAAAGATAGGTAGGAAAATATGTTTTGAAGAGGACATAAGGAGGTTGCAAAAATCTAGCAGGTGGAGTATAATGTAGGAAAATGTGAAGTTGATCACTTTGGCTGGAAGAATAAAAAAGCAAAATGTTACTTAAATAGAGAGTGGCTGCAGAATTACAAGGTGCAGAGGGATCAAGGTGTTCTAGTCCATGAGTCACAAAAAGTTAGTATGCAGGTACAGCAAGTAATTAAGAAAGCTAATGGAATGCTATCCTTTATTCAAGAGGAATTGAGCAAAGAAGTAAGGATGTTATGCTTCAGTTATCCAGGGTATTGGTGAGACAAAATCTTGAATATTGTGTGCAGTTTTGGTCTCTATTTAAGGAAGGATGTAAATGTGTTGGAGGTGTTTCAGAGGACGGTTTACTAGATTGATACCTGGAATGAGCCGGTTGCCTCATGAGGAAAGAACAGACAGAATGGCTTGTTTCCACTGGAGTTTAGAAGAGTAAGGGTGACTTGATTAAAGTATGTAAGACCCTGAAAGATATTGACAAGCTGGGCATGGAAAGGATGTTTCCTTTTGTGTGTGAGTCCAGAACTAGGGGTTGTCCTTTTAGAACGGAGAATTTTTTTCTCTCAGAGTGTTGTGCGACTTTGGAACTCTCTGCCTCTGAAAGCTATGGAGGAAGGGTGATTGAATATTTTTAAGGCGGAGGTAGATATATTCTTGTTAGGGAAGGAAATCAAAGGTTATTGGAAGTTAATGGGAATGTGGAATTCGAAACAAAAACAGATCAGCCATGACCTTATTGAATGGTGGAGCAGTCTCGAGGGGCTGAATGGCTCACTTCTGCTCCTATTTTGTATGTTCTTAACTCCCTGGATAACTAAAGATATGGAGGTTAACATGACACTGAGAAAAGAGGCTTATGATAATTGTAAGGTTTATAATACTGTAAAGAGCTGAGTTGAACATAGCAAGTATAGAGGAGATTTAAAACCAAGAATAAGGGGGACAAACAGAGTATGAGTCCCTTCCCACCTACATCCGTGATTCCTCTGACACCTTACGTCACATCAACAATTTCCGGTTCCCTGGCCCCTACCGCTTCCTCTTCACCATGGACGTCCAATCCCTCTACACCTCCATCCCCCACCAGGATGGTCTGAGGGCCCTTAGCTTCTTCCTCGAACAGAGGCCCGAACAATCCCCATCCACCACTACTCTCCTCCGTCTGGCTGAACTTGTTCTCACGCTGAACAATTTCTCCTTCAACTCCTCTCACTTCCTCCAAATAAAAGGTGTGGCTATGGGTACCCGCATGGGCCCCAGTTATGCCTGTCTCTTTATGGGGTATGTGGAACATTCCTTGTTGCAGTCCTACTCCGGCCCCCTTCCACAACTCTTTCTCCGGTACATCGATGATTATTTCGGTGCCGCTTCATGCTCTCGTCAGGACTTGGAAAAATTTATTAATTTTGCTTCCAATCTCCACCCCTCCATCATTTTCACGTCGTCCATCTCTGACACTTCCCTTCCCTTCCTTGACCTCTCTGTCTCAATCTCTGGTGATAGACTGTCCACCAATATCCATTACAAACCCACCGACTCCCACAGCTATCTCGACTACAGCTCCTCACACCCCACTTCCTGTAAGGACTCCATCCCATTCTCTCAGTTCCTTCGCCTCCGTCGCATCTGTTCCGATGATGCTACATTCAAAAACAGTTCCTCTGACATGTCCTCCTTCTTCCTTAACCGAGGTTTTCCACCCACGGTCGTTGACAGGGCCCTCAACCGTGTCCGGCCCATCTCCCGCGCATCCGCCCTCACTCCTTCTCCTCCCTCCCAGAAACATGATAGGGTCCCCCTTGTCCTCACTTATCACCCCACCAGCCTCCGCATTCAAAGGATCATCCTCCGCCATTTCCGCCAACTCCAGCACGATGCCACCACCAAACACATCTTCCCTTCACCCCCCTTATCGGCATTCCGTAGGGATCGATCCCTCCGGGACACCCTGGTCCACTCCTCCATCACCCCCTACTCCTCATCCCCCTCCTATGGCACAACCCCATGCCCACGCAAAAGATGCAACACCTGCCCCTTCACTTCCTCTCTCCTCACCGTCCAAGGACCCAAACACTCCTTTCAAGTGAAGCAGCATTTCACTTGCATTTCCCCCAACTTAGTCTACTGCATTCGTTGCTCCCAATGTGGTCTCCTCTACATTGGAGAGACCAAACGTAAGCTGGGCGACCGCTTTGCAGAACACCTGCGGTCTGTCCGCAAGAATGACCCAAACCTCCCTGTCGCTTGCCATTTTAACACTCCACCCTGCTCTCTTGCCCACATGTCTGTCCTTGGCTTGCTGCATTGTTCCAGTGAAGCCCAACGCAAACTGGAGGAACAACACCTCATCTTCCGACTAGGGACTTTACAGCCTTCCGGACTGAATATTGAATTCAACAACTTTAGGTCGTGAGCTCCCTCCCCCATCCCCACCCCCTTTCTGTTTCCCCCTTCTTTTTTTTTCCAATAGATTATAAAGATTTTCCTTTTCCCACCTATTTCCATTATTAAAAAAAAACCCACTAGAGCTATACCTTGAGTGCCCTACCATCCATTCTTAATTAGCACATTCGTTTAGATAATATCACCAACTTTAACTTTAACACCTATGTGTTCTATTGTACTGTTGTCGTTGACATCTTTTGATGATCTGCTTCTATCACTGCTTGTTTGTCCCTACAACCACACCAACCCCCTCCACCTCTCCGTCTCTCTATCTCTCCGCCCCCCCACACACACACCTTAAACCAGCTTATATTTCAGCTCTTTCCTGGACTCGAACTCAAGTTCTGTCGAAGGGTCATGAGGACTCGAAACGTCAACTCTTTTCTTCTCCGCCGATGCTGCCAGACCTGCTGAGTTTTTCCAGGTAATTCTGTTTTTGTTTTATGAGAATAAATTAGTGGCTAACATAAAACAGAATCCAAAAGTCTTTTCATAAACACTTAAGTAATTAAAGGGTAGTCAAATGAAGGGTGAGGCCAAATAGGAACCAAATAGGAGATATCCGTATGAAGGCAGAGGGCATAGCTGACCTATTAAATGAATAGTTCACATCAGTCTTCAATGGAGGAGAAGATGCTGCCAAAGTATCAGTGAAAGAGGAGTTGGCAATGATATTGGATGGGATCAAAATTGACAAAGAGACGGTACCTAAAGGATTGGCAATCAACAAAATAGAAAAATCACCCAGTGCAGATGGAATGCATCCTAAAATACTAAGGAAATGAAGGGTGGAAATTGCACAAGCTCTGGCCACAATTTTACAATCCTCTTTGGACATGGGGGTTTATTTTTAATCTATGCTTGGTGTGTGAGCTTCGTTGGCAAGGCCAGCTTTTATTAACCATCCCTAATTGCCCTTGAGAAGATGGTGGTGAACTGCCTTCTGGAAGCACCACAATTCATGCAGTGTTTGTACATCTACAGTGGTATTAGGGCATGAGTTCCAGGATCCTGGTCCAATGACATTGAAGGAATGGAGATCTAGTTCTAAGTAGGATGGTGTGTGACTTGGAAGGGAACTTGCAAATGGTGTGTTCTCATGCTCCTGCTGCCTTGTTCTTCAAGGTGGTAGAAATTGCCAATTTGAAAAGTGCAGTCAGAAGAACATTGGCGAGTTGCTGCAGTGCATCTTGTAGAAGGTACACACTGCTGCTCATGTGTGCTGCTGGTTGAGGGAGTGAATGCAAAAGGTGGTAGATAAGCTATGGATCAAACTGGCTGCTTTGTCTTGGATGGTATTGTGCTTCTTGAGTGTTGTGAGAGCCACACTTATCCAGGCAAGCGGACAGTATTCCAGCATGCTCCTGACTTTAGTCCTGTAGATGGTGAAAAGGAGGAGTCAGGAGGTAAGTTACATGCCACAGAATCCCAGCCTCTGATCTATTCTTGTAGCCATAATATTTATATGGCTAGTCCAATTAAAACTCTGGTCAATTGTAACAGCTAGGATGTTGATGGTGGGCATTCAGCAACAGTAATGCCATTGAACGTCAAGGGCTGGTGGTTATATTCTTTCTTGTTAGAGATGGTCATTGCCTGGCACTTGTATGGTGTGAATGTTATTCTGGTGGTACCAGAGGATTGGAGAATTGCATATGCATCACCACTGTTTGAAAAAAAAGGGGAGAGGTATAAACCTGGAAACTACAGGCCAGCTAGGCTAACGCTGGTGATGAAAAACTTTTTAAGACAATGGACAGAATTTTAACCTTTGGACCTGCTACAGCAGGAGAGGTCAGTAGCGCTGCGGAAACATGAAAAATTGTGGAGTGGGTTTTGCTGTGACATTTTAACTCAGCCACAGCATTACTATCAACCTACTTCCAGTTTTTTGGCCAATCAGAGTGGACAGGTGTGATTCCAACCAGCAATACTCAATGGTGAAAGGGAGACTGGCATGAGTCAGAATGGATCCATTCTGTAATTGTCAGGACAAAGGCAGCATGGACAGATGGAGTCTCAACATGGCAAGGCTGCTCATCCTGGTTCTCAGAGGCATCCTTAGAGGTAATGCTGTGGCTATAAGGGTTTGCAAAAAAAATTCTCCCAGCAGACAGGAGGAAGAGGCCTGCCTCTGAGACCAAGCAGCCTGGCCGGAAGACGCTGAGGAGAAGACATCAGGAATGTGGTCCTCTCTCATGAATACAGTGCTAAAAGAGGTTCAATGATCTCATCAGGGGTGGAAAGGTGAATGGCATCAAAACTTAAAGTGTCAAACCCCTCAGTCTGACTTGCCAAACCTTCTCCTTCACAGCACTCCTCAGACAAACTCACCTTGCAGCCCCACTCATTCCTTTCCCTTGATGCACTTTCTCATACCCCCATCTAAACAGCTAACACTTGCACTCACCCTCATTTTAGTGCCATCTTAGACCCATTCTTCACAGTCACCCTCCCCAAATGTTGCCCTTCAATCCTCTCAAAGTATTCCATTTCCCACGCTCAAAAGTCTCTGTTTTCTCTCCTTGCAGGAGGAGACTATAGCTCTCTAGGGAGAACCAAGGGTAGCTCTCCAATAATCACTATCCTGACTGTTTTGGAGGAGGAGGTGATGGAGAGCAGCAGAATGGCATAGCCGTTAGAGATTGAGGATTTGATATCTCCCAGGTACCTGAGGCTGATTTGACACTCCCCCACCAGTGGGCTTGAAGGTGGCGGGGGCACATAAAATCCAGAGGGTGGCTTTCCCACAGTGTACTCATTTGCCCAAACCTGTCTGAAATTTTATAGGAGGCCAGGGAGACATTGAGCACTATGCCTGCCCTTGAGTCTATTGATTACTGGCCACTTAAGGGCCTCCCCTACCAGTATTTTACCTGCAGTGGGGGGAGACCCACACCAAACAAGAATCCAGTAGGTTTAACTGCATGGGCTGCTATCAGGCAAGGAGAATGGGACCTCCTTTGCAGGTTTCCTGGGCCCATCAGAGGCACCTCCCCAAAAGGTCATCACCCTTAACCTTCTCCCCGACCCTTCAACCCCCTCCCCAAGACCCCTGGCCCTGGACCTACCTGGGTTTTCTCAGTGTGCTATGACTGCCTGTAGTTCCAGCAGTGGCTGCTGCTCCTGGCTGCTGCTGGGCTATAGAACCTCTGGCCATCTAATTGGCTGGCAGCTATAAGCAGGAATTCCTCCTGAGATTGGCGTGGCAGTCTCATCTTAAAGCAATTAACGCTGCTCCTAGCGCTAAATTGCTACAGGTCAGCCATCAGGATCATAGGCAGTCTAACCCAACTTTTTATCCGGGGGAGTCTGGGACTGCGGTGCCCCATAAAATCCAGCACCTGGTAGATATCACACAGCCAAATGAAACAGCACTCATTCATGTTGACTTGAGTCACCAGTAACTGAAATATTATCATCTGTACAATGATGATTTAGAGCCCACTCCTTGGGTGGAAACGTCCCAGATTTGCACTAAGTGGTGTAGCAGGCAGATAAAACAATGTTTACCCGCCAGCTACAACGATGGGTTTTCATGCCAAACCCACCATATTATTTATGCATTCCTGGGAAACACACCGTTCCATGTCAGGCGGGCTCTCATTCGCTTGCCCGCCATCACCTTGCTGCTTCATCACTCCGGGTGCCATATTTAAAGTCCAGCTGCACACACACATCTCAGTGCTTCCAGACCACAACTGCTGCAGGGAAGACATGGCCATGAAATGCAAAAAGACTGCAGCCCCCAGGTTCAGCGACACATCACTGGAATGCCTGCTGGATGCCGTGGAGTGCCGCTGGGATGTCCTCTACCCCTGTACTGGTCGTAGGATGGCCAGTGGCATGATCAGCCAGGCTTGGAAGGCTGTGGCAGCAGTGGGCAGCACCAACACCCTTCAAAAGAGGACAGCCACCCAGTGCCGCAAGAGGATGAATGATCCTCCATTCCAGCAGGGTAAGTCACTCTTCTCATCACTTTCAACTCTCACACTCACAAACCAATCACACATCCACAGGGCCCTCACTCACTGCTGATTCAATGGGACATCACCATTCACTCGCACACACAGTCACTGGCCTCATCCCATCCATGGGACCACTCACAACCCACACATGACAGATATACTTCTCTGGCCTGGCAGGCATCTTGCTTACACTTTCTCTATCTCTGTTCATGCAAGACAAGCTGGCACACAAAAACCGGGAGAGGTCGCAGACTGGTGGAGGAATGCCTGAAATCAAGGCCTTCACAGTCTTTGAGAACAGAGCCATCCAGCTAGCTGGTGATGATGTGCTGACGGTGAGGTTGGCGGTGGTCCATGAAGTGAGGGTCCAGCAGTGCAACATACATCAGACAATCATGCTGTAATTAAGTGTCCTGTTTTACAGGCCACTGCCATGCACTAATTATCTACCCTTGCTTCCACAGATACATCTAGGAAACAGCCGGCAGAGTCCATGACACAGGGCTCCCAATCAAGCCTTAAAGAAAACTCTGAAAATGAATCTCAAGGCATCATCCTGGAAGTCCTGTCACAGCGCTCACCCACAACCTCCACCAGCACAGAGACACACATCTCGTTGGGACCTAGCTTTAGAATAGCCTTGGGATCACAATCTGGTGAGCACTTCGCACTGTGTGCACAGCAGGTAGAGGCAGCATCTTCCCTGATGTCTGCACTCGGAGGTCTGCTGGAGGCCAAAAATTTGCTGAGTCCGAGTCAGATGACAAGCCGCTGGACTCGATCATGTTACAATTGCTTGAGCTGCAAAGCAAGCTCGGGAACATTAAGAAGGGATGTCCAATGCACTCCTCAGATTGCTAGGCATGATGGAGGATTCTGTCTGTCTTCACTCTGAGGTGACAGCGCCGGCATGCCAACGCACCGAGGTCAACACTGGTAGGATGGCAGCCACTGTGTAGACTTTGGCCCAGGACATTGGCCCTGTACTGCTGCAAAGGCTCAACTCCATCGCTGATGCCATAGTTGGCCTCCATCAGTGTATACATGAGAGGGGTGCCAGGCAGCTCGATCTCACTCCAGCTATTCCTTCTCCTCAAGGAGTCAGCTTGCGGCCCTCAGGCACCCAAAAGGAGGAGGATCAGCAGGCGCACACCTTGGGGCCATCCATCCAGGTGACTCTGAATCCCCTCTTCCTGTGACCCCAGCAGCACCAGCTTCACATGCCGTGGAGGGTGCCACTGCCACACAGCAGGACCCCAAAAGCAGGCCGGGGCCCTCCAGATATTAGCCCTTCAGAGGAAGCCTGCCAAGGTCATCACAGATAGGGTGTTGCAGTTAGCAGATTGCCTCCACCTCCACTGTGGATCATCAAGACATAGTGGCAGGGTTAGGAAAGTTGAGAAGAATTAGCCGCACAGCTTGGGCACAGGAGTTAATGACTTGTATATACTGTTCACTACTGTCAATAAACTCCCAAAAATGTCTCCCTGCCTAGGGCTCCTTGTTCTGATGAGCAATGTTCTGGCTGCTCAGATGTGAAACCTTTCTGCACAAGATAAAGGCAGGTGTCTCAGTCAGGGGCCTCTTCCCTGTGCTCCGTGCAGCCTTCAGACCAAAGTGATGGTCCAGCCTCACACTCCCTGGACGCATCACGGATGCCTGCACTTTGGCGGTGCTTGTCGTTGCTGCCAGGATGTAGTGAGCGGGCGCCACAGAGTTCTCCCATTCTCTCTGTGTGCTCTCAGCGCCTTTAAGGTGAGGCTGGCCCCCATCACTTCAGTATCCGTGAATAGTGATACTGTGCTCCTGAAGGGCTCAGGTGCTGAATACGGACACAGGATCAAATGGTTCTAAAGTTACATGGCTGCCTGTCAATGATATGATCCTGATCACATAGCGCAAGCGAGCTGCCCTCAGCCAGACAGGAGGGTTATGTGAAGATCTATGAAGTGTCCTCACTGCACGTTTTTTTTAATATTTATTCGCGGGATGTGGGCTTTGCTGCCTGTGCCAGCATTTATTGCCCATCCCTAGTTGCACATGGGAAGGTGGTGGTGAGTTACCTTCTTGAACCGTTGCAGTCCATGTGGTTTAGGTACATCCACAGTGCTGTTAGGAAGGGAGTTCCAGGGTTTTGACCCAGCAACAGTGAAGGATGGTGATATATTTCAAAGTCAGGACAGTGAGTGACTTGGAGGGGAACCTCTAGTGGTGGTGTTCCCATCTATCTGCTGCCCTTGTCCTTCTAGGTGGTAGGGGTCATGGGTTTGGAAGGTGCTGTCTAAGGAGCCTTGGTGAATTGCTGCAGTGCATATTGTAGATGGTACACACTGCTGCTATTGTGTGTCGGTGGTGGAGGGAGTGAATGTTTGTGGATGTGGTACCAATCAAGTGACCTGCATTGTCCTGGACGATGTCCAGCTCCTTCAGTGTTGTGGGAGCTCCACTGATCCAGACAAGTGGGGAGTATTCCATCACACTCCTGACTGCGCCTTGTAGATGGTGGACAGGCTTTGGGGAGTCAGGAGGTGAGTTACTCGTCACACAATTCCCAGCCTCTGGCCTGTTTTTGTAGCCACAGTATTTATATGGCTAGTCCAGCTCAGTTTCTGGTCAATGGTAACCCCCAGGATGTTGACAGTGCGGGATTCAGTGGTGTTAATGCCATTGAACATCAAGGGGTGATGGTTGGATTCTCTCTTGTTGGAGATGGTCATTGCCTGACACTTGTGTGGTGCGAATGTTACTTGCCACTTGTCAGCCCAAGCCTGAATATTGTCCAGGTCTTGCTGCATTTGGACATGGACTGCTTCAGTATCTGAGAAGTCGTGAATGGTGCTGAACATTGTGCAATCATCAGCGAACATCCCCACTTCTGACCTTATGATGGAAGGTCATTGATGAAGCAACTGAAGATGGTTGGGCCTACCCTAAGGAATTCCTGCAGTGATGTCCTGAAGCTGAGATGACTGACCTCCAACAACCACAACCACCTTCCGTTGTGCTACGTATGACTCCCAATCAGCAGAGAGTTTTCCCTCTGATTCCCATTGACTTCAGTTTTGCTAGGGCTCCTTGATGCCACACTCAGTCAAATGCTGCCTTGGTGTCAACTGTCACCGTCATCTCACCTCAGGAGATCAGCTCTTTTGTCCATGTTTGAACCAAACCTGTAATGAGGTCAGGAGCTGAGTGGCCCTGGTGGAACACAAACTGGGCGTCAATAAGCATGTTATTGCTAAGCAAGTGCCGCTTGATAGCATTGTTGATGACCCCTTTCATTACTTTACTGATAATCAAGAGAAGACTGATGGAGCAGTAATTGGCTGGGTTAGATTTGTCTTGCTTTTTGTGTACAGGACATACCTGGGCAATTTTCCACATTGCCGGGTAGATGCCAGTATTGCATCTGTACTGGAACTGCTTGGCCATCATCCTCCTGCAATCGAGTGACTATTAGGGCCTCCAGCATATCTCCATAACAGGAGCAATCTTCACAGAGTGTATTCAGGCTGCCACAAGCCAGACTGGTGTCAAATGTTCACAGATGTAATGTGAGGATCTATGGGGTCACCTCATTGCATGTCATCATCATTGTTCACAAATCTAGCAGCTATGAGGGCCTCCCGAGTGCACCTGCCTTATATAGCCAGTGCGAGGGCCTCATCCCCATCATCATCGCCTTTGAGGACCTCCTCAACTTCATCCCCATTGACATCCTCCTCATTGGAAGAAACCTCAAACTTCTGCTCAGCCAGTTTGTTGTCAGGGAAGCAGCCGACGATGACAATACGTGACACCCTCTGCGGACTGTATTGCAGGGCTCCACCAGACTGGTCCAGGCACCGGAACCTCATCTTCAGCATCCTAATGGTCTGCTCCACCAAGTTGCAAGCTGCAGCATGGGGCTCATATACTGTCACTGTGCTGCAGTCTGAGGCCGCCACACAAGTGTCATCAGCTACAGCATCTGTGGGTAGCCCTTGTCCCTGAGGAGCCATCCCTGCAGCTTCTGTGGACCCTGGAAGACTTGAGGGACCTGTGACTGATTGAAGATGTAGGAGTCATGCACAAGCCCTGGAAACTGTGTGTACACCTGCAGGATGTGTTTTTGATGGTTGCACACCAGCTGCACATTCAGCAAATGGAACCCCTTGTGGGTGATATAGTTCACTGCGTGTTGTGATGGAGATCTGAGCTCCACGTGAGTGCAGTTGATCGCACCCTGCACCTGTGGGAAACCCAAGATCTGGGCAAATCTAATTGCTCTTGCATCCTGGTTGTCCTGGTCCCAAGCAAAATGCACAAAGTTGTGTGCCCTCGCAAAGATGGCATCCATGAACTCATGGATGCATTTCTGGGTGGGGGCTTGTGAGATCTCACAGAGGTCATCTGTGGAGCCCTGAAAGGAGCCACTAGCATAATAATTGAGTGCCATGGTCACTTTCACAGCCACTGGCAGTGGATACACTGCATGTCCTCATGGCGCCAAATCCTGCAGTAGCTGGCAGATGTAACCGACCAGTTCCCTGGATATGCACAGTATTCGGCAACACTGGTTCTTGGTCATCTGCAGGAATGAAAGGCAGTGTCTATAGAACAAGGATGTCACTAGGTACCAACCAGCGACAGCTCACTGTGGATCGTCAGTGGTGTGTGCCAAAATCGCAACTGCCCCTTCTTCCTGAGGTTGCTAATCCTGCCTCTGCGCAGTCAGGAGCCTCAGTCACTCTCACCTCTGTCATCTTCACTCTCTGTAGGCCATCAAGCATACAGCTAGTTCACCAGTCTCCATGATCCTGATGTATTCCTCCTGCAGGATGAAAGAGAGGGACATATGGTTAGCATGGGTGTACTAAGAACCTGTCCTGGTTAAGTGTCAAGACCCCGTAATGCTTCCCAGAGAATGCTGGCCACCAATTGGAAGGCGAGAGAGTGGGGTACGCTGCATGGCTGCCCGAAACCCTACCACCTCCGCTCCACTCCACCTGACCGACTGGTACCAGCTTTGCCCATTGGACTGCATGCTGTGCTCTCAGCTCAGGCATTCTCCTAACCTGCGCTGCAAGGCAGCACTGTTAGCTTGACCCTTGGGGGAGACTGGTCCAAACTGGGATGCTGACTTTGCAAGGGACTGTGAGTGCATTCTGCAGTGACTGCTCTATGATCAGCTTTAGCAAGGAGATTGTACAAAGTATGCCATCATCTAACTGTTCTGTGGTCCACTAAAACATTCATGACTTTGCAACAAAGTGCTCTCCAGTTCTTGGCTAGCAGGGAAATGTGTGTGGACTATGAGATGGAAGATTGAGAAAGGCACATGGAAGTGGAGACTTTGTACAAGGCACTTGCGCTCCTTCCTCACTTGCCCCCTGAATCAACATCCCACATGCTGACTCCTGTCCCGATGCTCAAGCTGCCCCTGCACAAGTGTAGGTGGGGTAGTTTTTGATAGGGTTGTCATAGCTTCCATACCCTACAGCATGTCAACTATGAATATCTGTGGAGTGAGGCTGAGGAAGAACAGGAAAATGAGCAGCCCACCTCTAACTCTGCTAAAGCCATAGGGGTACCACCCCAGGAAGTAATTGGAAATGGAAGACAATTGTAGTTTCATAGGAAATTCACTTGGGTGTCTAAAAGTCTGATAATGTGTCAATTTTATTGTCAATGATTATGAACCATAAACTTAATTTCAATTCTCCATTGCCAGTCATCTCTATTTTTGCTTCTTGCCTTTCGAGTGGCCATTAACCTTGAGGAGAACAGTATGCCAAAAATAGAAGAAGAGCGGTGAGATGAAAGGATTGTTGACTGTAAAATGCTTTGTTTTGGGGTGGGATACAGTATGTTCAACATTGATGTGCTACATGGCTGCACATCTTCAGGTTAGCTGAATTATGCCTGTATAAGTCCACCATGAACATCTCTGGCAGCCAGGTGAGTGATTGCAGGAACCTTAGCCAATTCAGGCTCCTCCTCCTCCTCCTTTGAGAATACTGAGCAGCCATCATCTTCTTCCTCCTGCAGCTCCATTCCTCACTGCAGTGTTATGTTGTGCTAGGCACAGCAGACACTATCATTCTGGACACCCTTGCTGGTATGGATTGAAGGGCGCCACCAACCCCTGCACCCCCAACCCCAAGATCTGTTCAGGCACCCGCATCTCACCTTCAACAACTCAACACTTTGTTCAATGAGCATTCCTGTGCTCATGTGGCCTCTGGTTTACCTTTTCCATGCAATAGTGGTAAGGCTCCTCACAGGTGTCATCAGCCACATCCTTAAAGGATAGTCCTTGCCTCTATAAGGAACCATCTGCTGACCATGCTTGAAGGTGCCAATATCTGTGGAAGAATTGACTGGCATAGGATGAAAGCATTGTGGCAGCTTTCTGGATATCATGCACAAGCATACATGATGATCTTTCGGTGGTTACGTTCCAGCTGAATATTGATGTAGTGGGATCTCTCTTGATTTGCAAATAATCCTGGTTAGTCTGAGGGTGCCTTGATTGCCACAAATGTGCAGTCAATGACTCCCTGTACCTGCAGTGCAAATCCAGCAATTGCAGCAAATCTGAGGGCCCTCTCTTTATGATTGGCCTCATCAGGAGCAAAGTGAGCACAACTGGCAAACATGCCACTTGTCACCTGGGAGATGCACTTGTGCACAGCAGATTGTGAAATCATGCAGATGTCATGACTATTCCAACGCACACCTGGCCGGTCTGCCACATTCTACCCTCCATTAACTTGAAGTAATTCAAATCTCTGCTGCCTGTGTCCTTACTCGTGTCAAGTCCCGCTCACCCAAAACCCTTGAGCTCGCTGACCTACATTGGCTTCCGGTCAACCAATGCCTCAATTTTAAAACTCTTATCTGTGTTTTCAAGTTCCTCAATGGCCTTGCCCCCACACCCCTGTAATTTGCTCCAGCCCCCACAGATATCTTCCAAGATGCCTGCGCTCTTCTAATTCTGCCCTCCTGAGCATCCCCAAGTTTAATTGCTCCACAGCTGTTGGTCATGCCTTCAGTTGCCTTGCCCCTGAACTCTGGAAGTCCCTTCCTAAATTTCTTTGCCTCTGTACTTCACTTTCCTCCTTTAAGACAGTGTTTAAAACCTACCTTCTTGACCAAGTTTCTAGCAATCTGCCCTTATATCACCTGTTGTGGCTTGGAGTCAAATCTTGCTTTATTATGTTCCTGAGAAGTGTCTTGGACCTTTTTATAACATTAAAGATGCTATATAAATATGAGTTGTTGAAGATGCAGGTGTCAGCAATGACATGCTGAGAAACACTGAGCCTCCTGGTGTTCAATACAGAGAGCTGATTCCATATCTGTGTACTTTGTGTTGGATTTATTATCCCCTGTAAACTGGAGCTCTGTATTATCCCCTCTGTGGAGCTTTAAGTGGCAGATGAAAAGGCAGCAGTTGTGCCTATTGCTGCTGGTGCTGGTGGCGCTGCGGTTGTTCCTCTTGTTCCTCATCGAAGGTCCAAGGTAGAGCTGCGTAAGCTGCTACAATTGACAAAGGGACAATAAGCAGAAAGTGGTCGTCACTTTTCAGACTGGTATTAAGAGCACCGCTCTTTTTGAGAAATAGTAATGACCTAAAATTGAGCATATGGGGCATAATTCCAAAGTTTGTAGATGATACAAAACTCAAATAGTAAAAAAATTAGGAGGAAATTAACAGATTCAAGAGGATATAGATAAACTGGGCAAATGGATAGACATGTGGCAGATGAAATTTAACTCCAAGAAATGTGAATTGATACATTCTGATAGGAAGAACGAGGAGAGGCAATATTAGATAAACTGTACAATTTTAAAGGGCATGCAGGAACAGAGAGACCTGGGGTGTGTGTACAGAATATTTGAAGGTGGCAAGACAAGTTGGAGAAGGCTGTTAAAAAACCATATGTGGTCCTTGGCTTTATTAGAGGAATAGATCACAAAGGCAAAGACATGGTGCTAAACGTTTACAACACTGGTTAGGATTCAGCTGGATCAGTTGTGCTCAGCACACTTTAGGAAGCTCTTGGGGAGACTGCAGAGGAGATTTGCTAGCATGGTGTCAGGGATGAGGGACTTAGTTATGTGGAGGGACTGGAGAAACAGGATTTGTCCTCCTTAGAGCAGAGAAAGTTAAGAGGAGATCTGATAGAGGCATTCAAAATTTTAATAGAATATGTAAGGAGAATCTCTTTCCAATGTCAGAAGGGTCACTAACCAGAGAACAGATTTAAGGTGATTGGTGAAAGAAGCAGAGGCGAGGTGATGAAAGTTTTTTTTTTACACAGAGGGTTGTTGTGATCTGGAATGCACTGCCTGAAAGGGTGGTGCAAACAGATTTATTAGTAATACTCAAAAGATAATTGGTATTTATAATTACCTGAAGGGAAAATAAATTACAGGGTTATGGGGAAAGAGCAGCAGATGGGTGAGGTGGGGGGTGGGGGGTTGATTGGGATTAACTGTTTGGCTTTACCAAAGAGCCAGCACAGGCACCATGGGCCGAATGGTCTCCTTCTCTGCTGTAATATTCTATGATTCTAATTTACAACTATGTTTTGCATTCAATCTTCCTATAGTGAAACCGCACCTCTCTATCATCCCTCTACTGCATGCATTTTTTCTACTAAAAAGAAATCTAGTAAGGGTTCAAGAAAGACATAGTGAAAGTACCTCGGGAAATAATTAAAAATTGACAAAAAAGGTGTTGAATGCTGTTTTAGCTATACAAAGACTTGTTAGAACACACTTGGTGTACTTTGAACCGTTCTGGGCACCACACCTTAGGAAGGATATATTGGCCTTAGAGAGAATGCAGCATTGGTTTACCATAATGATACCTGGCTCCCAAGGGTTACATTACATGGAGAGATCACACAAACTAGTGTCATATCCCATGGAATGTAGATGATGAAGGGCTGATTTATTTGTGGTTTTCAAAATATTAAGGGGAACAGATAGAATAAATAGAGAGGTTGGCAAATCTAAATTGAGGAGGCATCACTTAAAAATTAAAGTCAGACTTCAGGATTGAAATTAGGAAACACTTTGACATCCAAAGGGCGGTGGAAGTTTGGAACTCTCTTCCCCAAATGGCAATTAATGCCAGATCAATGTTAATTTTAAATCTGAGATTGATAGATTTAAGTTATCCAAAGGTATTAAGGGTTATGGGGCAAAGGCAGGTATATGGAGTTAGATCACAGATCCACCATGCTCTAGTTGAATGGTGGAATAGCCTCAAGGGGCTCCTTGGCCTACTCCTACTTCTATGTTCCTTGGCATGGTGGTGCCAGTATTCCTTTATTTTGGATACTGCATGTACATGCAGTTCTCTGAGCTGGCGCCAATCCATAGGCCGGAATTTTTGCGAGGCCTCGTCCCCCAGCTGAAAAGTCAGGGGCAGGCCCACCTTTGCATGGCCAGGAAGCTCTGCCCTGATTTAACTTCTGTTGGGCTGTTATTTGGCTCAGGTAATGGCTTCAGCCCCTAACTGCTTGGAAGTTCTACTTCCGAGAGTTGCCAGCCAATTCGATGCAGTAGCCCCCAATGAGGATCGTCCCTGGAGGCCAAGGTAAGTGGAGGGGTTTTGCCTGGGCCAGTCAGGGAGGCCCCAGAAAAGTGGGGGATGGGGCACAATCGATTGGCCTTGGAAAGGGTAAGCAAGCCGGTGCATGGATCATGGTTGGGGGACCCCCAATGGGCTCAGGGAAACCAAACAGTAAGCACTCTGCCCTGGATGCAGCAGGCTACCAGGGTTTACCTGACAAGATTGCCACATGGTATGGGCCCCCCTGCCGCTGGTAAAATACCAACGCAGCGGGAGGAGGCCCTTAAGTGGCCATCAGTTCCAGCAGAGGCAGACGGGTGATGGGGACAATGCTGGCACCCAGGCCACCCAATTTTATGCAGCCTGCCTGTCAGCCCGCTTCCAGAGGGGGTGTAAAATTTCATCCATAATGTGAGATTAACTCATTAACATGTTATTGTGGTATTCCAGACACAATTTCCTCTCCATCCAGGATCAAACTTCTTCCCTTTGGGTCGAGGATGACTTGCTTCCACACTAAAAGTTAATTCTCAGGTGACTGAAGAGTCCAGTGCACAACCTACAATCTCTGTCACATGTGGGGCAGACAATAAAAGGGGCAAAGAGATAGTGTGAAAAGAGAGTAGCAGCTACCATAAAAGGGAGGCAGATAAATAGTGAAAGCATAGTAAAAAGAGGGGTGGAGCAGATTAGTGGTCAAAAATGAAATCTACACACAGAGGCAGAAGGTATAGCTGAGATACTAACTAGTACTTTGCATTTTGTCTTTACCAAAGAAGAAGAATCACAGAGAACGAGGAGATGGTTGAGATACTGGATAGGTTTAAAATTGATAAAGGAGGAGATATTAGAAAGGTTGAGTGCACTTAAACTTGATAAATCACCAGGAGCAGATGGTATGCATCTGAAGATGCTGATGGAAATAAGGGTGGAAGTTGCGAGGGTACAGGCCATAATCTTAGATATAGTGGTGGTACCAGAGCACTGGAGAATTGCAAATGTTACACCTTTGTTCAAAAAATGGTGTAAGGATAAACTCAGCAACTATAAACCAATCAATTTAACCTCGGTGGTGGGAAAACTTTTCATTTTTTAAATAATCCAGGGCAAAGTTAACAGTCACTTGGGTAAATGTAGATTAATTATGGAAAGCTAGCAGAGATTTGTTAAAGGCAAAATGTTTTTAATCAACTTGATTGAGTTTTTGAGAAGGTAACAGGAGGTTTGATGAGGATACTATAGTTGATGTGGTGCATAAGAACTTCCAAAAGGCATTTGATAAAATGCCATATAAAAGCTTGCCAGCAAAGTCGAAGTCCATAGAATAAAAGGGACAGATGTGAAGTTGGCCAAATGAAGGAAACAGAGAGCAGTGATTAATTTTTTTCAGGCTGGAGGAAGACATACAGGTCATTCCCAGTGGTTGTTACAGGATGAATCACTTCCTTGACATATATATTAATGACGTAGAGTTAGGTGTACAGGGCATAATTTAAGCATTTGCTGATGACTCAAAAGTAGAAGTATTGTGAACTATGAGGGGGGATAAACTTCAAGAGGACATAGATAGGCTGGTGGAATGGGTGGGCATGTGGCAGATGAAATTTAGTGCTGAGAAGTGTGAAGTGATACATTTTGGTAACAAGAATGAAGAGATACAATATAAGCTAAAAGGTATAATTCTAAAGCGGTTGCAGGAACAGAGAAACATGGGGGTATGTGTGCACAAATCATTGAAGCTGG
This sequence comes from Carcharodon carcharias, assembly GCF_017639515.1. NCBI lineage: Eukaryota > Metazoa > Chordata > Chondrichthyes > Lamniformes > Lamnidae > Carcharodon > Carcharodon carcharias. The sequence continues at coordinate 41,902,886 of NC_054467.1, read as the reverse complement.
CAAAGGGGTTGAGAAAGTAGTTAAAAAGATATATGAGATCCTCCCCTTTATAAATAGAGGGTCAGAGTACAAAAGTAAGGAAGTTATGATGCACCTTTATAAAATACTGGTTCGGCTCAACTGGAATATCATGTGCAATTCTGGGCACTGCACTTTAAGAAGGTTGTGAAGACTTTAGAAAGGATGTACAAAAGGTTTACGAGGATAGTTTCAGGGTTGAGGGAATTCAGTTAGGTGGATAGATCAGCTGGGGTTTTTTCCCTATAGAGAAAAGAGTAAGCTGAGAAGAAATTTGATAGAGGTGTTTAAAATTGTGCAGGGTCTAGGCAGAGTGGATAGGAATAAATTGTTCTCATTGATTGAAATGTTGAGAACCAGAGGACACAGATGTAAGGTGATTGGTAAAAGAATCAATGCTGAATTGAGGATTTTTTTTTAATGCAGTGAATGGTTGGGATTTGGAATGTACTGCCTGAGACTATGGTGGTGGCAGATTCAACCATGGCTTTCAAAAGGAAATTGGATAAGCATCGCAAGAGGAAATACATTGTAGGGATATGGGAAAAGGGCAGGAGCATGGGGCTGGTTAAATTCCTCTTTGACTTGACGGGCTTAATGGCCTCCTTCTGCGCTGTAACCATTCTATGGCCAGGATTTTATGGTCCTTCACACCCAGCGGGATATCACAGTCCCGCTGAACTGAATGGGGATTTAAATGGCTCGCCACATCCACCACAGGAGACACGCTGCAGCGGGGCTGTAAAATCCTGGCCTATGATTCTAGTAAAGCAGCAGTTCTCAAATAATATGTCCCTCCAGCATCCAATACACATCCAGCAATGCAGACACTGAACATCACACTATTCACCCACAAACTTTCAACATTCTGAATGCCAAAAATAATGTTCTCATGAGCCTTCCATAAATTGACTGGAAATATAGCCTACACATCATGAATGCTACTTGTTCTATGTTCCTTTAAAAGAAAAATGGTGGAATTCTCCCCTCTAGGACTAAGTCTCAGGGTGCGGGGGATGCTGGGAGTCTTTCCTGCTCCGGAGACCCACTGGAAATTCTGCAGAATCTTGCACCCCTGGCATAATTAATTAAGCAGCTTCATACATCTAGTGCAGCAGGGAGGGCTGGATGGCATCGTATCTGGGTACCATACTTAAAAGGCACCTCAATATCCAACTTACTGTAAAGTCCTGTCAAGATGTCAGGAAGGGGAAGGCAAGGTCCAGCACTCAAGTTCAATAATGCCTCTGCGCATCCTCCTCAACCACATGGAGGTCTGGAGGAGTGTTTGGGAGAAGGGGCAAGCAGGGAATCTGAGCCTGCATGGGGCGCAAGTCACCAATGCTCTAAGTACCCAGCTCAAGTCAGCCATACAATGTTGGAAGAGGACGAGCAACCTCATTCGCTCCACCAGGGCAAGTGAAACTTTAGCTGCTCACATCAACCACAATGAAACCAATGAATGTCAGGGTACATGGGCCTCAGTGGCAACAGCAGAAGGTCGTGCCTCATAGCCCTACTGCAGGTGCATCCACTCTGCAGTGGAGTGACCATTGTGCCCCCTTCACCCTTCCAGATTGAAAGAACAATGCTGTATGGAAGGGGGTGGGGGGGGGGGGGGGGGGGGGGGGGGGGGGGGGGGGTGGTGGTGGTGGCAGTAATGGGCTTAAGAGCAGAGGGCACCAGCAATCTCCGCAAAACAGGTGCCTCTCTGACTCTTATCCTTGCATGTGGATGGGCTCAGTTTTCTGGAGGGAGCTGGCCCACAACCCTTCTGGACCTTGCAGAGTATTAATGCTATGCCACACAATCCAATGGGTTACCTCTAAGAAAAATGAGTATGAAATAGCTATGTACAAATGGATGCAGCATATGGTCTCTCAAACCTATCTTTCTGCTCTCTTTGAGCAGGATAAGTTGAGGCACAGCCAACACGAACGTGAGAAGACAATGAGGGATTGATGGGGCACCCACGTCTGAAGGTTCTCATGGAGTTTGAGGAGAGGGCAGCTGAGCTGGCAGGTGTGGTGCGGAACTAGGCAATTGGTGGTGGGAGTTTGGATTTGGGCCACCATCCAGTAAGGATCCATGCATGGTATAGAAACCTGAAGACCAAGTGTACCTCCATGTTGGAGGCAGATCTTGCTGTCACTCACTCCCTTCTCTCTCACTTACAGGTGCCACCAGGAAGAGGCCAAGGCCCAAGCCAAAGGAATCCCTGTCAGGCGTCAGCAGAACCCATAGTCCAGAGAGGAGCCAGGATAGTCGACAAGAGGAGAGATGTGCACTTATGCAGGTGTCACAGCAAATATCTGCACCCTCCACCATCCAGAGACACACGTGGGCATGAACTCCAGCACAGGAAGGGTCTCACACTCTGGTGGTCACTGCATGGACATGTGTGCGGAGCAGGAGGACGCAGGGTCAGCTGAGCTCACTGGACTTAGAGGCTGGGGAAAAGGCATCTGAGTCCGATGATGGGCCTCTGGAATCGGCCTTCCAAATGATGATGGAGAGTCAGCAAGAGGCTGGGCAACAGCAAGCAGAAGTGTTGGAGGCCCTCAAGTGTTGGAGGGTGTCATGTCCATCTGCCTGTTGGCTGATGAAGTGCTGCTGACCTGTGTGCACATCAAGGTCTCCATGAGGTGGTTGGCGGACTGCACGGAGATCCTACTCCAGCAGATTCTGCCAGAGATGCGCACAGACCTGCACTCCCTTGCAGAAGCCATAAGAGAGCTTCTGCAGTGGCTATGTAACAGGGAGACAGGACACCTTGACCTCCTCCAGGTGCCCCTTCCCCTCAAGGAGTCAGGCTGGGGCATTCAGGGGCCCCAAAGGAGGAGGAATGGCAGCTGGACATCCCTGGGTCACCCACTCAAGAATTTGAGAGGTTGCCCAGATCTTCTGAATCCTCTCTGCCTGTCACCCTTTCAACTTCATCCTCTGTCACCGCAAGGGGAGCAGCTGGCCCACAGGCAGACAGTCAAAAGAAGCAGGGGCTCTCCAGGCCTCAGCTCTCCAGAGGACAGCTGCCAAAGTCATCCAAGGCAACGGGGCTAACTAGTCAGCAGGCTGTCTCCATCCATGCTCTGGATGTCAGGGGAGAACCTAGAAGAAGTATAGGCTGAGGAAAATTAAGAAATATTGATCACAACTGGTTGCATGGGTGAAGAATTGATTGTCACATTTAGAACATATATATATACACAATCACTTTCGCTTCAATAATGCTTATTGTCCTGTTTCTGCATGGTCCTTAATGCTTAGCAAACTCAGCCGAACCGCTAACCCCTTGCCTTCTGCAGACACCTGACACCCCTGCATGAACCTGCAGGGAGTCAAGTGTATTTGGCAGTGCCTTTGCAAGCTATATGCAAACACTCCCCCACGCATGCTGAACCTTCGTCCATGTCCCAGGTCCCTAGCATTGTCACAACTGCCTGCTGGGGTTCCCTTTCAGTTCTCCAAATGAAATGACCTGCACCTCCACCCGCCCACTGTCCCTATTCCCATGGATTATCTCTGGATCTCCAACACGAGGCTCTGCTTAATTTTGACCAGACCAGCAATGGTGGTAGTCACATTCTTTATGAACTTTGGCCTGATGACCCCTCCCCCAGTCACACACGCCCTTTCCCCCATTACCATTGACAACCCCCAGCATTACATTCGACCTCTCCACCATTACAACAGAGGGCGCTGGTGAGAAGTGACTGAAGCATTCTGGGAGAAGTTATCGCAGCCACCGCAACTCAGGAGGGAATCGAGGAGAAGGACTCTTGCACTGAACAGGAGGAAGGGCATCCAACAGAGGGCGCTGATGAGAAGTGACTGAAGCATTCTGGGAGAAGTCATTGCACCCACCATGACTCAGGAGGGAATCGAGGAGGACCCATTGTCAAAGAACGGAATAGCCCCAAACATTACATTGCTGTAGTGTTTCCATCCCTCCCTCCTCCTCAAAGCTAAAAAAAGAGAGATGAAGAGGCAGTGCCTTCAGAAGTGCACCAGACCTGCGAGGGACACTCTTCTGAAAGTGGATTTTAAAGAGAAAGCAGCTGATTGGTGAGAAAATCCTGGGAGTAGACTCAGAGGGAGGAGCACCGGAGTGGTGAGTATAAATTTAGCTTACTTCGGGGATTCGCAGCCTTGTCTCCAGGGAGCAGACTCGGAGGGAGGAGCACCAGAGTGGTGACCTCGGGGCACAGAATAACTGAAACCAAAACTGAAAAAAGTGACATCATCAGAAAGTTGTGACCTGATTGGTTGGTAGGAAATCTGCACCAAAAAACACTGCAAAGCTAATTAATTAATTATCTAAGTAGAGATGGCTGGGCAGGTGATGTGCTGTAGCTGTATGATGTGGGAGCTGGCAGATCCCATTGCAAGCTGCAGTGACCATGTCTGCAGCAAGTGTTGGTTGCTGGAGGAACTCCGGCTCAGAATTGATGAGCTGGAGTTCGAGCTCTGGACGATGTGGCACATCCAGGAAGGGGAGAGTTGCCTGGATGCTTTGTATCAGGAGGCAGTCACACCCGGTAGATTAAGTACCTCAAGTCCTGTCAGTGGTCAGGGTCAGCAGGGTGTGACTGCAAGTGAGGCAGGTAGGGGGATCCTGTGTTCAGGAACAGAGGAGCCTCAGCTCTTGACCTTGTCCAACAGGTACGAGGTACTTATTCCCTGTGTGGGTAAGGAACAGGGCTGTAGGGAGGATGAGCCAGCTGACCACGGCACCGTGGCACAGGAGGCCATTCAAGAGGGGGGAGCAAAAAGACAAGTGGTAGTTGTAGGGGATTCTATAATTAGTGGAATTGATAGCTCCCTTTGTAAGCAGGATCGAGAGTCCCTCATGGTATGTTGCCTGCCTGGTGCCAGGGTGAGAGACATCTCTGACCGGCTTGAAAGGATATTGAAGAGGGAGGGGGAAGATCCAGTTGTTGTGGTCCACGTCGGGACAAATAACATAGGTAAGACTAGGAAATAGGACCTGTTTGGGGATTATCAGGAACTAGGAACTAAATTAAAGAGCAGTTCCTCAAGGGTTATAATCTCCAGATTACCACCCGAGCCATGGGCAAATGGGCATAGGGACGCAAGAATAAGGGAAGTAAACACATGGCTAAAGGAGTGGTGCAGGAAAGAGGGGTTCCATTTCGTGGGGCACTGGCATCAGTATTGGAACAGGAGGGATCTGTACCTTTGGGACAGTCTCCACCTGAACTGATCTGGGACCAATGTTCTAGCGAAAAGGGTAAATAGGGTGGTCAACAGGACTTTAAACTAGAAAGTGGGGTGGGGGGGGAGGAAAGGGTAAAATTCCAAGAAGTATGACTAATGGGAAACAAAGCAGCCGATTAGCATGTGGGGAGGTGGATTTAACTTCATGGAAAATTATGAAAAAACTGAAAAGAAAAGAGAGGCCAGGAGAGGCTATTAAAGTCCCCAGAACACAAAATAGGACAGAATGTTTGGAAAGGGCTAGGAATCTAACTTCAAGCAAATCAGATAAAGGGACGACAATGAGAAAGGGGATGGGAAATACAGGACTGAAGGTGTTGTATCTGAATGCACGCAGTATACGAAATAAGGTAAATGAGCTTGTGGTGCAGATTGAAATTGGCAGGGATGATGTGGTGGGCATTACGGAGACATGGCTGCAAGGGGATCAGGACTGGGAGCTAAATATCCAAGGATATACATCCTATCGAAAAGATAGGCAGGTTGGCAAAGGGGGTGGGGTTGCTTTGTTAGTAAGAAATAAAATTAAATCGATAGCAAGAAATGATGTTGGGTCAGATGATGTAGAATCTGTGTGGGTAGAGTTGAGGAACCACAAAGGTAAAAAAACCATACTGGGTGTTATATACAGGCCTCTGAATGGTAGTCAGGATGTGGGGCACAAGATACACCAGGAGATAGAAAAGGCGTGTAGGAAAGGCAAGGTTACAGTGATTATGGGGGATTTCAATATGCAGGTAGACTGGGAAAATCAGGTTGGTAGTGGATCCCAAGAAAAGGAATTTGTGGAATGTTTACGAGATGGCTTTTTGGAGCAGCTTGTGGGAGAGCCCACTAGGGAACAGGCAATTCTAGATTTAGTGATGTGTAATGAGGCAGATTTGATAAGGGAGCTTAAGGTGAAGGAACCCTTAGGAGAAAGTGACCATAATATGATAGGATTTGCCCTGCAATTTGAGAGGAAAAAGCTGGAATCAAATGTAACGGTATTACAGTTGAATTAAGGCAACTACAGAGGCATGAGGGAGGAGCTGGCCAGAATTGACTGGGAGATGACCCTAGCAGGAAAGACAGTGGAACAGCAATGGCAGGAGTTTCTGGGAGTAATTTGGGAGACACAGCAAAAATTCATCCCTAGGAAGAAGAAGCACACTAAAGGGAGGACGAGGCAACCATGGCTCACAAGGGAAGTCAGGGACAGCATAAAAGCTAAAGAGAAAGCATACAATGCGGCGAAGAGCAGTGGGAAACCAGGGGATTGAGAAGCCTACGAAGAGCAACAGAGGACAACTAAAAAAGAAATAAGGAGGGAGAAGATTAAATATGAGGATAAACTAGCCAGTAATATAAAAGAAGATTGCAAGAGGTTTTTTAGATATATAAAGGGTAAGAGAGAGGCAAAAGTGGACATTGGGCTGCTGGAAAATGATGCTGGAGAAGTAGTACTGGGGAACAAAGAAATGGCAGAGGAACTGAATAGGTACTTTGCGTCAGTCTTCACGGTGGAAGACATGAGTGATATCCCTAAATTTCAAGAGAGTCGGGGGCAGAGGTGAGTATGGTGGCCATTACCAAGGAGAAGGTGCTAGGAAAACTGAAAGGTCTGAAGGTGGATAAATCACCTGAACCAGATGGATTACACCCCAGAGTTCTGAAGGAGATAGCTGAAGAGATAGTGGAGGCATTAGTGGCGATCTTTCAGGAATGACTGTAAGTCAGGGAGGGTCCCAGAGGATTGGAAAATCACTAATGCAACCCCCCCGTTTAAGAAGGGGATGAGGCAAAAGACGGGAAATTACACGCCGATTTGCCTGACCTCGGTCGTTGGTAAGATTTTAGAGTCCATTACTAAGGATGTGATTTCAGAATACTTGGAAGTACATGGTAAAATCGGGCAAAGTCAGCATGGTTTCATCAAGGGGAGGTCATGCCTGACAAATCTGTTAGAATTCTTTGAGGAGGTAACGAGTAGGTTAGACAAAGGAGGGCCAATGGATGTTATCTACTTGGACTTCCAGAAGGCCTTTGACAAGGTGCTGCACAGGAGGCTGCTCAGTAAGATAAGAGCCCATGGTGTTAGAGGCAAGGTACTAGCATGGATAGAAGATTGGCTGTCTGGCAGGAGGCAGAGAGTGGGGATAAGGGGGTCCTTCTCAGGATGGCGGCTGGTGACTAGTGGAGTTCTGCAGGGGTCAGTGTTGGGACCACAACTTTTCACTTTATACATTAATGATCTAGATGAAGGAACTGAGGGCATCCTGGCTAAGTTTGCAGATGAGACAAAGATAGGTGGAGGGACAGGTAGTATTGAGGAGGTGGCAAGGCTGCAGAAGGATTTGGATAGGTTAGGAGAATGGGCGAAGAGGTGGCAGATGGAATACAACATGGGGAAGTGTGAGGTCATGCACTTTAGTAGGAAGAATAGAGGCATAGACTATTTTCTAAATGGGGAGAGAATTCAGAAATCTGGAGTGCAGAGGGACTTGGGAGTCCTAGTCCAGGATTCTCTTAAGGTTAACTTGCAGGTTGAGTCGGTAGTTAGGAAGGCAAATGCAATGTTGGCATTTATTTCGAGAGGACTAGAATATAAAAGCAAGGATGTGCTGCTGAGACTTTATAAGGCTCTGGTCAGACCACAGTTAGAATGTTGTGAGCAATTTTGCGCCTCATATCTCAGGAAGGATCTGCTGGCCCTGGAGAGGGTCCAGAGGATGTTCACAAGAACGATCCCAGGAATGAAAGGCTTAACATATGAGGAACGTTTGAGGACTCTGGGTCTATACTCAATGGAGTTTAGAAGGATGAGGGGGGGATCTGATTGAAACTTACAGAAAGGCCTGGCTAGAGTTGCCGTGGGGAAGATGTTTCCATTAATAGGAGAGACTAGGACCCGAGGGCACAGCCTCAGAGTAAAGGGAAGACCTTTTAGAACAGAGGTGAGGAGACACATCTTTAGCCAGAGAGTGGTGAATCAATAGAATTCATTGTCACAGAAGGCTGTGGAGGCCAGGTCATTGAGTGTATTTAAGACCGAGATAGATAGGTTCTTGATTGGTAAGGGGATCAAAAGTTACGGGAAGAAGGCCGGAGAATGGGGTTGAGAAACTTATCAGCTATGATTGAATGGCGGAGCAGACTCAATGGTTCGAATGGCCTAATTTCTGCTCCTATGTCTTATGGTCTTATTACCCTCCAACCCTCTCTCTTTTCCTTTGAAAATGTGCAAGCCAACCTTCACGATCCCTTCTTCCTCGAGAATCCAACCCCCGTAACCATTGACCTACTTGGCCTCCTCTTTCCCACACCACCCCCGTCCCAATGAGATCATGTATACATCCATGTCCCCATCAACGATGCTCAACGGCCCAACTTCCCTCTGTCCCCGCAACTCTCACCATTCTGTCATACCATGCCTACCCTGAGTTCACTATCCAGGAGTCAACAAATGACTCCATGGACCCCTCCCTTTGAGCCCCTTCAAATGTGGACATCCTCCCATGTCCCCTCAGACTTGGACACCATGCTATGCCCCTTCACACCTGCACATAACCACCTCACCCTGCATCCAACGCAGCTCTTCCCACCCTTCCCCTCCATTCCAACTACACCTTGCTACACATCCGTAATACCCTTTCCAGCACCCATAATCTCTCACGCCTCCTTCTAGGACTCCACCGCCCTGCCCACCACCTCTTCAGTCCTCTCCTAACCTTCTTTAACCTCCTCCCCCAAACAGAACCTCGCTGCCTAACTGTACCTCCTGCTGCCTTCCTCCGGCAGTTCGACGTTCCGACGATCCGAACCCATGGCGAAGTCCCTGGAAGAAGGTCCGAAGATTGAACGAGGTTCCTGGAAGAAGGTTGCTGTGTGGAGAACTCCCACTTTCTGAAAGCTGGTTCATGGAGGACCCACATGGATGAAGCTCCGCCCACCCGATGCTGCACATGGTGCTCCAGGGTTCGGTAGCTGGAGGCCTCCATCTTGTCCTTGGATGCCTGTGAGCTGCCCAAGGCTATCTTAAGGTAAGTCCTGACTTTTGCACGGCACGTTGGTCCAGACATGTCCTGGACTGCTGTGTTTTTCCATTTGCATCACGGAGAATCAGGCATGGTGGTGGTGAAGCCGGAAAATGCTTGAAAAACTCAGCAGGTCTAACAGCATCTGTGGAGAGAAAAAAAACTGTTAAAGTTTCAAGTCCACATGACACTTCTTCAGAACTCGAAACATTAACTGTTTTTTTCTCTCCACAAATGCTGTTAGACCTGCTGAGTTTTTCCAGCATTTTCTGTTTTTACTTCAGGTTTCCAGCAACTGCAGTATTTTGCTTTTATATTATGTGCGGAGTGAAGATTCCAGTTGGGCCTCCATCTGCAATCCATTAGCGGGATGCAAATTGGTTAAATGCCGACCTCTGGCAGGAAGCATGACCGCTATGGTGGGCAGTACTGGAAGATGTCATCATCATTTCATGCCAGCGTGAAACCGGTTTTTGGACCTTCCGCCGAATTCTCCCCCAACCCTGCGCAGGGTGGGGGCATGGTAGCCCACCCTTGAACCTGCTGACAGGGCGATGGGAGAATTCTGCCCAAAGACTTCCACACATCATCCAGCAACTATAGACAGTCATTGTTTCATGGGAAAAATTAATATCCCCAGCATCCAAACTGGGAAGTCATTATAAGACGTGATTATCATAAAGCTCCTGTCTACTTTTGGCAAGTGCTTTCTGTAACCAAGTCTCATCCAACTAAAAGTATGTTAACACAATCTCAACCCTCTTCTTCTAGTCTGCATGCTCCATTTTTGCCAATACAAGTGTTATAGATGAGCAGGGATCCTATCCTAAGAAATTTAATTTCAAAGCTTATGAGGCAGAAACATGCAAGAAGAATCCAGGTTAATGTGAATTGCAAATGTTTGATTGATCAAGGGCAGATTTTAACTTGATAAAGAAAACCACTGACAGTAGAAACGAAAATTACTAAATTGGAAAGGAAATTTTCAGAAAATGAGTGGTATTTAATGCTGTTGATGGTGTCATACCCTGGAAATTTACTGGTACTTTAATTAGTTTAAACATGTTTGGCAAATGACTGGGATTTTCCAAATTGGTAGAATCCGAACCATAATTGCAAAGCCATGTGTAATGAGCCAGCTATAAAATGAATAATAAAATAATTCTTGTCAATAGCAACCTGAACCACTAAAAGGGCTGCAATTTTGCTTTCAAGAAGCTAGTAGTCTGCTTTCCTCTCAGTGTACTGGCCAGAAAACAATTGCTAGGTCTCTTGAGAAGCCAGAGAAGCTGAAAATCCCATGGCTGCTGGGTAATACATTAAAAGTGTAAAAAGGCTGGACTCACCCATCTTCAGCTGTTTCATCAACGACCTTCCGTCCATCATAAGGTCTGAAGTTGGTCCAAGTTGAGTGGAATGCCTGAGGTGGCGGCTGCAGCAAAGGAGGTGCGTCCCGTCGAAACAATCGCTGACTAAAGTCACCAAGAAGCCGCCCAAGTAGCGGAGAAAATCTCGCAAATGCTGACCGAGGTCCACCCTTCCAACAGGGATTTTGTCCAAGGCCATGAGTGTTATGAATTCCTTTGCTATTAACATCGCCATCAACATCCTGACTGTTATTCATCACTGCTCCAAACAAGAAAGGGATATTTAAAATGCACAGTCAGTAAGAGGCACATGGTCAATGAGGGGGACTTCAGCCTGAGTGAGACAGAGACTGAGTGAGTATATTTGGGAATTTCGTTCAAAGTGGGAATTTGGTAAATGGGGGAAAGTGCTGCTTTAGGTAAGGTTTACTGCAAGAAGTAAAGTGTCCTGAATGGAGGGGTTTTGATGAAGGGCGGGGGGGGAGATGCTTTTTACCTTCTACTCTTTTGCAGCCTCCAGTATTTGATTTCCACTTTGGTGCAGCAGAAGGAGCAGATAAACCAGTAACTGGTATTATTTGTTTTAACAGTACTGTAAAGTTTACTGGCAGTGCCAAAACCTATCGAGAAGTGTAGGCTTTATTAATTATAATTAATTAATTAGCAATTCTCCATTAATTAACACATATTGGAGATGGAGAGCAGGTGGTATGCTGTCTTTGCAGGATGTGGGAGCTGGAGGCCGAGCTGCAGACACTGTGGCTTATCAGGGAGGGGGAAATTACCTGGACACTTTTTTCAGGAGGAGGTCACATCCCTTAGGATAGAGTCTTCTGATCTGGTCAGGGACAGGAGGGTGTGACTGCAAGTGAGGCAGGTAAGGGGACCCGGAGGGCAGGGGTGCAGGGGCCTCGGCCCTTGCAATTGTCCAACAGGTTTGAGATTTTTTCAGCTTGTTTGGATGAGAATAGGGGCTGCAGGATAGATCAACTAACTGGCCAGGGCACCGTGGTACAGAAACCCATTCAAGCGGGGGGAGTTGCAAGGAGTGTAGTGGTAATAGGGGACAGAATAATCAGAGGGATTGACACCGTTCTCTGCAGCAAACAGTGTGAGTCCAAGCAGCTGTGTTGCCTGCCTGGTGCCAGGGTTCAAGACATTTGCTCGGGGCTAAAGAGGAGCTTGCAGTGGGAGGGGGAGGATCCAGTCACCATGGACCATGTTGGTACCAGTGACAGAGGCAGGACAAAGAAGAAGGTTCTGCATAGTCAGTATGAGTAGCTTGGCACCAAATTAAGAATCAGAATCTCAAAGGTCATAATCTCTGAATTATTACCTGAGCTGTGTGCAAATTGGCATAGGGCAAATAAGATTAGAGACATGAATGCGTAGCTCAAAGACTGGTGTGGGAGAAGTGAGATCTGGTTCGTGGGGCACTGGCACCTGTACTGGGAAAAGTGAGTACTGTACTGTTGGGACTGTCTACACCTGAACCGTGTTGGGACTGATGTTCTTGTGAGCTACTTGACTAGGGAAGTAGAGAGGGTTTTAAACTAAGCAGTGGGGGACAAGGGTATAAATTTGGGAAGATGTGGTAAATCAAAGAGTAGAGACAAGACAAAAGAGAAAGGTATTTTTACAGGAAATGAAAAATAGACCATGACAGGAAGTAGAGAGGACAAACCTAACAGTAAATCAATAGATGATTCTAAAGGTTATAAAAAGAATAAAAGGATAAAGCTAAAGGCTCTGTAAGTGATTGCACGAAGCATTTGAAACAAAGCAGATGAATTGGGAGTGTACATAGAGATATATAAGTACGATTTGATAGCCATTGTAGATACATGGCTGCAGGAGGACCTGGATTGGGACTTGAATATTAAAGGGTAAGGGCATTTAGGAAGGACAGAAAGTGAGGAAAAGGTGGAGGGGTGGCTCTGTTAGTTAATGATGGTATTAGTACAATAGAGAGCGATGACCTAAGTTCAGGAAACCAGCATATGGAAACAGTTTGAGTAGAGATGAGAAATGGTTAAGGCAAGAAGTCACTTGTGGAAGCCGTGTACAGGCCCCCTAAGTGTAACCACATGGTAGGATAGAGCATAAAGGGAGAAATAATGGACGCTTGTCAGAAAGGCATGGCGATAATCATAGGAGATTTTAATCTACATATAGACTAGAAAAGTCAGATGGGCAAAGGTAGCCTAGATAAGGAGTTCATAGAATGTTTCCTCAATAGTTTCTTAGAACAGCATGTTCTGGAGCCAACCAGAGAGCAGGCTATACTAGACCTGGTATTGTGCCACAAGATGGGATTAATTAATGATCACATAGTGAAGGCAGCCCAAGATAGCAGCGACCATAATATGATTGAATTTTACATTCAGCTTGAGGGAGAAAGGAGTGGGTCTGAGAATATGTTTTTAAATTTAAATAAGGGCAATTATGAGGGCATGAAAGCAGAGCTGGCTAAAGTGAAATAGGAAATTATGTTAAGGGATAGGTCAACAGAGATGCAATGGCAAACATTTAAGGGGATATTTCAGAATACACAGAATAGATACATTCCAACGCGTAAGCAAAAGTCCAAGGCACAGACACGCCATCTGTGGTTAACTGGAAAGGTTAAATATAGTATCAAACTTAAAAGAAAAAGTATATAATTGTGCAAAGATAAGTGGAAGGCCAGAAGATTGGACAGAAGGTAAGGAACAACAAAGGATGACTAAAAGATTAATAAGGAGTGAAAAGTTAAAGTATGAGAGAAAGCTAGCCAGAAATATAAAAACAGGTATTAAGAGTTTCTTTAAATATTTAAAAAAGAAATGAGTTAACAAAGTGAGTGTTTGTCCTATAGAAAGTGAGTCTGGAGAACTGATAATGGAAAACAAGGAAATGGCAGATGAGTCGAACTGTATTTTGCATCAGTCTTCACTATAAAGGATACAAGTAACATCCTAGAAGCAATTATAAATCAGGAAATGGAAGGGAGGGAGGAACTCAGGAAAATTACAATCACCAGAGAAGTGGTACTGAGTAAACTGTTGTGGCTGCAGGCTGACAAGTGCCCAGGTCCTGATGGGCTTCATCGTAGGACCTTAAAAGAAGTGGCTAGTGAGATAGGTGATGCATTGGTTTAATTTTGTGAAACTCCCTAGATTCAAGGAAGGTCCCATTAGATTGGAAGATAGCAAATGTAACTTCTTTATTCAAAAAGAGAGGGAGACAGAAAGCAGGAAACTACGGGCCAGTTAGCTTGACATTTGTCATAGGGAAAATGTTAGAAGCTAGCATTAAAGAAGCTATGGCAGGGCACTTGGATAAATTCAAGGTAATCAGGAAGTGTCAACATGGTTTTGTGAAAGGGAAATCATGTTTAACCAACTTATTGGAGTTCTTTGAGGAAGTAACATGTGCTGTGGATTAAGGGGAACTGATGAATGTACTGTACTTAGATTTCCAGAAGGCATTTAATAAAGCACCACATCAAAGGTTATTGTGGAAAATAAAACTCATGGTATAGGGGGTAACATATTGGTATGGATAGAAGATTGGCTGGCTAACAGGAAGCAGAGAGTAGGTATAAATGGGTCTTTTTCAGGTTGGCAAGCTATAACGAGTGGTGTGCCACAGGAATCAGCACTGGGACATCAACTGTTTACAATTTATATGAATGACGTGGATGAAGCGATGGATGGGATAGTTGCCAAATTTGCTGATGACATAAAGATAGATAGGAAAGTAAGTTGTGAAGAGGACATAAGGAGGCTACAAAAAGATATAGATAGGTGGGAAAAGACCTGGCAAATGGAGAATATTGTAAGACAATGTGAAATTGTCCATTTTGACAGGAAGAATAAAAAAGAAGCATTTTATCTCATTGGTAAGGGATTGCAGAGATCTGAGATGCAGAGGGATCTGGGTGCCTTGGTGCATGAATCACAAAAGGCTAGTCTGCAGGTATAGCAAGTAATTAGGAAAGTTAATAGGATGTTATTACAAGGGGTTTTGAATACAAAAGTAGGGAGGTTATGCTTCAGTTATGCAGAGCCCGAGTGAGACCACATCAGGAGAACTGTGTACAGTATTGGTCACCTTATTTAAGGAAGGGTGTAAATGCATTGGAAGAAATTCAGAGAAGGTTTACCAGACTAATACCTGGAATCCGCAGTTTTTCTTATGAGGAAAGGCTGGGCTTGTATCTGCTGGAGTTTGGAAGAGTAAGAAGCGATTTGATTGAAACATATAAGGGGTCTTGACAGGGTGGATGTGGAAAGGATAATTCCTCTTGTGGGAGAATCCAAAACTAGGAGTCACTGTTTAAAAAATACGGGGTTGCCCATTTAAAATAGAGATAAAGCAAATTTCTTTCTCAGAATGTTGTGAGTCTTTGGAACTCTCTTCCTGAAACGGTGGTGGAAGCAGAGTCTGAATATTTTTAAGGCAGAGGTGGATAGATTCTTGGTAAGCAAGGGGGTGATAGGTTAATGGGAGCAGGTGGGATACAGATTTCAGGTTACTATCAGATCAGCCATGAACTTATTAAATGGCAGAACATGCTTGAGGGGCCAAATGGCTGACTCCTGCTCTTTGTTCATATGCTTGTACGTACCATTGACCAGAAACTTAATTAGACCAGCCTTATAAATATTGCAGCTACAAGATCAGGTTAGAAACCAGGAAGTCTGTGTTGGGTAACTCACCTCCTGACTCCCCAAAGCTTGTCCACAATCACAAGGTGCAAGCCAGGAGTGTGATGGAATACTCTCCATTTGCCTGGATGAGTGCAGCTCCAACAACATTCAAGAACCTTGACACCATCCAAGATAAAGCAAGCCTGCTTGATTGGCACCCCATCCGTCGCTACCAGCACACAGTGGCAGCAGTGTGTACCATCTGTAAGATTCACTGCAGCAACTCACCAAGCCTTCTTTGACAGCACCTTCCAAACCTGGAACCTCTATCACCTAAAAGGACAAAGGCGGTGATGCATGGGAACACCATCACCTGCAAGTTCCCCTCCAAGGCGCACACTATCCTGACTTGTTTCTTCACTGTCAATGGGTCAAAAACCTGGAAGTCCCTTCCTAACAGCACTGTGGATATAACTACACCACACAGATTGCAGTGGTTCAAGGAGACGGCTCACCACCACTTTCTAAAAGGCAATTAGGGATAGTTAATAAATGCTATCCTTGTCAGCAATGCTCACGTCCAAAGAATGAATAAAATAAAGATCATTCAGCTCCTTGGGTCCATACCAGCTGTCTACAAGAGATATTTAGCTAGCTCCATTCCCTGTTCCACTCTGTGTAGCCGTCCAAATTCTTTCCCCTCAGGTGCCTCTCCAATCCCCTTTAAAGCCATTATTGAATTTCCTCTACCACACTCTCAGCTAGTGCATCCCAGATCCTAAGTGCACGCTATATAGAAAAATAAATTCTTCATCGTTTCACCTTTGGAAAAAAAGCCAATCATTTTAAATCTGTGTCCTCTGTTTCTCAACCCTTCTGCCATTAGGAATAGCTTGTCTTTATTTATCCTGTCAAGATCCCCCGGGATTTTAAGCACCTCTTTGAAATCTGCTCTCAACCTCCTCTAAGGAGAATAGCCCCAGCTTCTTCAGTCTATTCACATATCTTTGTTAAGTGGGGCAAACTGTTAATTGGAATACAATGTACCTTTCTTATTAAGCTCAATCAGACCACCCAGAAATCTGCATTTCTCTGAAGTATAGAGAAGTTTAGCCTATCTTGATAACCAAAATGCTTTAAGTTGGATTTAATCGAGTAGCCCTTTGCTGCAACTTTTCTCAAGCTTCAATGTCACCCAGTATGTGAGGATACCACGCCTGGATGCAGTATTCCAACTGAGGTGCAACCAAGATTGTACAAGGACTGGAGACTCACCTTATAATCCTATGAATGCATCTTAACACCGTACCTGCTTTAGTTATCACTTCACAGTATTGTTCATGAACCTTTAGAGATCTATGAAGCAGGAGAGCAATGTCAATAATCCTAACATACATATACATCTTGCAAATTTGCAGAATATGTCTCC
This sequence comes from Carcharodon carcharias, assembly GCF_017639515.1. Classification (NCBI taxonomy): domain Eukaryota; kingdom Metazoa; phylum Chordata; class Chondrichthyes; order Lamniformes; family Lamnidae; genus Carcharodon; species Carcharodon carcharias. Next base: position 41,886,184 of record NC_054467.1, on the reverse strand, counting down.
AGCACCTACACCCAGATCATTAATAAGAATACTTAAGAGCAACAGTTTCAACACCAATTCCTACAGATCACCACTAGTGACTGGTCTCTAAGCAAATTCATTTTCATCTGTAACTACTTTCTACCTATATCCTTCAAGCCAGTTCTCAATTCAGCTCAGTATATTACCACTAAAACCAAAGGCTTTGACCTTGAGGGGAAGTCTCTTGCATACTACCTTGACCAAAGCTTTTTGGAAGTCACAGTAAACAGTATCCACTGAGCTGGTAATTTCTTCAAAACACATAATCAAATTTATTATACATGAACTCAAACTAATCGATCTTTGGTTAACTGGATCTGACTTATCTCATTTGCAATTCTTTCCTTCTTGCTGGTTAAACTTGTTGGCTAAATAAGTTGGCTACACTGGAAAAACTCAGCAGGTCTGGCAGCATCGGTGGAGAAGAAAAGAGTTGACGTTTCGAGTCCTGATGACCCTTCAACAGAACTATGTGAATCCAAGGAGAGGGGTGAAATATAAGCTGGTTTAAGGTGGGGAGGCGGGGAGAGAAGTGGAGGGGGCTGATGTGGTTGTAGGGACAAGCAAGCAGTGATAGGAGACAAATCCCCTGAGAGTAGGAGCTGCAGGATAGAATCTCCTATCACTGCTTGCTTGTCCCTACAACTACACCACCCCCCTCCACTTCTCTCCCCACCCCTGCACCCCCCCACCTTAAACCAGCTTATATTTCACCCCTCTCCCTAATATTCACTCAGTTCTGTTGAAGGGTCATGAGGACTCGAAACGTCAACTCTTTTCTTCTCCGCCGATGCTGCCTGACCTGCTGAGTTTTTCCAGGTAATTCTGTTTTTGTTTTGGATTTCCAGCATCTGCAGTTTTTTGTTTTTATCTAAGTTGGCTACCCTTGATGGCTAAACAAGATTACCTGGTGTCAAAGTATTGCCATGGTCCACCAGAAAAGGTGGATGAGGCCTCAACTTAATGTCTCTTCACCTCCTCTGCTGTTGCTCATGTTCACAAAGACCCTGTCTGAATTACTCAGTTAGCAACAGTATGTTGTGATGCATCCAGTCTAGAGATTGATCTGCACAGTGTCCTTTATCAAGCATTGCTCAAAGTATCAATGATCTATCATGGAAGGGAGGAATCATGCTCACATTTCTAACTGGAAATGCACCTGCTGTTATACTGGCTAAGCACAAACAAGAAGCATTGTTTCCCTGTGGCTGAAACAGGTGTTAGCACTTTGCACATGCAAAGAAGAGGCCTAACAATGCTGCCTCTGAATTAGAAGGCTTAAGCTATTGTTATAGAGTTGATTTTCAAAGTAACTTTACCTGGTGAAAACATTTAATTTATCTGCAAGACAGCACGAACAGCTATATGTGTGCATCTAACTCTATCACCAAAGAAAAACTCTCACCTAGAGGTTCCCTGCGCTGCTAACTCATTGATTTACACAGATCATGTGATCTTACAACACAGGATTATTCTTAAAGCTACAGTCCTACATTTATCAAAACTATAATTACTGCAGCTATTTCCTAAAACTTGAGCATATTCTGTAGGCTGATGTTTCAGTGTGGTACTGAGGGAGATGCTGAATGTGCCATCTTTTGAGTGTGATATTAAATATTACTGTTAAAGTAAGTAAACCATCTGCTAGATCAACTAGATGTATAAGATATTCACTAGTATTTTGTGCAGGTCTCTCCCCGCTCCCTTGTTGTACCTTCAGTGGAAGATCGGAGCAAATCCTGGAGAAATGGATAAACAACATTTACAGCATTCCTTTGGGGTTTCCACCTATTGTCTGTTGAAGTTAAAGCAGAAGATCAAGGGATCCCAGGGGGAAAAGTTTTAACTCAGCTGACAGGCATGCACCCGGCCCACCAAGCGTAAAATGATGCGCGATGACATTGAGCAAGCGTCCTGATGTCATTGTGCACTCGTGCGATATTTCGGTTGGCATGCACGTGCCCAAGTTGGCAGCATGCCATCTGACAATTAAAAGGCCTATTAAGGCCATTAAAGAGTTAATTAAAAGAAATTTTTCACTGTCCATCCAACCTTACATTGGCAGGCAGGTGAAAAGGCCAAGCGGCCTTTGCACTTTTTCGGAAACCTCATCCACAGGTGGGATGAGGATTCCAAAAGCAAATAAGAGTAAAATAAAAACTTTAATGACATGTATCTGGTCATGTGACAGAATCACATGAGGGGATGTGTTTTATAAAATTTATAAAATCTTTATTTTTTTAAATCTGTTTCATCTCCCTGAGGCCTCAGGGAGATTTTCAAATGGCACTTGTACATATATGCAAAGGTCACGCTCAGACAGCGCTGAGTGCTGAAGCTCAAGTTTCATGTTGGGTGGGCCTGAATTCACCCACCCACATGAAATTGCCTTCCGGCCCCGATCGCAGGTGGTGGTCGGCTTCCCATGTGCACCCCACTGAGCCCACTCAACATTGGTGAAATTCTGCCCTGGAAAAATGTGTGCCATTGTATCTTTATTCAAAGGTGAGCAGAGGGGTCCTCCTGGGCCTGGCTAACATTCCTTCCTCAACAAACATAATCAAGGACAGAATTTAGCCTTTGTCGGGTGGGCTTGGTGGGTCGGGTGGGGGCAGTCGGGAAGCCGACCGCTGCTTGTGATCGGGGCTGGACCACGATTTCACCCTGGTGGGCTGATTAAGGCCCGCCCAGCATGAAACACGAGTGGCAACGCTCAGCACTGCCTGTGGGGGTGGGGGGGTGTAGTGCAAGCCATGTGCACGAGTGCGTGCTTGCAAATCCCGCTGAGGCACAGAGCTGTCTCAGGGAGATGAAGAGTTTTCAGAAAAATAAATAAAGGCTCATCAAATGTTATAAAACATGTTCCTCATGTGCCTCTGTCACATGAGCGGTGATACGTTATTAATTCAAATTTAAAATTTTTATTTTATTTTTATTTGCTTAACAGGCCTTTTAATTGTCGGCGGTCGCGCTGCCGATTCCTGTATGCACCCACCGACCGAAATATTGCAACTGTGCATTGACATCGGGATGCTCGCCTGATATCAACACGCTTTATTTTACGCTGGAGCGGGTCGGGCATGCTCCTGGCCATTGAGGTAAAAATTTTGCCCCAGAAATAGATTGTGGTCATTCATCTCATTTTTTGTTTGTGGGATCTTTCTGTACACAATTGTTTGCCATGTTTGCTTATATAACACCGATTACTGCACTTCAAAAGTAACTTGCTGGTTGTGAAGTGCTTTGGAACATGATGTGGTTCAATAAAAATCAAAGTTCTTTTTTACAGTAGAAGCATGCTTCCTTCTGTAATGTTTGAATTAATAATAATACTGCAGTTAAATCAGTATTTTTATTGCAACAATACTTCTTTAATTCCCATTCCATCACATTCCATCCATCCCATGTCATTCCTCTCGTATCATCCCCATCCCATCCCCCATCCCACCCCTACTTCCTATGGTATCCCATCCCTCATTCCATTCCTCTTATACTATACCATCACCATTCCCCATTCCATGCTTCTCAAGTTGTCCTGCGCCCCTCATGTTGTGTTCTCCCATGTCATACTCTACCTACACCATTCCCCCTGTTCTACGTGGTCCCCCCCACCTACGCTGTACCCTACCTCCCCACTCCTCACCCCTACACTCTTCCTCTCAACCCATACCTCACCCCCTCCCATGTCTTCTCCCCAAGGCTGCATTTCCCAACCTGTCTAGCACTCCCTTCAATGCCATTCAACCCCCGTTCCTCCTACACTTTCCCCACCTCCTTCATCACTGTCCCAAACCTCCTCAAACACCGACTCCACCCCATATCATTTCCTCCCCCCTTCCCAAACCATTCCCCCCAATGTTGTTCTTCCCTGATACTCTCCCAACACCATTCACCCTTCATGCCATTCCCACCCTTCTCCAATCCCTCAAAACAGGGTAACTTTGTTGTTGGACACTCCTTTTTGTTTTATTCCACTAACTCCACCCCACTATCTCACCACCAGTGCAGAAGCCCCCGACCCAATTCCTTCCCCCTCCTCCCAGTCCCACAATTAATGTAGAAAATACCACTTCAGGCCTATGTTTCCAAACGTATTTTTTGGCAGAAAGGTCAGCATGTGCTCAAATTCACTCCCCATACCCCATGTGTTGGGAGGATGGGAGGAGATTTTTTGGAGCAGTCAGGGTAAGTACAGAAGACCTCATCTGACCATATCCCAGAGAGAGACTTGGCACCTTACCTGACTATACTCCAGAGAGATGGTCAGCAACTCACCCAACCACATCCCAGAGGGTGATAGCATTGCCACCTCGCCTAACCATACCCCAGAAAGGGAGAGGGTTGGCACCTCACCTGACCGTACCCCAGAGAGAGATAGTCATCATCTCGCCTGACATACCCCAGAGACAGCTAGAGTCAATACCTCACCTGACCATTTTCCAGAGAGACAGAGACAACACCTTACTTGATCTTACCCCAGGGAACTTATCTTCTCTTGTTTTTATCTCACAGTTAGCAAACACTTCCTTGAAACTACATTTTTACTAATTTGTCAAGCTTCACATTCTATTAAAAAAAATTTAATTTCCATTCCTCACCTTGGTCCCAGTCAAAAATAGCGCCAACATCTAAATCCAGGCACCGCCCATCAAATAAACCCGCTGTTGTAATATTTTGTTGAATATCAAGGTACCAAGTGTACTGAATGCAACAATATTTGATTCATTTACTAGAAGCTACCTACAATACAGGGAGAAGGTCGTAAATGAACTGATGTAGCCATTATACTAACCAATCAAAATAGTCTGGACCGATGAGGGCGGCAACATTATTATTATAGATACTTTGCCAATCTTGAGATAGTCAATCTCCACAAATCCAAAAGTTTAGTGCAGTGTTACACTTTGTTGGCATCACACAAAGCTAACTTGTTAAGTGTAAGTCAAGTGTCAAGGCCTGAGCTGATTCTAAAGCAAAGCAGAATAAAATTTCCTCCAAAGCTATGGTTATAGTGTTAATACATCCAAAGCTAATTTCTAAGATGTGTTATTATGTAGTACAGTACTTCACACCAATGATAATAAATGGAAATATTGTGTAGTATCAACACTGAAGCACAAAGGGCAACATTTTTTCAACCCAAAGACACTGAGATTGGACTAAATTTCCATGGTAAAGTGAAAATAGTTGGATTTATGGTTAAGAATGAATGAGTTATAAAAATAAGTATTGCTATAGATGAACAAATGCTTCATGGTGAATAATGATTCCTTTGCCGTTAGGTGCACCGTGATTTCTACTGCATCTGTTAACTTGAATAATGGCACTGTGTGATAATATTCTAGAATTTTACTGTATTCAGGGTCAAGCAATTTTCCACAGTGTATCAATTTATTTTTTTTAAAAAACTGCGTTCAATTTATACTCATCAAAGTCAAAAACTAAGAAAGGGATCCTTTGTAGTTAATATCAGTACAGAGCATTCTCTGGTCAGGTTAGATGCAGAGCGAAGTTTCCTCTAATGTGCCTCATAAGGTGCCTTAACTTCAACTCAAGAATAGCATCTCCCAACTCAAGAATAGTGTTGGTGTCAAATTTTACATTTCCCTCACTAATCACGCCTGTAGACTTGCTGAGACCAGGACAGTCATTCTAAGACCATTCCTCATCTGGTGTCTGCCAGGTGAGCTGACCACACAATGTGAGATCAGCTCATTTAATCTTTCACATGAACTGCCAGATTGTAGCACCTGACACCCTGGAAGATTCATGGCAGTTGAGCTGGCAGAATGTTGAGGATCAGTAGCAATGGAAGGCCTGATCATTGGTGCCATTTTGTCCTGCTTACAACCATATTTATTTATATATGTATGTTCCCTTGCACAATTTGGCTGGTATAGTTAATAAGATGTGGGACTATAAAGAGGGAGACCCCCTACCATGGCGAGGGCCATATTGGTTCAAAATTTCTTGCCTCCCCCTGAAGCATCCATTCCAAATGGGCAATCAGTGACTGGAGCCCAGTTTATACATTCCAATCAAATTATGAAAGGCCATCTAATTAAGGTATTAATCAACCTTGTGCTGAGAGTCTCAGAAGTTTTGCAGGCCTCTATAATACTTGAACTTTTGGGACTAGCTCCTTCAATCGAGCTTGCCAGTTTAATGTTCATTGTGGGTTGTTTTGTGCTGTGGGCCCTCCAGGCACCAAAATTGAGACTACCTTAATTGTAGTAGAATAAAAGGAAAGTTTTATTAACCACTACTCTCCTCCCACCCCACCCACCGTTACCCAGTTCTCTACCCTCAAAAGATAAAATAGTTTGGACAGATCATATATGGTCTGTGGAAAGAATAAACTTGATGGACAATGTCAGCTTGTTTTATACTTTCTTACATTCACAAGTTTATAATATAAAGCCCTACAAAGATATTGATTTATTCTATAGCTCAGCAAAGGCACTTATTTTCTCCAAAGTCCTGAAAAGTCATTGACTTACTAATACTAATGCAATCGAAACCATGACCCTGAAATTATGAGGGAGTTAGTGTACAGTAAAGGATTAAAAAAGAATTGACCTTTACAGGACCACACACACACATGACTTACCCTAAATTTGGAGTAATTTGACAGATCGATTTCGTTGTTGCAAGCCATAGGTCAGACATGTAGGATATTGCAAATTTGTATACATTTAAGGTTTCAACTTTAGAAACACACTCTCCACACCCTTTGAAGTAGCGGTCTATGTTCATATATTGCATCCAGATTTTATCAGCACATATTGTCAATGTGAAATGCTGCCAACTAACCTAAAATACTGGGACTGCCTATTAGCCACAAAGGCTACGAAATGTCAGCATTCAATGTAATTAGAATCATGTTTAAAATGGAATCAAACTTCATTATGCTATAACCACTGTGGGTAATCATTGTAACTGCAAAATCATTTTAAACGAATGTGCAAAAAACTTAATTGATGAATATAAAAATAGCAACTATTATCTATTAAATGCAAAAACGATAGGCATTTGTAACCACAAAAACAAGGTATAACTGCACATGTATTAACCGCTCGCTTAATAAAATCTGCCTACAAATGTAATAAGGCCACAATTGTACTAAATGCTATTTGCAAATATAACAATGCTACATTGTATTTGTCGATTTGCTTTTGTAAGTGCATTTTCTCCATTTCACCCTACCAGATCTGCATCTGTATATTAGTCCACCCACGATGCATTTCTGATATGTTTGCCTCAGGATGCCAATCATAGAAAGGACAAAAGGCTTTTATTGAGCGACCAAAGTGTAATAATGAGAGTGTTGGGCGGAAGCAGATATTCTGCTGAAGATCACGCATAATCATGCCTCAGCGTAACATGCTTTTATATAAGTTGCATTGTTTATGAGGGGGCAGACATTTCCTCTCCAGATATAAGAGGAAGAATACTATAAAACAAATAGCTGTTATTAAAAGTTCTTAATCTTCCACAGGAAAGTTCTCTTTGAAAGTGTTTTTCTGCCCTTTAACAACTCACTATGACAAATATTCAGTGTGTTTCAAAATACAATCCTAATTGACTACCAAAAATTCACTTTTCTGAAATGACGTAGCTTTAATATACAATATATATATTGATGTTGTAAATACATGAAGATGAATATTGTATTATAAGATAGGATGGAAAATTCAAGAAATGGAATAATCAAAGTGACTTGAGCCACTAGGTCTCTGTTCAGAGCAGTGCTAATAGCTACACTGAAAGGTACTCTTAAGATTTCACTTCAGACAGATTTCATTAATATGTTATCCTATGATTATGTTACTCTCAACAGCTTCATGAAAGTTGTGACCTTTAGTAAGCTCTCCAACTGCAGAAATAACCTTTTCAAAACAGAAAGTAAGGTGATCAGATTCAGGATATGCCAAGCATCATCATAAAATATTTCATTATTACACCTTTAATAAAACAGAAGACACAAAGAATAATTTACTTAATGAAGAGTACGATACTAATATATGTACTCTAACTAGTAAAAGAAAAGTGAGTGGTTAACTTTTTTTGTTCTATGATATGGGTCTCCCTGACAAGGTCTCATTTTTGCCGATTCCTAGTTGCACTGAGAAAGTGGCAGGGACGATCTCCTTGAATCACTGTAGGTCTTGTGGTGATGGTGGTAGGTAAGAAATTTCAGAATATTGATCGAGAAAGGTCAGTGTCAGGATGTATCAGATTTGGAGGTAAATTGAGAGTGACGGTTTTGCTACAACTGTTACTGTTGTCCCTTCTCAATGATAGAGAATGCAAGGATCCAAAATTCTATAGAGCAGTATGTCTTGCTACCACTGTGGATATTCTGGAAATTTAGTTTCACCCATTTTTGGGCAAGCACGGGGCACAGGCTGCAATACTGTGAGGAACAGACCATAAATGACATTTAACCTAGATGAATGTAGTGTCATGCATATTCATTAGATCAACATTGAATACACTTATCATGTACAAAGTTGTTGGGAGAGAAAAGTATCTAAGTGTTATTGTGAGGTAGAAGTGACTGCTCATGACATCAAGGCAGCATTTGACTGAGTAAGGCTTCAAGGAGCCCTAGCAAAACTGGCGTCAACGGGAATCAGGGGGAAAACTCTCTGCTGGTTGGAATCATACCTAGCAGAGGAAGATGGTTCTGGCTGTTGAAGTTCAATCATCTCAGCTCTAGGACATCACTGCAGGAATTCCTTAGGGTAGTGTCCTAGGCTCAACCATCTTCAGCTGCTTCATCAATGACCTTCTTTCCATCCCTAACAGCACTCTGAGTGTACCTACACCACATGGACTGCAGCGGTTCAAGAAGCCAGCTCACCACCACCTTTTCAAGGGCAAATAGGGATGGCCAATAAATGCTGGCCTAGCCAGCGATGCCCACATCTCATGAATGAATAAAAAAGTGTCTGCGATCCATGCTTGCATCAAACAAGTGATAAAAGCCTTGTTTGCTAAACCAACCATATTCATCACATATCCAATGGATTTACAGAAGCAGCGGGGATCTTAAGTTTTGCAGCGGTTGCAAGATTCCCTCAATTCCAGGGTGTCTTTAATTACACCCTTGTTGCCTTTCAGGCTCCTTTACACGTACAGTTATCTTCATGAATTGCAAGGGTTCCACTTTATTAGTGCAACTGGAGTGTGATGACAAAAGCAGCACATCAGGACCGCATGTGCCCACCTTTCTGGCAGCTGCTTTTAAGTGTGATGCTTTTATAATGCGTCAATCATCCAGTGCTTCACATGCATGGCAAGTTAAAAGCTCTCTGCTTGGAGACAAGGTCTTTCTTGGGCTCACTTGGCTTTGGATGAGGCCCCATAGAGCAAAATATTAGAGTCCTCACATAATTACTCAGATGCCTGGACAGATCTAGCCTATTCCAGAAAAATAGCCAAAGAGAATGTCCATCCTGCCTGTTTGCTATATGCTGTGTAACTTTAGCTCTAATGGGGTCACCATTGAAGCAGATCCTTCAGTAAGGTGAGGGAACAAACACTGATGGGATACTGGATGGCAAAGAATTAAGAAGAATCCAGCATTTGACAGTTGCCAGAGCTGGTTGGTAGTGGTTCACTGAAAAGAACTTCAGCCTGAATGAACTATGCTACCCTACATTAATAGTTATGACCAATATTGGTCATATTGGAACAAGAGTAAGCTGTCCAGCCCCTCAAGCCTGTTTCGCCACTCAGTTAGATCGTTATTGATGTGCACTTCAACCCCATTTACTCGCTATTCCTCCTTTTGGTTACCTAACAAAATTCTATCAATCTCAGTCTTGAAATTTTCAGTTTTTACGGAATCCACAACTCTTTGAGGATGAGAGGTCAAGATTTCCACTATCCTTTGTGTAAAGCAATGTTTATTGATTTCATTGCTGAATAGCTTCTTGTTCTGGAGTCCTCCACCAGAGGAAATATTTTCTGTCTATTTACCCTATCAACTCCTTTCATCATCTTAAACACCTTAATTTGGTCACTCTTTAATCTTCTTCATCCAAGGAAATATGGACTTGGTCTTTGCAACCTGTTTTGATTTAATCGTTTTAGTCCCAGTATCATTCTAGTGAAGCTGCTGCACCCCTCCCCTTCATGGCCAATATATCCTTCCTGAGGTTTGATGGCCACAACTGAATGTAGTACTTCAGGTGGAGTCTAATCAGAGGTCTATACTGCTGTAGTATAACTTCCATCCCTTCATATTCCAGCCTATTTGAGATAAAGGCCAATACTCCAATACTCCAATTTACCCATCTTCAGTCCAAAGTGGGTGACCTCACACATCCTCCCCACATTGAACTGCATTTGCCACTGTTTAGCCCACTTACTTAATCTATCAATGTCCCTTTCTACCTGCCAAGTCTCTCGTGTTCTCAATTAAAAATATGATCAAAAGAGGCAATAGCGCTACACCTCTGAGTTACATGCTTTTTCACTCAAATTGCAGTTGGGGTACCTTAGACTATGATCAATAAAGTGGCAGCTTCTGTGTACAACAGAGGAGGAGCATCACTCAATGGAGCAGCAGATAAGTAGAATACAGCCCACCACATACTACACCCTAACTCACGCCTCCAGCACCGGCTCCACTTGTGCCACTTCCCCCAACCCCCACCAAGAAGATGTTTGTGGCACTGGCCATATGAGGATCTTACTGAGGAGATGTGCATAAGAAATGTGCACTTCAAAGAGATAAGAAGGCACCTTTTTTACTTACTGCATGATGACCTACTGCCAAACTCATTTGTTTGCATTGCTCTCTTTGTGGCTATGAAGGCAACTTTTGTGGCACTGACTCATTTTAAGCAGTCACGGGCAATCTCTGAAATATTAGCCAGCTTGCAACCAGCTATACATTCGCCAGGGCACTGAGGCACTTTATAGCAGAGATGGTAATTTCACCGCCTTTGCTATCACAGAAAATCAGCAGCAAGATAGGGCTCAGCAGTTTTATAGGGTAACTGGTTTCTTCTTGTCCAAGGTGCAGTAAATGGTCCAGGCATTGTTTTTTTCAGGCTCCCCTCAGAACATCATCTTAACAATCTCAACAGGATGGGGTTTCACTTCCTTGATGCAACATGTGAATGCCTGATATACTGGTGTCTGTTATGACACAGCCGATGATAAATGTTGAGTTGTTCAAATATATTTTTTTAATTCATTCACAGGATATGGGCTTCTCTGGCTGGGCCAGCATTTATTGCCCATCCCTGGTTGCCCTTGAGAAGTTGGTGGTGAGCTGCTTTCTTGAACCTCTGCAGTCCATGTGGTGTAGGTACACTCAATGTGCTATTGGGACGGGAGTTCCAGGATTTTGACTCAGCAACCATGAAGGAACGGCGATATATTTCCAAGTCAGGATGGTGAGTGACTTGGAGGGGAACCTCTAAGTTGTTGTGTTCCCATCTATCTGCTGCCCTTGTCCTGCTAGGTGGCAGAGATTGAAGGTTTGGAAGATGCTGTCTAAGAAGCCTTGGTGAATTCCTGCAGTGCACCTTGTAGACTGTACACACTGCTGCAACTGTGCGTCAGTGGTGGAGGGAGCGAATGTTTGTGGTTGCAGTGCCAATCAAGCAGACTGCTTTGTCCTGGATGATGTCCAGCTTCTTCAGTGTTGCGGGAGCTGCACTCATCCAGGCAAGTGGGAAGTATTCCATCACACTCCTGACTTGTGGCTTGTAATTGGTGGACAGGCTTTGGGGAGTCAGGAAGTGAGTTACTCATCTCACAATTCCTAGCTGCTGACTTGCTCTTGTAGCTACAGTATTTATATATGGTGAGTCCAGTTCAGTTTTTGGTCAGTGGTAACTCCCAGGATATTGATAGTGGGGGATTCAGTGATGGTAATGCCATTGAACATCAAGGGGCTATGGTTGGATTCTCTCTTGTTGGAGATGGTCATTGTCTGACACCTGTGTGGCGCAATTGTTACTTTCACTTGTCAGCCCAAGCCTGGATATTGTCCACATCTTGCTGCATTTGGACGTGGACTGCTTCAGTATCTGAAGAGCTGTAAATGGTGCTGAACATTGTGCAATCATCACCGAACATCCTGACTTCTGACCTTATGATGGAAGGAAGGTCATTGATGAAGCAGCTGAAGATGGTTGGGCCTAGGACACTACCATGAGGAACTCCTGCAGTGATGTCCTGGAGCTGAGATGACTGACCTCCAACAACCACAACCACCTTCCTTTGTGCTAGGTATGACTCCAACCAGCAGAGAGTTTTCCCCTGACTCTCACTGAATCCAATTTTGCTAGGACTCCTTGATACCACACTCGGTCAAATGCTGCTTTGATGTCAAGGGCAGTCGCTCTCACTTCACCTCGGGAGTTCAGTTCTTGTGTCCATGTTTGAATCAAGGCTGTAATGAGGTCAGGAGCTGAGTAGTCCTGGTGGAACCCAAACTGGGCATCAGTGAACAGGTTATTGCTAAGCAAGTGCTGCTTAATAGCACTGTTGATGACACCTTCTATTACTTTACTGATGATCAAGAGTAGGCTGATGAGTAGGCTAATGAGCCGGGTTGGATTTGTCCTGCTTTTTGTGCACAGGATATACATGGACAATTTTCCACATAGCTGGGTAAATGCCCAATGTTGTAGCTGTACTGGAATAGCTTGGTTAGGGGCGCAGCAAGTTCTGGAGCACAAGTCTTCAGTACTATTGCTGGAATATTGTCAGGGCCCATAGCCTTTGCAGTATCCAGTTCCTTCAGCCGTTTCTTGATATGAAATGGAGTGAATCAAATTGGCTGAAGACTGTCAACTGTGATGCTGGGGACGTCCGGAGGAGGTCAGCAGCACACAGCTGCATTAAGGCAGTGACTAATGCCTTGTTTGCTCATGTGGGGAGCACATTAGCTTCCCTATAGATTTGGTGTCTCAGACTCAGAGATCCACAGCCTTTGCCCAAATTGCAGGCTCCCCTCAGGTACAGGGTGTAATAAATTGCACCCTTGTTGCAATAAAGGCCCAACTGAGCATGCGGACACCTTCGTCAACTGGAAGTCCTTTCACTCAATCAATGTCCAGGTGGTTTTGGGACCAAAATAAGTCTTTTGTCGAGTGTGTATGAGATTTCCAGGCATGTGCCACGACTCCTTCATACTAAGGAGTTCACAACTTCCCCCATCTTTTTCAGCCACCAAAACAGATCCGTGGATGTATCCTAGGGGACAAGGGCTACCTGATAAGAACTTGGATAATGACCCCCTTTAAGAACCTACAATCTGAGGCAGAGTGCAACTATAGCAGCAGCCATGTCAAAGAGTACAAAGACTACAAAGAAAAGTACAGCACAGGAACAGGCCCTTCGGCCCTCTAAGCCTGCGCTGATCATATTGCCCGTCAACTAAAACATTTTGCACTTCCGAGGTCCATATCCCTCTATTCCCATCCTATTCATGTATTTGTCAAGTTGCCTCTTAAACACCACTATCGTACCTGCTTCCACCACCTCCTCTGGCAGCAAATTCCAGACAGTCTCTACTCTCTGCATAAAAAACTTGCCCCACACATCTCCTCTATAGTTTTCTCCTCTCACCTTAAATCTATGTCCCCTAGTAATTGACTCTTCCACCTTGGGAAAAAGCTTCTGACTATCTACTCTGACCATGCCACTCATAATTTTGTAAACTTCTTTCAAGTCGCCCCTCAATCTCCGTCGCTCTAGTGAGAACATTCCGAGTTTCTCCAACCTCTCCTCATAGCTAATAACCTCCAGACCAGGCAGCATCCTGGTAAACCTCCTCTGCACCCTCTCCAATGCCTCCATATCCTTCTGGTAATGTGGCGACCAGAATTGCATGCAATATTCCAAGTGTGGCCTAACCAAGGTTCTATACAGCTGCAACATGACTTCCCAGCTTTTATACTCAGTACCCCTGCCAATGGAGGCAAGCATGCCATATGCCTTCCTGACTACCTTTTCCACCTGCGTTGCCACTTTCAGTGACCTGTGGACCTGTATACCCAGGTCCCTCTGCCCATCAATGCACTTAAGGGTTCTGCCCTTTACTGTATAATTCCTGCCTGTATTAGACCTTCCAAAATGCATTACCTCGCATTTCTCCGGATTAAACTCCATCTGCCATTTCTCCGCCCAAGTCTCCAACCCATCTATATCCCGTGTATCCTTTGAAAATCCTCTTCACTATCTGCAACTCCTCCAACCTTAGTGTCGTCTGCAAACTTACTAATTAGCCCAGTTACATTTTCCTCCAAATCATTTATGTATACTACAAACAGCAAAGGTCCCAGCACTGATCCCTGTGGAACTCCAATAGTCACAGCTCTCCATTCAGGAAAGCACCCTTCCACTGCTACCCTCTGTCTTCACCAAGAGTGCCAACAAGCAGGCCCTTGGCATTTTAAAGATGAGATTCAGGTACCTCGATTGCTCAGGTGGAGCTCTGCAATATGTCGCAGCAAAGGTTTCAAGAATAGTTGTTGTATGCTGCGTGCTGCAAAACATTGCACGATGGAGCGGCCTCCAAATCGATGATGACCAAGCCATGGCAGAGCTGCTACCTCTAAGGAGGAAGAAGATGAGGAGGAGGAGAAAGAAGCCCTTGTACATTCTGTCGATCCTGAAATGGGTGAGGATGAGGAGCCTGCCAATGGCAGTGCAGCAGAGAGGCATGGCCATGTAGTCAGGGCTGACAATGTGCAGGAAGGATTCATCACCAGATGGGTCCTTATTCAAAATAAATTTTCATGAGGGCCCACTATATAACACTTGCCATCAGCTAGTCCCTGGTGACATACTTCCACATAAACATCCTTGTAAATTGATGCCACAATTACTCATGGTACTGCCTATCCCCTGCATGTGAGTGAATGAACATCAAAGAGTTTGACTCAGTTACATTCATGTGGCTGCTACCCACTCCATCATAAACATGGGCCTTATTATATTTGGAAGACACATGGTAATAAGTCTGTCACAACCTGCCCCCCCCTCATAGGAATGTCATTGACTGTAAATGAGGCGCCCATGTCTTCAACTTTCAAGCCATGCCCACAATGCAGAAGTTGAAACAACTTCAGACTTAAAGTCCTATACATGCTGAAGAGTGCATGTTTTGTCATACATGCAGATATGGCTTCTCATGCATGATGATGACACAACTGAGTCATTGCAGCTCCTTGAAAGAAATTTTGCATCACCTAATTTCGGCCAATGGTCCTTTGCAAACTGCACAAATCACATCCTTTGAGACCTGGAATGCCAATGCAACCACTGGAGTGGGCATAGCAGTCAACCAATGTTACCTGGAAGATACATGGCCCACAGAGCTGCAATGCCCATACCTAGGTCAAAGTGCAGCACTGCAGTGCGGGTGATTGCTTTGCATCCAGCACTCATGCTTGAAATGTACTTGCTGGCTAACATCTGGTCTAGAGTCTGATCATTAAACCTCCCTTAAAGGGACTTAGATGGAGAATGAAAGATACAAGGAAATTCTCAGTGCTTGAGCCTTTGACTTTTGGAGTCTTATGTGATACAGCAGTGAAGGAAGGAATCCTTCCATGCCACCAATCAGCCCAAATCCTTGGGCAGGATCTTCCAGTTGGTGAGCGGGGGAGGAGCCCGCTTGCCGACATGTAAAATGATGCGGGATGACATCGGGCTGAACTCCCGACATCATCCCGCATCATTTCTGTTTTCAGGTCGGCGGGGGCGCAGCCAAGTCACCTGCCCACCTGCTGACCTGTCAACGGCCTATTGAGGCCATTGAAAAAGTAATTAAGTTCGTTAATGGACCTGCCTGTCCAACCTTAAGGTTGGCAGGCAGGCCGGGAGCCCTGGCAGGCTTCGGAAAAAGTATGAAACCTCACCCACAGGTGGCATAAGGTTTCATGAGGGTATTTAAATCTTTAAGAATGGTTTCAATAAAACTTATGGACATGTCCCAACTCATGTTTAACATGTTTAATAAAAGTTTTAAATCGGAGCTGATCTCCCTGAGGCAGCACTTAACCTCAGGGAGATTGTGCACTCTTTCAAGCACATGCGTGAAAGAGCACACTCCCAGCTGAGGGAAACACCCACACCCCCCCTCCGCCACCTGCACAGGGAGCGGATTGCGCTTCCTGGTGGACGTCACGCTGGGCAGGCCTTAATTGGCCCACCCATGTAAAATGGCGGCACGCCCCCAATCCGGGGCTCCGAACAGAGGCACACCCGCCTGTTCCTGCACTTCCCCTTTTCCCCCTTGTTCCTATTGGTGGCACGTCAAGATGAACCTCAGTTTGCTGCCCTCATTATTACTGGTAAGATGTACCTTCATATTTTGTTCATTCATTTTGAGCTCTCTGGTGTGTAAACACACATCAAGTCGTGAGGAAGTGAAAGTAACTATATTCAAAACGTGCTCAATGTGACAAATACAATGCGACAAGTGTAACCACGGTAAACCCATGAGTGCTCTATGTGAGACAGCACCCTTCACTTTAGCACACACAAAGTGCCCCCCCATGTTGCCTTGGAGGAGTGGGAGGCAGGCTGTTCACTTCTCATTCTATATGGCAATGAGGAATGTGGTCAACATCATCATGCAGATGCCCTTTGGGGTCCTACTTCATACTGTGGCCTTTGCAGGATTGGCAGCTCAACATTCTGGGATTTAGAATCTTCAGGCGAGACAGGGGAGGGGGTAAAAGAGGAGGAGCATTGCATTATTAGTTAAGGAGTCAGTTACTGCAGTAGGAAAGATGATATCTTGGAGGGGGCATCGAATGAAGCTTTGTGGGTAGAGTTTAGGAATAAAAAAGGAGCAGTGACATTGTTAGGTGTTTATTATAGACCCCGAGATAGTCAGTGGGAAATTGAGGAGCAAATATGTGCACAATTTGCGGAGGTGTGTAAAAACAATAACAAAAGGGTAATTATATTAGGTGATTTCAACTTTCCCAACATTAATTGGGATAGACGTAGTGTTAAGAGCTTGGATGGAGTGGATTTTTTGAAATATGTACAGGAGAACTTTTTAGGTCAATATGTAGAGGGTCCAACAAGAGACAGCACAGTGCTGGACCTAATTCTGGGGAATGAAACCGGACCGGTGGCTGAGGTAGTGGTGGGGAAGCATTTTAGTGATAGCAACATGGTACAATTTAAGCATCGTTATGGACAAAGAAATAGACAAGTTGCAAAAAAATGTTTTGGATTTGGGGAGAGCGGATTTTAGTGAAATAAGGCAGGATCTGGCCAAGGTAGACTGGGAACAGCCACTTATTGGAAAATCACAGAAGAGCAGTGGGGGACGTTCAGAAAGGAAACGGGTAGGGTACAGGCTCAACATGTTCCCTCTAGTGTGATAGGAAGGAGTAACAAGTCCAGAGAACCATGGATGACCAGAGATATTCAGGATACGAAGAGAAGGAAAAGAGAGGCTTTTAGCAGGTACAAGGGGAGCAAATAAGCGGAGGCATTAGTGGAGTACACAAAGTGCAGGCTGGAGCTTAAGAAAGCAATTAGGAGAGCAAAGAGGGGATATGAGAAAGCTCTGGCTGGTAAAAGTAGGGAAAATCCCAAGATATTCTATAAGTTTATCAATGGGAAGAGGATAACCAGGGAAAGAGTAGGGCCCATTAGGGACCAAGGGGGCAATCTATGGGTGGAGCCAGAGGACACCAGTAGAATGTTGAATGAATACTTCACATCCGTCTTCACCCAAGAGAATGAGGATGAAGGTATCAAACTCAGGGAGAGAACTGCAAGCTTCTTGAGCAAATTGATAGAGGGAGTGACAAAGTATTGGAGGTGTTGGCAGGCTTAAAAATGGACAATTCTCCAGTTCTGGATGATTTGTGTCCCAGACTGCTGAGGGAGGCAAGGGAGGAGATCGCAGGGGCTCTGACCCAAATTTTTAATTCCTCTTTGTCCACGGGGGAGGTGCTAGAGGACTGGAGAACAACTAATGTGGTTCCGCTATTTAAGAAAGGTTGTAGAGATAAGCCAGGGAACTACATACTAGTGAGTCTCACGTCAATGGTAGAGAAACTATTGGAGAAAATTCTGAAGGAGAGAATCTATCTCCACTTGGAGAGGCAAGGTTTGATCAGGGATAGTCAGCATGGCTTTGTCAGAGGGAGGTCATGCCTAACAAATTTGATTGAATTTTTTGAGGAGGTGACCAGGTGTGTAGATGAGGGTAGTGCGATTGATGTAGTTTATATGGATTTCAGCAAAGCCTTTGATAAGGTCCCACATGGGAGATTTATAAAGACGGCAAATGCACATGGGATACAGGGTAATTTGATAAGGTGGATTCAAAATTGACTTAGTTGTAGGAGACAGAGGGTGATGACAGAAGGATGCTTTAGTGACTGGAAGCCAGTGTCCAGTGGCGTACCACAGGGATCTGTGCTCGGTCCCCTATTATTCATCATTTATATAAATGTCATTGATAACTATGTGGGGGATAGGATTTGTAAGTTTGTGGATGACACAAAGATTGGCCGGGTGGTTAACAGTGGCGTTGAGTGTCTTGGGCTACAGGAAGATATAGATGGGATGGTCAAATGGTCAGATAAGTGGCAGATGGAATTTAACCTTGAAAAGTGTGAGGTGATACATTTTGGAAGGAGTAATTTGACAAGGAAGTATTCAATGAACGGCATGACACTAGGAAGTTCTGAGGAACAAAGGGACCTTGGCGTGTGATCTCTGAAGGCGGAGGGGCATGTTAGTGGAGTGGTGAAAAAGGCATATGGGACACTTGCCTTTATCAATCGAGGCATAGATTACAAAAGTAGGGAGGTCATGTTCGAGTTGTATAGAACCTTGGTGAGGCCACAGCTGGAGTACTGTCTGCAGTTCTGGTTGCCACATTATAGGAAGGATGTGATTGCACTGGAGGGGCTGCAGAGGAGATTCACCAGGATGTTGCCTGAGATGAAACATTTAAGTTATGAAGAGAGGTTGGATAGACTTGGGTTGTTTTTGTTGGAGCAGAGAAGACTGAGGGGCGACCTGATCGAAGTGTACAAGGTTATGAGGCGCATGGACAGGGTGGATAGGGAGCAGCTGTTCCCTTTAGTTGAAGGGTCAGTCACGAGGGGGCACAAGTTCAAGGTGAGGGGCAGGAGGTTAAGGGGGAACATGAGGAAAAGCTTTTTTACCCAGAGAGTGGTGATGGTCTGGATTGTGCTGCCTGGGAAGGTGGTGGAGGCGGGTTGCCTCACATCTTTTAAAAAGTACCTGGATGAGCACTTGGCACATCATAACATTCAAGGCTATGGGCCAAGTGCTGGTAAATGGGATTCGGTAGGTAGGTCAGGTGTTTCTCGTGCATCAGTGCAGACTCGTTGGACCGAAGGGCCTCTTCTGCACTGTGTGATTCTGTGATTCTGCATGGGCAGCTGTGGTCACTGGAACCTGTGGAGCAGACGACGGCTCTGGTGGAGGGGCTGGGAGATGGTGGAAGATGAGGGTGCTGAGGAGCACTCAGTACCTTCACCCTCCTTCGACACCTCCACAGTTCTGGGTTGGCCTTCAGGTGCAATTGATGGAGCTGGCAGTTGGAGCGCAGCAGTTGTCCATTCCAACATTAAATGGCATTACCATCACTGAATCTGCCACCACCAATATCCTGGGGGTAACAATTAACCAGAATCTGAACTGGACTATAAATACTGTGGCTACAAGAGCAGGTCAGAGGCTAGGAATCTTGTGGTGAGTAACTCACCTCCTAACTCCCCAAAGCCTGTCCACCATCACAAGGCACAAGTCAGGAGTGTGATGCAATATTCTCCATTTGCCTGGATGGATGCAGCTTCAACAACACTCAAGAAGCTCAACACCATCAAGGACAAAGCAGCCTGCTTGATTGGCACTCATTCTCAAACATTCACTCCTTCCACCACTGATGCACAGTGGCAGCAGTATATACCAACTACAAGATGCGTTGCAGGAACTCAGCAAGGCCATTTAGGCAGCATCTTCCAAACCTACGACCACTACCATCTAGAAGGACGAGGGCAGCAGATACATAGGGATACCCCTGCCTGGAGGGTCCCCTCCAAGCCACTCACCTTCCTGACATGAAAATATATTGCTATTCCTTCATTGTCACTGGGACAAAATCCTGGAACTCCCTCCCTAAGAGTACTGTGGTGTACGTGTTCAAGAAGGCAGCTCGCCACCACCTTGCTCAAGAGCAATTAGGGATGGGCAATAAATGCTGGTCTAAACAGTGATGCCAACAGCCCAAGAATGAATTAAAAAAAAGATTCCTGGGCCTGTGCTATTTTTTCTCTTTCCTATCATTATCATTTTCCTCATCCTATGGCAATTTGCAGGGGAGGGTAGAAGCTAACAATAGTAATCTATCCCATTAGCAAAGAGATCAAGAAGACAGAGCAAAGCGGGGATGTTAGTATCTGTACAGTGCTTCACAGTGAAACCAGGATGATAGTTTAGTTTCTCAGTCTTTACCTCAAACCTAGCAATATGCTGTAGCCTTGCTATCACACACTACAAGGGCTGGTGCCTCACCATTAGCTTTATGGCTTTCACATTGGAGGGTGCAAGTTGTATTAAGATGGAAATTTCCGCCCTGCTGGCCTGCCTCCCACAGGCATTATATTCAAATGTTACCTACAAGAAGATTGTGTAAAGGCAGGGAAGACTTATAATTGAGAAGTTTGGCAAAGGAGTGTTGAAGTATGAGATTGGGAGCATCTGCCTGTTAAATTGAAGGAATGCATTTTAGTAATTTTTGTTAGAGAACTGGTTAATGTGAAAAGTCCAAAGTTCAGACCCCCATCCTTAACCAAAGTGCCTTGTGATACATTAATTGTAAAAATGTTCCTTTGAGTAGGTGAAGAATGTGCTGCTGCTCAGGATGTGGAAAGAAGGGACAGTGGTGTAAAGGAGTATAGGAACAGGGATAGACCACTTAGCCCCTGAAGCCTGTTCCACCACTCAGTGAGATCATGGCTGATCTGCAATCCAGCTCCATATTGGCCCTTGGCCCCATATCCCTCAATATGTTGGTTAACAAAAATCAGTCTCAGTTTTAAAATTTATAATAGATCTAGCCATTTGCAGAAGGATTTCCTAATTTCATTTCTGAAAGGTTTGGCCCTCTTATCCGAGACTCTCCAGTCAGCAGAACTAATCTTTTTCTATCTACCCTATCTGCTCCTCTTAATATCTTGAAAACCCACATAAAATCAGCCCTTAACTTTCTAACTTCCAGAGATCACAACCCTGGTTTGTGTAATCACTCCTCATAATTTAACACTTGGAGGCCATTCTAGTAAATCTACATTGCATTCTCTCCAAGGGCAAGATATCCTTCCTAAGGTCTGCTGCCCAGCATTGGAAACAGAGGGTGGGATTTTCTGTCTGATCCCAACGAAGTCAATGGAATTTTGGCTGGCTTGACACATCCGCTGCCGTGGGAGCTGCTGCACCGGCGCCAGAAAATCCTGGCCAGTACTTCAGTTGTGCAGGGCTTTGATGTATTACCTTGCTTGTTCTTGGTCTTCTTGTGGCACTGGTCTGCAGTCCTCGGGGGAGAATGAGATCTGGTACTAGTTACCAGTGCTATCTTCCTCAAGGTGTCAAAATGAGGTTCCCAGCAAATTTGGTACCTTGGACATCCAGCAGTCTTTTTGCTCTATTTCCTTCGGGATGGAATGGAGGTCCCAGTCTGTAATATTCTGGGTACTTCTATACCTGGGTATCTTGTCCTACTGCTTTGTTTTCTGCCTGTTCTGGCAGTTTCTGCAGTATATTTTCTTGTAATTGTCCAGTTGTCGTCATCCATGTTGGTACCAGCAACATTAAAAGGACTAGAAAGGAGGTTCTGCTGAAAGAATTTGAACAGTTAGGAAATAAATTAAAAAGCAGAACCTCCAAGGTAATAATCTTGGGGTTGCTACCTGAGCCAAACTGGCGTGGGGTAAATAAAGTCAAGGAGTTAAATGCGTGGCTCAGAGATTGGTGTGAGAGGAATGGATTTCAGCTCATGGGGCACTGGCACAAGTACTGGGATAGAAGGGAGCTGTTCCAGTGGGACGGGTTTCACTTGAACCGTGCTGGGACTAGTGTCCTGGTGAACCAAATAACTAGGGCTGTAGAAAGGGCTTTAAATTAAATAGATGGGAGGAGGGTTCTGGAAAGGGGGTATGTAGGCTTACAAAGCAAAAGGACATGGCAGCCTTGCAGGGCAACCATTTAGATAATGACACCCAGAGTGTGACTGGAAGGGACAGAGTGTACAAACATAAAAAAGCAGCAGCAAATAGGGTCAAAAGGGGGAAAAAATGGTAAAAAGGCAAACTTAATGGCTCTTTACTTCAATGTACATTATATTTGGAACAAAATAAGTGAACTAACGGCACATATAGAGGTTAATGGGCATGATCTTATAGCCATTACAGAAACATGGTTACAAGGAGATCAAAACTAGGAACTAAATATTCAGGGGTATGTGACTTTTTGAAAGGACAGGCAGGAAGGAAAGGGTGGTGGGGTAGCTTTGTTAGTACGAGATGGAATAAGTACAATAGCAAGAAAGGATCTTGGACTGGAAGATATAGAATCCATATGGGTGGAGGTAAGAAATAACAAGGAGAAGAAGACACTGGTGGGAGTAGTCTATAGGGCCTCTGACAGTAGCTATACTATAGGACAGAGAATAAATCAGGAGATAATGGGGTCATGTAAAAAAGGCAGCACATTAACCATGGATGACTTTAATCTTCACGTAGATTGGGAAAATCAAATTGGTAGAGGTAGACATGAGCAAGAATTCTTAGTGTATTCAGAACAGTTTCTTAGGACAATATGTTATGAATCCAACCAGGGGTCAGGCTATTTTGGATCTGTTAATGTATAATGAGGCAGGTTTAATAAATGATCTCAGAGGAAAAGATCCCCTAGGAAACAGTGACCATAATATGGTAGAATTTAGCATTCAGTTTGAGAGTGAGAAACTTAGGTCAGAAACAACTGTGCTAAACTTAAATAAGGGTAATTACAATGGAATGAGGGCAGATTTGGCTGGAGTAGACTGGGAAAGCAGGTTAGCAGAAAAGATGGTTGATGAACAATGGCCAGACATTTAAGAAAATAGCTCATGACTCTCAACAAAGATATATTCCAGTGGGGGAGAAGGATTCAAGGAAGGGGATAAACCAACCATGGTTAACCAATGAAGTTAAGGACAGTATCAAATTCAAAGAAAAAACATAGAGAGCTGAATTTTATGGCTGAGGCACGGGTGGCGGAGCCCGCACATCAGCACTTAAAATGTCACACACTGGCGTCGTGCGAGCGTCCCGACATCAGCATGCGGCATCGCGATATTGAGGTGGGCAGGCGCTATGAAGCGCGATGCGGGCCTGCCATTAATTAAAGGCCTTGTTAAGGCCCATAATTCAGCAATTGAAGCTGATTTTGAGGAGCCCGTGCGAACTTTGGCTCAGCACATGGGCCCAACGGGCAGGTGGGTAACTGATTTTTTAACAAACCTCATCCACAGGTGGGATATGTGGGCTCAGAGGGGTTGTTCATGTTTTTTCTGAAGTATTTAATGCAGAAAGTGTTTTAAACTTGCCTGTGTGATTGTTAGCAGTTCAGATCAATTTCCAATAGCTTTCTCTGTACTTTGAAGCTTCAGCTCACCGGTCGCAGACAGTAATTTTTATCGGGCCTGCAGCTTTCCGGAGGCCTCCATTTAACCTGGGTATGGGTTCTGATATCTTTGCTGGAGGCAGCTACTCTGAGGTGGAAGGGAGGGATAGAAAAAAGAGGAGGCCAGGAGTGGACAATCGGCCTCCAGGGGAGCCACCTTTGGGAGGCCAGGCGCAGGCACAAGGGGCGAAGGGCCAAGAGGTTGTCCAAGGTGGAAGGGGCCTCAGAAGGTGCCACTATCCTGCTGCCAGGGTATACAGGCAGAGAAGGAGCTATGACTGAGGTGCAGTGCCGAAGGAGGCTCCAAATGTCAAGGGGGACAGTCAGCTATATCTGTCAGATGATTGGCCCTGAGATCTCCCCTAACTGTGTGGGCGGACACCCCATGCCAGCGGCTCTGAAGGTCACAGTTGCCCTCCACTTCTATGCATCTGCCTCCTTCCAGAGCTTGGTGGGTGATATTTGCAGTGTCTCCCAATCAGCTGTACACACGTGTGTCTAGCAGGCTACAGATGCTCTGTTCAGACGGACATTGACCTTCATCCATTTCCGCTGCGACCAGGCAAGTCAGACACAGTGAGCTAGAGGCTTCGTAGCCATTGCAGGCTTCCCCTGCATCCAGGGTGCAATAGATTGCACACATGTGACCATCAAGTTGCCAGCAGGTGAGTCCGGTGCCTTTGTCAACAGGTAGGGCTTCCACTCCTTGAACATGCAGATAGTGTGTGATCACAGGATGCAGATTCTGCAAGTTTATGTAAGGTACCCAGAAGCCTACATCCTCAGGCATTCCCAAGTGCTAGCGCTCTTCAGTGCTCTGGCTCGGCTGGATGGTTGGCTGGTGGGTGACAAGGGCTATCCCCTCAGAAGGTGGCTCATGATGCCTCTCCGCCATCCAAGAACAGAAGCAGAGGAGTGCTACAATAGCAGCCACGGCATCACAAGGGTTGTGGTGGAGAGAGCCATCGGTCTTCTTCAGATGTGCTTCCGTTGCCTGGACTGCTCAGGGGGCGCACTCCAGTACCCCCCCAGATCACGTCTCTTTGATAATGGTAGCATGCTGCACAATCTTGTGCTGGAAAGGGGGGATGTAGTTGATGATGAAGATCTTGACGCACTGGATGAGGCTACATATGATGAATCCAGCAGTGGCTCAGAGGATGAGGAAGCACAGGGCAATGATGAGGGGTAGCACGCTGACCCGTTACTACATCAAGGAGGCAGGGACACCCGGGGCACTTTAATCCAACTAACCTTTAGCTACCTCCACACACATGGATCAGCAGGACCAGCATTGCCTGGCGCTTCCACACGTGGCACTTAGGTGCTACCTCTTCCACCTCATCAGCTGCAACTAAGGGCTTAGTACAGAAACATCAATGTCCACTCAAACACTCATGAGATATCTGTGAAACATACAAATGCAGCACAAAGGAAACACCTTCAGCCATGGTCAGAAAAGCGGACTTTATTCCAAAATAAAACACAAACATCACTTAGGTGTACATAAGTATATTCTCCCTAATCTAGGACCAACACAAAATCATCAATGATATACCTGTGGAGTGCCTAACGTGCCTTATGCTTACGTTTGTGGGTACTACGTCTAGGTGCCACCCCATCGCTTGGAGTGGCTTGTGAGACAACCTGCTGACTCTGCTGTCCTGTTGGCGTCGATGACCTTGGCGGGCGTCCTCTGGATCGTAGAGCCTGTGATAGCTCCACTTGGGAGGGAGTAGCGGGTTCCAAAACTGGCACCTCCCCAGTTGTCGCAGCCTCAGCGGATGCAATGGTCACTGGCAGAGGGGCGGAGGAGCTGCTGCCCTCATCCGGAGCACCCTGAGAGGAGCAAAGAGCGACAACAGGCAGCTGCTGTGCCTATAGGCATTCTCTGTCCGTGCCATCTCCTCCAGCGATTGTGAAGTGCCCTCTCCACTGTGCTCCAGGACACTAGCCGATGTTATATTCCCCACCTAAGTGTTTGTCGCTGCGCTGGTGTCTGGCTGGCTGAAATGATGTGACGCAAGTTGCAAGTCTTGGCCCTCAGGTATGGAGGGGGGTTTCCGGATGTGTTGGTAGTGACCATGCGGTGGTGATGCTGAAATTAACAACAAGGACAGTGCATCAGTTAACGTTCAGTCAGTAACTCCTTTCATCCCTTTCCCCCCACAACCTCATAAGTTGGTCACCCTTCAAGAACCTAAGGAGACGAACATTGGTGGGGTGGTAAATAGTCAAGAGGAGGCCCAAGCATTACACGTGCATACAGACAGGCTGGTCAGATGGCCTAAGGAATGCCACATGGAATGTTATGTGGATAAGCGTTCGGTTAAGCAATTGGGCAAGACAAGCAAGGTACGGGAATACATGAGTTATGGTAGGACCGTGGGAAGTCACGACGATTACAGGGAACTTGCTGGGCAGACTCGTTAAGGTAGCAGAACAGGAACATAAGGCGTTTAACAAGGTCGAAGCCAGATGTGCCTTCATTAGCCGAGGAATAGAATGTAGGAAAAGGGAGGTCATGTTGCAAGTCAGAAAACGCTGTCGAGGCCATATCTACACTTCTACATCCTGCGCTTCATGGGAGGGATGGAATTGGAGTGGGGAGAGTGCAGAGGTTCCTGACCTGGATGCATGCTGGCCTGGAGAGTTGGAGCGATGAGGAAACATTGTATACATTTGCGACATTTGCCGTGGAGCACAGGAGATTGACAGGTCACATTATTGACCTTCATACTGTTATGAGGGGCATAGAACGGGTGGACAGTAGGCAATATTTCCCCTTGGCTCAGGGATGACTAACGTGGTGGCATTTATTTAAGTTGAGTGCCATGAGGTTGACAGGTGAGGTGCTGAGGACCTTTTGGACAGAGTAATGTGGGGCGCACTGGCTGAAAGGGTGGTGCAGGTACAAACCCTCCTAAGATGCAGTAAGTATTTGGATGTGCAGCAGCGATGCCATGGCATACTTGGCCATGGGGATAGTGGTCACAAATGGGATAAGGCGACTTTGGAAGGTGCTAGAGACATGTATCCTCAAGGTGCCGAGGGACCTTTGTGTATGACCCACACGTCTGACTGTATCAGTCTGTGAAAGAGCAGTGTTACAGCATTAACGATTGCAGCAACCATCTGTGCTTTGGATGGTGGGGAGACAGAGTGGATGGGACTGTGGCCCTCAAGTACCTGGCCGCTGCACCCCAGCCTCACCAACACCTGCCGCCCTCGCCACCTACCTCCTCCCCAGCTCCATGGCCTGCTCCTCATAGGTGGTGAGGTGGTGCAGCACGGTGTGCCCACCACCAGTCCGCTGGCGCTCCCTCAGATTGTGCTCTGTTTTTGCTTGCAGAACAGAGAAGAGCATTTATTGGGGCCGATCACACATGTACTCTGCACCCGCACACCACACCCCAACCACAGTGGCCTACCTGAGACCTCCAGTGGCTCCTGTCCACACTACTGGTGATCAGTCCCCAGAAGATAGTACGGCTGGTCCCAACCCCCTCCCCTAAAGGACACCTTTGACACATTTGGCGTCCATCACTTTGATAACACACGGGTCTGAATGCCCATGGCAAGGAAGCGCAACTAGGTGTGGCGCAGAGGCCAGCAGATGGCTCTTGGCCACGACACCTTGAGGCTTCCTTTCCACCATCTCATCACCATCAATAAGACATGTGTTGGAGTTCTGAGTATGTGTTTAGCTGCCTCCCCTGCAGGTTGCCCCCAGACTAGTCAAATGTGACAAACACCAACATATGCTGCGGGGAGAACTCATCTTCTCCTCAACTACTAAGGCTGATGTAAGCATGGTCACTATCTGTTTGCCCATCCAGCGTGCACCAAATGCCCAATGCAGTAACGACACTAAGACGTGGGGGGGGGAGGGGTGGTTGCTCAAAGGCTAAGGCTTCCTGCTGGGTCAAATGGCCAAGGCTGACATGGTACTCACCCTTCCAGAGTGCACCAAATCATTGAAGCCCTTGTGCCACTGGGTGCCTGTGTGCCGCACAGCATCATGGGAGCTTACAGCCTCCGCCACCTCCTGCTACACCTGCCTGGTGACATGGGGGGCCCTCCTCCTCCCATCCTCTGGAAACAAGATATCCCGATGGTTGGACACCTCTTGGAGGAGGACAGCAAAGCATGCATCTGAGAACTGAGGGGCACAGTGGCACCCTGCTGGCCTATCCTGCAGCCTATCCCCCTCTTTCTCCTCTGCCCTCAAATCTTGTCCTTCCCTAAGAGTGGCCATGGTGAACATCCTAAAGGAGGCTGCCTGGCCGCTCTTTATACAGACTGCCGGTTCCCCATTGGAAGCGGCGGTCTGAACACGCCCACCGCCAATTGGATTTTCCCAATGTCGCAAGCCCGCTGGGCAGTCCTTAATTGGCCTGACCACGAAAAATGGCGGTGTGGCCCGCTTCGGCGGCGGTGATTGGCTGCCCGCCCGCCACCGAGTCTGTCCACCCGTGAAGGGCAAAATTTAGCCCACGATGTGACAAAGATTAGTGGTAAGCCAGAGGATTGGGAAAGTTTTAAAAACCAACAAAGGATGACCAAAAAATAATAAAGAGGGAGAAAATAAACTTTGAGGGTGAACTAGTAAGTAAGATAAAAATGGACAGTAAGAGTTCTTTAAATATATAAAAAGGAAGATAGAGGCCAAAGTGAACATAGACTCCTTAGAGAATGAAGCTGGGGAAATAATAATGGGGAACCAGGAAATGGCAAAGGAGTTGAATAAATGCTTTGCCTCAGTCTTTGCGGTAGAAGATACTAATAGCATTCCAAAAATACTAAATAATCAAGGAGCAAAAGGGGGGAAGGAAATAAATACAATAACTATTACTTGAGAAAAATTACAAGGGAAACTAATGGGGCTAGAGGCCGATAGGTTCTCTGGACCTGATGGGTTGTATCCTAGGATATTAAAGGAAGTAGCTCTGGTAGTAATCTACCAAGAATCCTTAGATTCTGGAAAAGTCCCAGAGGATTGGAAAATGGCCAATGTAACACCCTTATTCAAAAAGGGACTGTAGGACGGTTAGCTTAACATCTGTCTTTGGGAAAATGTTGGAGTCTGTTATAAAGGAGTTAACAGCAGAGTATTTAGAAATGCATAATCTAATCAAGCAGAGTCATTACGGCTTCGTGAAGGGGAAGTCATGCCTAACAAATTCATTAGAATTCTTTGAGGAGGTAAGAAGCAGAATAGATAAAGGAGAACCAGCTGACGTAATATATTTGGATTTCCAAAAGTTTGATAAGGTACCGTGCATAAGGCAACTTAATAAGATAAGAGCCCATGGTGTTGGGGGTAGTATATTAGTATGGATGGAGGATTGGATAACCAATAGAATACAGAGAGTTGGAATAAGGGGGGCATTTTCAGTACATAACTAGTGGAATGCCATAGGGATCAGTGCTGGGGCCATTTATTTACAATATATATTAATGACTTAGATGAGGGAAGTGAATGTACTATCGCCAAGTTTGCAGATGACACAAAAATAGGTGGGAAGGCAAGTGTTGAGGATGACACAAGGAGTCTACGGAGGTATATTAACAGGTTAAGTGAGTGGGCAAAAACTTGGTAGATGGAATATAATGCGGGAAAATGTGAGATTATGCACTTTGGCAGAAAGAATAGAGGAGCTGAATATTATTTAAATGGAGAAAGACTGCAGAAGGCTGCAGCACAGAAGGATTTGGGAGTCCATGTGCATGAATCCCAAAAAGCTAACATACAAGTTCAACAGGTAATAGGGAAGGCAAATGGAATGTTGCCCTTTATTTCAAAGGGAATGGAGTATAAAAATAGGGAAGTCTTGCTAAAACTATACAAGGCCCTAGTTAGACCACACCTAGAATACTGTGAACAATTTTGGTCCCCTTATCTAAGGAAAGATATACTGGCATTGGAGGCAGTCCCAAGAAGGTTCACTAGGTTGATTCCAGGTATGGAGGGATTTTCTCATGAGGAGTGGTTGAGTAGATTAGGCTTGTACTCATTGGAATTTAGAAGAATGAGATGTGACCTTATTGAAACATATGATTCTTAGTGGGCTTGACAGGGTAGATGCTGAGAGGTTGTTTCCCTTTGTGGGAGAGTCTAGGACCAGAGGGCATAATCTCAGAGCAAAGGGGTGCCGATTTAAAACAGAGATGAGGAGGAATTTCTTCTCTCAGAGGGTAGTCAATTTGTAGAGTTCGTTACCGCAGTGGGCTGTAGAGGCTGGGTCATTAAGTATATTCAAGGCTGAGATAGACAGATTATTAATCAGTAAGGGAATCAAGGGTTCTGGGGAAAAGGCAGGAAAGTGGGGCTGAGGAATATCAGATCAGCCGTGATCTCATTGAATGTCGGAGCAGACTCAATGGGCTGAATGGTCTACTTCTGCTCCTACGTCTTATGATCTTATGGTCTAGAATAAAGGAAAACTATTGATGAAACATGCAATGATGTTATCTGAGAATAATGTTGTAGTGTATTGGGTTAATAGACTAGCTATGCTAATGAATGATGGAGGCCATGATGTAACAGTGACATCAGCAGTCATGCGCTAGACACACAGGAGAGAAGATGGAACACTCTGTACTCATGAGAGACATACCTACTCTGTAACACCATAATCTTATATACAGTATCAATAAACAAGTTTAAAGCAAGCACCAGAATAGGACTCCAGCCTGCCTAGATAAGATAGGCCATGCATACCAGAAGCCAGCAACCAGGACACAGGTATATGAAATATGGTAGCACAGTGGTGACACCAATCTAGCCAAGGGTCGTGCCATTGATGGAGACATGGCATGAGAGTGCAAGAAAACCTGGTAGCAGAAAGAATTTATAAACTTACCAAAGGAGGAGGCAAACTGGAGAGAGGCAATGGTGTCCATACCAGTGAGCAGTCACTGACCTACCCTGACCATTTGAAAATCTCAATGACCTACAGAGAGGCAAGGAGTGGGAGTTATGGAAGAAACAATTCCTCCAATATCAGGCAGCATTGGGCCTTCATGCTAAACAGCAGAAGCACCAGGTTAGTTTGTTTCTTTATGCCATGGGTCCAGTAGCTGTTGATGTCCTCTTGAGACACAGGGCGGAAGAGACTCCTCAGACTTCAAAACTGTCCTTAAAGGCTCCGACATGTATTTTAGCTGAAGCAAAACCCAGTGATAGAGCAAGCATGTTTTAACCAAAGATCCCAAAGACCAGGGTTATCAGTTGAATTATTTCTTACTGACCATATCGTCATAGGGGTCCATGATGAAAAGCTCTCTGATTTTTTACAGACCAAGGACAACCTCACTTTAGATTAGTAGTTCAATATCTGAGGCAGACCGAACTCAAGAGTGCCAAACTGGCTATAATTCGTGATGCAAGTCTCTAGATGACTGGTTAGGCCGACAGGCAACAGCCCCACCCGCACAAAATCCCACCAAAATGGGCGAAAAGGTGGGAAACCCCACATCAGCCATTTTGAGATGCTTACATTGTGGTACAAAGAAACAACACGGACATCAAGGTTGCCTAGCAGGGTGCACAGAATGCTTCCAGTGTGAGACGACTGGACATTTCAAGCACTCCTGCAAGTCCTACAAATTTAATAGAGGAAGAAGACAAGACACTATTTATGAGAAGCATTTCATCCAAGAAATTGGAAATGATGACAAATTCGAAAATATAGAGTTTCTAGGGAAAGTAAATGATCTTAATCAAGACCATGGCCAGGATTTTCTGGCCCTGTTCTGGCAGGACCCACTGCTGGAGATTCGGCTGCCCAGCCAAAGATCCATTGACTTTCGGCGGGACTGGATGACCCTGGCAGCGGGCGGGGCTGGAAAATCTTGCCTAAAATGTCAGTTACAGTGCAAGTTAAAGGTTTTGACATCAACTGTAAGATTGACACTGGAACAGGCATTAACAAACGAGCTGATCGCCTGGTTTCAGCCATACTCTTTCATCCATTAAATATTAAATTGCAAGGTCCAGGTGCTATAGACATTCCCAAAAAAGGCGGGTTAATTGCATTTCTTTGTTACAAGGGGCGACAGATTGTTGACTCTTTTTATGTTATTCACAACCAATGCATCTCCTTATTGAGTGGAGATGTTGGCACACTACTGGGAATTCTGGAAAAACAGATGATGAACTGCATTTGGACAACTCAATGCCTTTTATGGAAGAATTTATGAAGTTTAATGTAGAACTAGTGGATTTCCAGCCTACAGCAGTTGAGCAGGCTTATTCAGTCAGCAGTGATTTCCTTTCTATTACAGAGTCACAATCCAGTAGACCCTGGATATTGAGGTTGTGGATCTCCCAGTTCTTTATGAAGGTAGACCAGAGGTGGCGGATACAGAAAGCACTGTGGCAGACAGTGGCCATCCACAAAAAAACCCTTTGGACCTGGGTTGGCACTTTCCTGAAGAAGATAGAAAGGAAGAAGCCATTGTAGCTCCAAGTGATCCGTTGGAGGATGAGGCCCTAGAGATTTGTTCACTATTTGAATCTCCAGCCGAACCATATGAAGTGTCTGATGTCTTTTTTGAGGAGTCAGCTGTGTTTTTTGTGGCAGAGCAGTTTTCAGATCTTTATTCCACTGCACCTGCCAATGTAAAACCTTGTAAATCACTGGTTAACAATAAAGAGTCTTCAAGGGAAAATAACATGCTTTATTCTATGCTTAAGTCCATAGAGGATCACACTGCTAGAGAGTTGATTGCACCTGTTTCCATGGGTCAAAGTGAATTGATGTCCATATTTTAGCCTCAGCTCAAAAGCCTTCTTCCCACCAAAACTGTCCTTTAGCACGGAAGCCGAGGTAGAATCTTCAGAGTTGCTACATTTTCAGAATGCTATACAGGAAATTCGTCTTCATATCATCGTAGAGGTTCATCCCATTGTAGAAAATGATGTTGTCTTATCTTATCCTCCAAAATTCTTCCCATTGCCTACAGTGGAACAGCCTCATGCAGAGCAAAGTGTGGCAATGTTACCATTGCATACAGAAAGAGAACGTACTTTCTGAAATGTTATCAAGAAATCATCCCTTCTTCATTTCCTGGAATGCTGACAGGAATTTCATTGTTTTTCTTCTCATCTCCCAGATTCGTTACAATCTCAGACCTTCAATTCCCTTTTCACCTTTGATGCAACATGATAGGGCTGTGAGATTCTTTGCTGGAGTTGAAGATGCCTGAAAGCACCCTGATTTCTTCTCTTCTAGTTCAAGAGAGTTCAAGTGTTGATGCCCTTCAGTCTTCTCTCTTGCATCAGTCTTTCTTTGAAAAGGATCCATGGTCCTTACAGTTCAGCTGTCCTGAAGTCTACACTCCGATTGCCAGTAACATTGTGAAGTTGCTGTCCTATTTCGCTGTTGATAAGGTCCTCCAAGAAAAAGTGGAATGCCCTCATGTCTCCATGCCATCTTCCCTAAGAGCTGAGAACACTGTGGGAGATTGAATCCCTCATACCAGTGACCTGGTTGGGGGAAGAGTAGAAGTAGGAGTTAGGTAGAATCTGTAGCAATAAAAGGGAGTTACAGAAATGCAATGTAAATAATTTAAAATATAGTTTCACATTTCTAAGAAGCTGATAGAATACTTGGGGGGAGGTACAGTGTAGTGGGTTAATAGAATAGCTAAACTAATGAATGATGTAGGCCATGATGTAACAGTGACATCAAGGGTAGAATCTTTGGCTTCGTGAGTAGGGCTGTGGCCCGCTCACCGAGGCGTAAAATGATGTGCGGTGATGTTGGGCATGCATCTCAACGTTACCGTGCGTCATCCAGATTTTCAGTTTGGCAGGCACGCACCTGAGTCGGTTGCATGCTGGCCGAAGTGTCAAAGACCTATTAAGATCAGTTGACTCTCAATTAAAGCAATAAACTGAACTGCCCATCCAACCTTAAGGTTGGTGGGCAGGCGAAGAGCCCAGACGGCCTTTGCATTTTTCATGGGACCTCATCCACGGGCGGGATGAGGTATCGTGAAAGTTTTTAAAGTGTTGTAAAAATTTTTAATAAAATTAATAGACATGTCCCAGCTCACATGACAGTTTCACATAAGGGGACATGCCTTCAAATTTTTTTTTCCCTTTATTGAATTTTTTTGCACTTAAACTAATCTCCCTGAGGCAGATCTATGCCTCAGGGAGATTTCTGCGCTCTTTCACGCGCATGCATGAAAGAGTGCAGACCCCGCCTCAGGCTACCACCCCTGCCCGCACAGGGAGCGCTCAGTGCTTCCGGGTGCGTGTCATGCTGGGCGGGCCTTAATCTGCCCGTCCATGTAAAATGGGGGCGTGCAGCCGATTGTGGGTGGCGATCGGCTGTGTGTCTGCTTCCGCCCAACTCCCCCAGACGAGGAGAAAATTCTCCCCCAACAGGCATGTGCTAGACACTTGGCAGAGAGGATAGAACACTCTGTACTGATGAGGAGAGACATATCTACTCTGTAACCTATATGATATATAGCATTAATAAACCAGTTTAAAGCAAGTACCAGAGTAAGACAACAGTCTCTTTAGATAAGATAGGTCATGTATACCAGAAGCCAGCAACCATGCCACAAGTATATGAAACACGTGAGTGAACAAGCAGTACTCCTTCTTTACTTGGTTGTCTCCCGATCTGCTGTAATAGGGTTCGTTCAGCTTTGTTATTTTAATGGTAGCACTCTTAATTCCCATGTACTCCACCAGACTAACTCTTCTTTCCATGGGGTTTCTGCCAATCACTACTACAATGAATAAATATACAGGCATAAAAATGCAATTGAGCTGGGGCACAAACACTCTTGTAAATACCTCTCCTGACCACAGTCAGACAAATCTTTTTCCATGGATTTTACAGCAGCGCAATCACCCCATACATTTCATGTGCTCACTAAGATGAAGGATACCAGTGCTCAGTATGCACAATTTTGAGTGGAGCTGGAACAGAAGGGGGCACAAAAATAGATGCTGATGATCCTCTCTCTCCAGTCTCTGCTACTACCAGGACTTTTGGCTGAAATTGATACTGGCCGCTGAATAACCGGTGATCAAACAGAAGCCCAAATAATTATAAATAACTCCACTTAAGCTACATCTGAGGCCTGCAGCAATCATTTTCGTTTCCCACCCTGAGATGGGCTCTTCAGTGCAGATAGGAATTCTGCAGGGAGCTCGCTAAAAACATTTAAATTATATTTCCATATCCAGACCAGAGCTAGCGATGGTGTGTGGTCAGGATAGATGCTGCTTTGAATAAAGCTTTGTACAGTAACTGTTTTAGTTCTGGCTTTCTCCTGACATCTTTTCCTTGTGTAGCTTCAATTTCCAAGCAGGTCATTTTTCTTATGAACAGAATCCTGTATGTTTATTCTTAGATACGTTTGGGTTAGTGAAGCTCAGGCCAAATATTTAATACCTATTGTTTACTGGCGATTATGATGGATTCCCAGCCTATCTTGCAAGATGAAACAAATCATGCTGTCATGGTCGCGTAATTTTGTTTCTGTTCCAGCAATTCTTCTGCACTATGGGTGTGGCTTTGGCTTTAATATAGCATTTCCAACATATGCACACACTTGTGGAGCAAGCCTATATTTTGTTGAGGGTGTCATGTGCGTGCAGGGAGCATTCACCAGAAGTGTGCATAGTAGGCATCAATCAGTTTAAAATGGCGCTACCGCTTTGAGAGCTCAACGCTTCAGTTAATGCTGGCTCTTACACATTCAAAGCTGAACATGCATTCGACAGCAGGAAGGGTTTATCAACTACTTTCAGGTGTAATTGCTGTGATTGTAGGAGTTTTTGATGATTTCTAGAGTTCTTTGAAATTGCTGTGGTCTACAGGGAGTGGTATGGCACTTGCTGAAAGGCTTTGTCCTCCTAATTTCAAGGGTTTTGCCTAGGCCATCGCTGTCAAATATGGATGCAGTAATTTGCATCCCCCTTAGACTACAAAGTAACAGAGATAATAAGAGTGACATGGAGCAGGACAAGCTGCTGGAAGAGGAAGGAAGAGCAATGGTAGAAAGGCTCTCAACAGAAGGCCATTTTTTCCCCCAGTCTGTTCAGGGAGCAATTCCTGTACCTCAATGAAGAACAGTGCATCAGATGTCTGCACTTCACTAAGAATGTCTGCACTGAAATCTGCTACCTGCTGCAGCCATAATTGCAACCTCAGAGCAGAGTGAGGATGGCATTGCCAGTGGTTGTGAAGGTGACCATGAACTTTTATGTATCAGGCTTCTTCCAGGCTGGAGCAGGTGATACTTGCAATATCTCCCAGTTTACCATCCACAATTGCTGTCTATAAGAGAGCTGAATCCTGTCTTGCCAGACGGAAGCAGGTGAAGCAAGCATGTGGCTTTGCAATGGTTGCAGGCTTCCCCGTGGTGCAGGGTGCCATTGACTGCACGCATGTTGCTTTGCTGGTGCTGGCTGTTAACCCTGAGACATAACGCAACTGAGGGCAGTTCCACTCCCTCAAAGTCACCATGACAGACCAGAAGTTGGCTAGCTGGTGAAAAGGCTATCCATGATTGCATAGTGCATGATTCAGAGGCCCTACATAAAACTCTATGCTACTTAAGCGCTAGGCTCCTCGATGCTCCTTGACATTGATGGCCATTCATGCCTGGTGTCTCACCACATACAGACCCTGCCTCTAAGCTATCCTGTAAAGTACATGCAGTGTCAGTATCTGATGTGGTGGCTGTGAGGTTAGAGCAAGTGATGGTGTTTCTTCTTCATCACTGCTTTCCTGCTCTTCCACCTCTTACTCATTGATCATTGAAGGGAGAAAAGCACAAGGATAGGATTGCTGTGGAACAAGATCAAGAGATGCATGCTTATGCCATTTGCAACTTGTAAATCAGAAGAGGTTGTGGGATGAGTGGAAGTGGTATATGAGAAGGAGAAATAGGTATGAGGATACCGTCATCTCCAATGACTCTAAAAAGGCCACTGGCCATGACCTCAGTGATGGCTGCTCCAGTGATGGTGACTACCATCTCCACCGTAGTGGTAAGGACATGAACCCGTGCCTATCCCCCACCAGTTAGCTCCTACAGGCTCCAGTTATTTGCCATGTCCTGCGAAAAAGAAAGAAGTGTGTCATTTAGTGTGGTGCAATCTGTTTGGGTGATGTGATTGTCATAGTTGAAAGCTGTGAGATGTGGGTGTGAGGCGTGTATGTGGGTGTGTTAAGTGTGTGAGAATGAGGTGAAACTATGAACTTTAGGTATGAGTCGTGATTAATAGAAATTTTGGTGCATTGAGCAGTGTATGAGACTAGTGGTACAGTTGGTGGATATATGGCATTTGAAGATACAGTCACTAATCTTGACCAGTTGTGTGAGGTCAATGAACTTCTTCCAACACTGCATCCAGGTCCTTGGGTTTGACTCCTGGAATTGACAGCCATGGCTATTTGCTCCCACTGCCTTTGGAAAGTTCAACTGGAGGGCCTCCTGGCCCCCTTTTGATAGAGCACATTTCCACTTGATGATCTTCTCCACTAAAGTATCCAGTGCAGCATCAGAGAACCTCGAAGCATCCTCCCTCCCCATGGTGCCATAATTCACACTTTTTCTGTTCAGACTCCCTTTCATAAATAGTTCCAACACATGCTCCAGTCAGACATAGCTCTCTTCTAAGAGGTGCAAGGTGGTTTTAAGTGGTGCTAATCTTGCACAAACTGGACACCCTACAGAGGCATACAGCCATTCAACAGCATATTGAGTGCTGACAACATGCAGAAATCATACAAATTAGCAGGTAGCATGAAGTCAGCTTACTGCCAATATCAAAAGCAATGGGCACAGGTTAATCAAGTATTGCGATCCCTGTTCCCATTTTCAGGAGCTGTACAATTTAATCCCCAAGATGTTAAACTACTATTCTGGTTTAATTTAAAGTAAAATAAAAAAATAGAAACCAAAAACTTAGGCAAAATAATAAATAAATGTATAAAATC
This sequence comes from Carcharodon carcharias, assembly GCF_017639515.1. Classification (NCBI taxonomy): domain Eukaryota; kingdom Metazoa; phylum Chordata; class Chondrichthyes; order Lamniformes; family Lamnidae; genus Carcharodon; species Carcharodon carcharias. The sequence goes on along the minus strand of NC_054467.1, from coordinate 41,848,472 downwards.
TAGAGCTCAAGGAGTTAAAATAACTTTTTCAGAGAGCTGTTATTTTACAGTTTCTTGAAATACAAGGCTCCTTGGTAAAATCATTTGAGTTCTTTCTTTCCCCATTACACAGTCCACAGTTTTTCAATTTGAGAAGCTTCTTGTAGAATATGTGAGGCATGCCTTCACTCAGATTAAAGACAGAACAAGCGTATTTATCCTGTGGAACACTTTTGATGTAAAACCACCTTTTCTGAAACAGTCAAAATGTTAACAGTCTTCACACCTTGGTGGACAAAGGGATAATAGTTTCTAACTGTCAGTTTCCCTTTCAATCCATGAAGTTGTCATTAGATCTGTTGCATCTACATACTCATTCATAGCATTGGTGGGTTAGCATCATCCGCTGCCGCCCCCCCACCACACAGCGCGCGCCCCCCCCCCACCCCCCACCCCCCACCCCCGAGGCTACTGCAGTTTCCTTTACTGTTTTCCTAGAAATAGGAGTATTTAAATTACAAACTTATGGAATTGAGTGAATAAAATCAAACTGTTTCTAGGAGAGACAAAAACAGAATTACCTGGAAAAACTCAGCAGGTCTGGCAGCATCAGCGGAGAAGAAAAGAGTTGACGTTTCGAGTCCTCATGACCCTTCGACAGGACTTGAGTTCGGGCTTGGACTCGAACTCAAGTTCTGTCGAAAGGTCAGGAGGACTCGAAACGTCAACTCTTTTCTTCTCCGCCGATGCTGCCAGACCTGCTGAGTTTTTCCAGGTAATTCTGTTTTTGTTTTTGTTTTGGATTTCCAGCATCCGCAGTTTTTTTTTGTTTTTATTTTTGTTTCTAGGAGAGAATTTTCTCCCTGTTGGGGGGGATTGGGCGGGAGCGGGTGTGCGCGCAGCCGATCACCACCCATGATCGGCTGCGCGCTGCCATTTTACGTGGGAGGGCTAATTAAGGCCCACCTAACGTGATGAGCACCCAGAAGCCCTGAGTGCTCCCTGTGCGGGTGGGAGGGGGGGTGTTGCCTGAGTCGGGGCCTGGGCTCTTCCATGTATGCGCGCCAAAGAGCACAGAAATCTTCCTGAGGTACAGAGCTGCTTCAGGGAGATTAGCTTAAGTGCAAAAAAAATTAATAAAGGAAAAAAATTTAAAGAAATATCCCCTCAAAGATCAGACACCAATTCAGCATTTGATAAAAGCTCCAAGCGATCAGTACTGATCTGACATGAAATGGTTTAATTCGTAATGAGCATTGAACGCAGATCATTGAAGCACTCAACAAAAATGCCATAAACATGTTAAATTTGTGGAAGCGATCATTCGTGTTCAAAAGTGAACATTAGGTGTTATAGGCATTAAGTGCAATCATTAGGCATCAAAACAATCAGGAGGATATCAGTGCAGCTTCCTACGTGTTATGATGGAAAAAATAAACAAATCTTTACTGCTTATTTCAAAATTTTCCCCCAAACGTTCCCATTTCAGTTGGCATGTTACCCGTTCCTTTTGATCATTCTCTGGTTCCTCTGCTGTGTCGATTATACCAGGGTCACCATCCCTGGGGAAAATCCTTGGGAGGGGAGTGATGCAGTGGGAGGTGGTTGGGGCAAAGAAATAGTCAACAATTTAAGTAACAAAGTAAACATGGCATTATTGAGAAGTAACAGTGCAGTGGAATTAAATTTATAAGTATATAAGGAAATAAGAAAACTAGCAACTCACCAAGATAGCACCTTCCAAACCTGTGACCTCTACTACTTAGAAGGGCAAGCGCTGCAGAGGCATAGAAACAGCACCACTTGCAAGTTACCCTCCAAGCCACATATCACTGTTCATTCACTGTTGCTGGATCAAAATCCTGAAACTCCCTTACTAACAGCCCCCATCTACTTAGCCGCTGTTCTTGAGTATCTGATCGCTGAGATCCCAGAGTTGGTGGGCAATGTGGCCAGGGACAAGAAGACCCGCATCAACCTCCACCACCTGCAGCTCACCATCAGCAATGACAAAGAGCTGAAGAATCTGCCGGAAGGAGTCACCATAGCCCAGTGTAGGGTCCTGCCCAATATCCAGACTGTGCCACTGTCTAAAACAATTGGACATCCCAGTAAGGTTTACACCTGAAGGGGAGAGATCAGAAAAAAGTAAAAGCATATTGGGCTGTAACTTCCGAGCTCCTGGGTGTCTTATTGTGGGGGGTCACTCAAAGATGCACCGGGAAACCCCCCCTCTGACATTCATAGGTACAATTTGCACAGCAATTGCCCAGAAGTGCAAACTTACCCTGGGCAATTGCCCTGCACTGGGAACCATCCGAAAATGTGATTTAAATCATAAACTTCAGATGGTTCCATATGTCTCACATCAATTGTCACCCAGAAAAAGTTAGAAGAATTAAAATCTCTTTTAACTTCTGGGTAAGTATTGCACAGACCCACACTGACCCCTCCCAAGACTGCCTCCAGACCCCGACACCCCAGGCAACCCCGCTCATGCCCAATTACTCACCTTCAAGGGAATCCCCACTCCCTAGGGGACATCCTGACCCCCTCGACTACCCCCCATATAGGGCACCCACCCACCCCCGTTGGGACTACATCCCTTGACAGGAACTTCTCAACCCACGGGATTACCCCCACCCTACAGGGACTCTTACATCTCACCCCCAACCCCTCTCTTCGCACCCCTGCTGGGCTCAACTCTCATCCCCTCCTTCACCCCAACATGCCCAACTCTCAGCCCCACCCACCCAAGACCCGACCCGACATATCAGTCCCTGGCCCCCAAGGACCGACACGACCCAATCCAATCATCCCCAGGCCTGACCTGACACCCTCCAAGGCCCAACCCGATCCAACCAAACCCCCGAAGGCCCAAACCAACCTGAACCCTCTACCGCATGGCCCGGCCCGACCCCCCAAGGCCCAACCCGACACCCCCACCAAGGCCCGACCCAACCTGACCTGACACCACTTCCAAGGCCTGACATGACCCGACAGCCCCCAAGCTCCGACCCAACCTGACAACACCTGCAAGGCCCAACCCCCCCATGAAGCATGACAGCCCCCACCCCCATGCCTGACCTGGCCTTTCCTCCCCTCCCAGCCTCTCGATACTCCCCCCCATACAAACTGATCCGACCCACCTCCCCCACGGAACCCAACCTGACATCCCCCCATAGTCTGACCTGAACCTCCTCCCCCCGAGGCCCAACCTGACACCTGCCTCCCCCCCACCCACCCCAAGACACGATCTGACCCGATAACCCCATCCCCCACACAGGCCTGGCCTGGCCCCCCTCTGAGGCCTGACCCAACACCAGTCCCCTAGGCATGACCTGACAGCCATCCCCAAAATCTGACGCTCCCCTGAGGACCAAACCCCCCCCAACACAAACCCCCTGACTTGCCACCCCGACACGACCCTCCTGACCTCCCACTATACCCAATCCTACCACTTACCTTATATATTTACGTTTTCAAAGACCTTTAAACCTGGCTGGACCTTTATACTTACTTGGTTTACATAAGCTTTATTAACTACCCTCTCAACATGCCCTGCCATCTTCAATGACTTATGTACATATACACCAAGGTCCCTCTGTTCCTACACCTCCTTTAGAGTTTGTCCCTTTATTTTATACTGTCTCACCATATTCTTCCTGCCAAAATGAATCACCTCACTCTTCTTTGCATTGAACTTATCTGCCCAGTCCGCCAAAATGTCTATGTCCTTTGGAAGTTCAAAACTATCCTCATCAAAGTTGACAATGTTTACTATCTTTGTATCTGAAAATTTTGAAATCATGCCCTGCACACCACAATCTAGGTCATTAATATATCTGAGGAAGAGCGAGGTCCCAACACTGACCCCTGTGGAACTCCACTACAGACCTTCCTCCAAAATGGAAAACAACCATTTATCACTACTCTCTGTTTCCTGTCACTTAACCAATTTTTTATCCAAGTGCCTACTTTTCCTTTTATTCTATAAGCTAGAATTTTGCTCACAAGTCTGTTACGTGGCACTGTATGAAATGCCTTTTGAAAATCCATATATACATCAACAGCGTTGTCTTTATCAACCTTTCTCTGTTACTTCCTCAAAAAACTCTAGCAAGTTAGTTAAACATGATTTTCCCTTAATGAATCCATACTGGCTTTCCTTAATTATCCTGCAATTGATTTTGTCCCAAACTATAGTTTCCAGAAGATCCCCTACTATTGAAGTCAAACTGACTGGTCTGTAGTTCCCGCCTTTATTCTTTGCACCCCTTTTTGAACAAGGGTGTAACATTCACAATTCTCCAGTCCTCTGGTGCCACCCCTGTGTCTAAAGAAGGCTGGAAAATTATCACTAGTGCCTCTGCAATTTCCATTCTCACTTCCCTCAGTGACTTGGATGCATTACATCTGGTCCTGGTTCTTTATCTATTTCAAGTAAAGATAGCCTTTCTAACACCTCCTCCTTCTCAATTGTAAATTGTTCAAGTGTACCAGTCATCTTGTCTCTCACCTTGGCCAGGATAACATTTTTTTCCTTTGTAATGACAGATGCAAAGTACTTGTTTAATACCTCTGCTATTCTTCCTGCCTCCATGTACAAGTCCCCTTTTTATCCCTAGTCTACCCTTCTCTTTCTTTTAACAGCCTTTTATTATTCTTATGCTTATAGAAGACCATGGGATTCTCTTTTCTGTTCACTGCCGGTCTCTTTTCATGCTCTCTCCTTGCCTTTCTGATTAGTTTTTTCACTTCCCGCCTGGTCCTTCTTTATTCAGCCTGATTCTCCATTCTATTTTCTACCTGCCATCTGTCATAGACACACTTCTTCCTTTTCATCTTCACCTCTATCTCTCTCGTCATCCAGGGTAATCAGGATTTATTTTTCCTACCTTTCCCCTTTAAGGGAATATACCTTGACATTGCCTGTAATACTTTTTCTTTGAAAGTGCCCCATTGTTCAACCATTGTCTTTCCTACCAACATTTGATTCCAACTCACTTGACTCAGATGCATTCTCATCCCACCAAAGTTGGCTTTGCCTCAATTAATAATCCCTGCTCTGGAACGTTACCTGTCCTTTTCCATGGCCAACCCAAACCTTATGATACAATGGTCACTATCCCCAAAATGCTCTCCCACTTATATTTGATCCACTTGGGCCAACTCATTCCCTAGAACCAGGTTCACCAGTGCCTGCCCTGGTGAAACATACTGTTGCAGAAACTTATCTTGAACACATTCCAGGAACTCGCACCCCTCAAGTCCCTTTGCACTATTCCTATCCCAGTTTATATTTGGATAAGTGAAGTCCCCTGTTATAATTATTCTATAACTCCTGCACCTCCCTGTAATTTTTCACAAATTTGTTTCTCTACATCCCTTCCACTGGTTGGTGGTCTGTATATTACACTGATTAATGTTATTGCACCTTTTTCAGTCCTTACCCCTAGCCAGAGAGATTCTGTCGTTGACCCCTCTGGAACATCATCTCTCTCCAGTACTGTAATACCATCCTTAATCAATACTGCCACTCTCCCTCACCACCCCACCCCCCACTTTTCTTCCTTTCCTGTCTCTCCTAAACACCTTGAAACCAGAAATATTTAACGCCCAGTTATGCTCTTCTTTAAGCCAGGTCTCTGTTATAGCAATAATATCATAATTCCATTTGTCAACCTGTGCCTGCACTTCACCAATCTTATTAACCACACTCCGTGCATTCACATACATACACATTAAGTCTGATTTAGGTTTTTTTTTTACATTCGCCCCTTACTGTGACCCCATCTAATGATTTATTATTGCCTTTTCTAATCCTATCAAACTCTCTAAGTGTTCTATTAACCTTGGTCCTACTCTCTGATATATCCTCCTTATCAGTTTATATTTCTCTACTTCCCACTGCCAGCTTTTCTCCTTTCCACTCTGAATTTCCCCTCAGGTTCTCATCCCCCTGCCAATCTAGTTTAAATCCTCCCCAACTGCAATATAAAACTTCCCTGAAAGGACATTAGTTCCAGTCCTGTTAAGGTGTAACCCATCCTTCATGTACAGGTCCCACCTGCCCCAGAATCAGTCCCAATGCCTCAGAAATCTAAAACCCTCCATCTTACTTCATTTCTACAGCCACCTGTTGAACTGTTTAATCTTCCTATTCTTATGCTCACTAGCATGTGGCACTGGGAGTAGTCCTGAGATTACTGCTGTTGAGGTCATGCTTTTTAATTCCCTTCCTAACTCCCTAAAATCTGCTTTCTACCTATGTTATTGGTCCCAAAGTGGACCACTACCTCTGGCTGTTCATCCTGTCCCAAAAGAATGTTCAGCAGCCACTCTGTGACATCCTTGACCCTGGCACCAGGGAGGCAACATACCATCTGGTATCACATCTACAGCTGCAGAAATGCCTGTCTACTCCCCTAACTATGGAATCCCCTACCACTATAGCACTTCCACTCTTCCTCCTCTCCTCCTGTTCAGCTGAGCCAACCATGGTGCCATGAACTTGGCTCTTGTTACAGTCCTCTAAGGAACCATCTCACTCACCAGTATCCAAACAGGAAAAGCGGTTAGAGAGTGAGATAGCCTCAGGAGATTCCTGCACTACCTGCCTGTTTCTCTTAGATACTTTGGCAGTCACCCATTCCCTCTCTGCCTGTGTGCTTCTTAGCTGCAGTGTGGCTACCTCTCTAAACTTGCTATCCACGTAATCCTCAGCCTTGCGGATGTACCACACTGGTTCCAGCCGCTGCTCAAGTTCCACAACCCAAAGCTCAAGTTTCTGCAGCTGGTGAAATTTCCTGCAGATGTACACATCGTGGGCACTTTGTGCCTGCCCAGCTTCCCACATCCTGCAGGATGCACAGTCCACATGGCCGACCTGCGCTAACATGCTTTAAACTTTCTATAAAGTGTTTACTACAAAATGGTATAATATAATACAATAACTCACCTGCTACTCACCAATCATCTCCTCTATGCTAAGTCCAGAAAGGCCTATACTTACCAACCAATCAACTTACAGGACTCGTGATGTCACTTTTAGATTTAATCTTCAAACCCCCAGCTCTCTATCTCTCCTCTGTTTTATGGGCTACCACTCTCCAAATCCAAGCTGCTTTATGGACTTTTGCTACAGCAAAGTAACAGCCAGCTGCTGGAGGCTGAAGAAAGGTAGAAAATGAAAGGATAACCTCCTTCCCTCTTCACCAAACTCTCGCACTCACCAAACTCCAACTTAAGCACTCAAATGCACCCAAAGCAGACTCATGTCCAGTTTCTAATCATTTGCTGTACCTGCATTCTAACTTTTTTTGATTCACGTACCAAGACACCCAGATCGCTCTGTACCAGTGAATTCTGCAATCTCTCTCCATTTAAGTAACATACTACTTTTCTATTCTTCCTGCCAAAGTGGACAAGTTCACATTTTCCCACTTTATACTCCATCTGCCAAACTTTTCCCCCTCACTTAACCTATCTATATCACTTTGTAGATTATTTACCTCCTCTTGGCAACTTACTTTCCGACCTATTAAGGTGTCATCAGCAAATTTAGCTACCATACATTTGGTCCCTTCATAAAGCTATTGATATAGTTTGAAAATAGTTGAGGGCCCAGCATAGGATGCTCATTATTCATGCAAGGAAGGTTAGGAGCAGTAATACTGCTCATGGCTGGGCTACTGCTGCTGGAAAGAATGAAAATAGAGTAATGGTGCAGTCAGTAAAATGCTGCAGCCAGTTACAGGAGGACATTAGCAACAAGCACAGCTGCTAGAATAGTTGAAGGAGCAACAACAGGAAAGGCTAGAGATTCAAAGGTGCATCCATGGAGATGTAATTGAAAGGGTGAGGAGTTTGTTGGACACTGAAGATAGGCAGCCCCATTAAAAAAAATGGTTGTTCAAGCTGTATGGAGGGAGATGAAGAAGCAATAACTCAATAACTGCCTCACAGTAGAGGGAGAGACTCAATGACCTCATATGTGTGGTTAAGGTAAATCAAGACTGTCATTGAGGCCAATCCACAGTCAGTACCATGGATAGTCATTTCACTCTCTGATTTACACCCATTCTTTTTCATAGAAACTCACTCATGCAAGGAATAGGAAAAGGAAACCTTTAGAAACACTCATGCATCAGCTGAACTCTTGCCAACACACACAGCCTCCCACAAGGGCTTCTTTAGACTTCAAGGACAATTGAAAGGGACAGGGTGCAAAATTAATTGCTTTAGTGTCACTGGAATAAGTGCTAAAAAGGCCTAGTGCCCCTTTTATAGAGCATGATACATTGCCAATTGCTTCCTGTACATCCTGTATGTATTCTGTCCAGAAAAGGGCTCACATGAGTATCAGAAGGCTATGAATGCATGCTATCCTGATGTCATGCAGCCACACCAGCTGATGCAATGCTAGGATACCAAATGTGGACCACACAAAGCCAGGCAGTTAATTTGTCAATCAGCAAACAATAAGCATGAAGCTGGAAGATGAGCACTGCATTAGTATTCCATAAAGGTCCAGGCATCCAAATTGCAAGTAAGGTAATTTTTAAAAACTTTCAATATTGCAAGCTGTCTGAGAGTGTTCTGGAGTGTTTTTTGGTGAGTCATGGTGACTTCCTGGTTTTATCAGAAAATGTTGTTACATCCACACAGGGATGGCAGAGGCTGGGTGACCTGTCCATACATAGGCTGCAATGAACAGCAGTGGCTGTGCCATTGGATTTGCAGCACAGAGGCAGCTAGCAGTGGCCCAGAACCAGGGTCAGTCTTGAAACGGACACAGTTGGGTGCAGACCTAGACTGGAGTCAGCTCCATACCTGTACCCTCAACTGTAAATATGTACATAGTTATAAGTTGTTAATAAAGACTTGCTCTTAACATACTGTAGACTACAAAGCCTACTTCATGATGTCTGAAGCAGGATTCTTCAAGACTGCCTAGTCAAGCAATTACAAACATGCAGTTGAGGTGGATGCAATAAATTTATGTACTGCCCACTTTGAATTGGAACTCGTACAGGTAGATTGCTTGAATTATGACACACCTACTCCCAAAAACTGGGTCACATGAATTTTTAGCCCAATATACCTCTTATCAGCATAAGATGCATATTCCCATATGGTCCAGAAATAAGTCTTCATAATGATTGGGTGTGCGGGCATCGGCCTGTGCAGCCATCGGCACATAACCACCCAGTGATCAGGGATTATTGAGCGAGTCAGAAGGGTTTTCACCATTTGAAGAACTGAGCATTAATGAGAATGAAGACTTGTGATTGGAAGAGAGGAAGAGTGCCATTTCTTAATGGAAGATGGAGAAAAGTTCACATTTAGCTGGGAAGCCTGTGGACCCAAATCTCAGGGAAGTAGCTTTCGAAAGAACTATAATTAGCGAATGTTGGTCTCATGTGGACAGTTTGGAGAGTTTCCATGAATATGGTTGAACTGATGAAAAACTGGGAGGAATCCACCCTCTGCATCTCTGACACATTGCAGAAGGTCTCCCACAACCTGCAGAACACCAAGGAGAAAGTGACAATCCAGGAGAGTTATAGCAACATGGTATCAGGAGATGACACTAAGTACAGCGACGGCCTTCAGAGCGGCAGCTGTCACTGCTTCATTAGTTCCCTTGAACTTATAGGGCTTTCGAGACTGGATTACTTTTATTTGTTCTGTAATGACACTGACCAGTAGCACCTTTTAGCCTGTGCCCTGCACCAGCAGGCTGCATGGGACAGTTACAGATGTCTCTCTGGAGAATTACAATGAGCCTGTTTCCTTAAGACCTCCTTCAAGGCCTGTACATGAGAAAACTTCAGACGTGGACAATATGATGAAAGAGAAAAGCAGCTGGTACAACTTCTTCTCTGAAACTAGCGTCACCACAGTCATCTAAGTGATCCTGTGGAACAGCTTAGGTGTTAAGAAGTATTGTAGATTCTTACATTAAAGTAATGACTACACATCAATCTGTAAGGCACTTTGAGGCATCTGGTAGTCATGAAAATTGTTGTAGAAATACAAGTCTTTCTTTCTTTTTAAATAGGGTGAATTGATTTTTGGGCATCTTTGGATGAATTTTGTTCTGTAAAGTAAATATGGCTTGACCAGATAGAATTCTCAGTTTATTTCTTTGTTCACTTGGAATTTTTGGAGGTGGTGATGGCAAAGCAATGTAAATTTCTGTTTTAGTAAGGAAATTGTCATAAAACTTCAACAGTGAGGACATTGTGAGGGTGGGGAGATGGATAACAGACAGGTGTCAACTTGGGTTTATATAGTTCATTTAAAGTATTAAAACATCCCCAGGTCCTTCACAAGAGCCTAATTAAGCAAAAAAAATTATACTGAGTCAAAGAAGGTGACAATAGGACAAGCGACTGGTCAAAGAATTCAAAGAGGCTCTAAGGAGAGAAGGATAGAAAGATAGAGAGGCAGAGTGGTTTAGGGAATTCCAGAGCTTAGGGTCTATAAACTGAAGGCACAGCCACCAGTGATGGAGGAACGGATGTCAAGGGTGCACAAGAGGCCTCACTTGGAGGATTGAAAATTTCACTGAGGGTGTAGGATTGGAGGAGGTTGCAGAGATCAGGTGGGACAAGGCCCTGGGAAGATTTGAGGTAAGGGCAGGCTCAGGCTTAGCTATTAAAAATCCTGCTTACACAAGGGGTCAAAATTCTCCTCATCAAAATACCAGTGGAATGTGGCAAGCAGGTGACCAGCTCTGCTCCTGACCCTGCTCAAGTGCTAACATATGTTGGGCAGGCACGCTGGACACCTGTCAAAAGGTGGGATGGTGGGAAAAGTGGTGCTACCCAATTATCGCTTGGAAGCCAATGTCACAGGTTAAAATTTTTATTTGTTTCAACTTAATCAGCTTTCTTTATAAGAGGGGTGCAACAAATGATAGAGCAGATCAGGAGTTTTAGGAGTCCAGGCCAGAATCCAGGTTTGAAACTGCAGGTGGGACCCATGCAATTGTACTGCTCAGCATGCCGTGAGCAGTCAACCCAGGTTGCTTGGCAGTAGGGTAGTCAGGTCCGAGGAAATTCCAAGTATGGGATTTCACGCTCCGTGGGCCGGCCTCGCCTGATGTTAGAGGTCACATATATGATGGACAAGGTTCTATTTGCCGGAGGGCTTTGCATGAATTGGCTGCAGACTGGGATCTGAACGGAGATCTAAAATCAGCTGGAAATCCGAGCTCCTGTACACAATTTTGCCCTAAGATTGTAATTAGCATTCATGAAATTTAACCCTTTGCTGTCTAGACTGACCAAGAAGAATAGCTACTTCAGTAAGATACTTGAAGGTTACAGGTGCATCTGAAGTGAATTCCTGCAAAAATCTTCACCTTCAAGAAGGGAGGGAAAAAATATAAACTTTAAAGAAGAATAAAGCTCTAGTTAAATTCAAATATGAAGCAATTAACAATTAATGTTTAACAATTAATTAATAATCAAATCTATGACAACACTCCTTGGAAGATTCAGCCCATATTTTCTGCAATTATGGGCATTCTCATAGGCTGTCTCCCTGGCTAGAGGATGAGGGGTAATAGTCAGGAAGACAGTAAAAAGTAGAGTAGCTGGCAGTGGGTGGAGGAGGGCACAGCACAGAAGGCCCTACCCACAGTGGGTATTCAGGAAGCACTTTTCCTATATTAGCTTTATGGAGCAACAATGTATGAGGCACCTTCATTTCACCAATGAGGCTGCCACCAGGCTGCGCTCATTCTTTGCTCCTGCTCCTTTTATCCCCACTGCTGTTGGTTGCTCTCATTATGCTCTCTTTATCCCACTTCTTTTATCTTTGCTGCCCTTGCTCTTGATAAAAAAAATTAAAATTTCATATTTAAGAAATTGTTTATACTAATTGCTAAGTTTTCCTATTTCAAACTGCAATCTGGTTGCTCGGTTTCTTGAAATGAAGTGTGGAGAAAGAAGGAAGCTGTAAATTGGTTTATATTTTGGGTATTGGAAGGAGGGTATGTTGGCAACATGGTTGTCTATACATGTATATAGTTCAAAATGCTTCCTATTTCAACTAATAGATCATGGATTCACTTTGGTCTTTGGGAGTACTGGTGAGAGATGTCCCATTATGCAATAGATTTGCAATAGATTTTCACCAATATCTGTGGCCTCAATCTATTTTCCTGGGTCAGAGCTTACCTGTCATGAAGAGTGGGCCCCTGTTCCCTGCCAACAATTAGGGAACCCTCTGGTGCTGATTTGGGAAATTCCAGCAGTGGTACAGTAACAATATTACACCAGCAACTGAAGAGGTTGCTAGGGATAAAAGGGAGATGAGGAACACAGAACATTTTTTCAGTCCTTGCTTTTTTTTAAACCACCTATTCCTGGTGGTTCCTGGAGTTAGCAGAGATTGCAGTAGAAGTAAACAGGGAAATTGAGCACTTTGCCAAGCTTCACCTCTATTAGCATTTACATGCAGGAGGAAAGGAAAGGGCAGCAAGAGGCCGTCTTGGTAGCAGGTGGGAAGTGGAAAATTGAGGTCAGGTTAATAACGTAAAGGCTGAAGCATGAATTTTGAAGCAGAGGTCAGAGAAAAGAGGTAGGAGAAAACTGGCAGGGACAGGATACCAGGTATAATCTGGAAATGCCAGATCATCATCTCTCAGTCCATCCCATTGAAGGCCTAATGTTAAGGAGGAGGTGAGGGAGTGAACAATTGGATTCCCTGGAGCCTCCGCTTTCTTTGCCCTGAGCGGCTTGCAGGGCACCAGCATTCAGGCCACTGAATGGCAGAAGTAGGGTCCACAGATATGCCTAAGCCTGCACCTTAGTAGCTAAGGCTGCTAACTAGGTCATAATTCAGGGTGAAATTGAATAGATGGATGAAGAGAAATGTGTTGAAAGGATATGGTAAAAAGATAGGTAAATGTGATCAGGTCTATTTATTCACATGGAAGGTAAACACTATCATGGAATGTTTCTGTTATAATATTTTTTCTCCACGCAAAAGAATAAAAGCAACAATGTTTTGCTAAGCCCTTTGACAGAGCAAAATTTTTCTGTTACAATCCATGCTATCATTTACTTGCTGAGTAATAAAAGGTACACTTTGAATTGAAGCGGATGAAAAGCCTGCTAAACAGAATACACTGATGAGGTTGAATTCAAGAAAATACCTAGTTCAAAATCCAAAAGTTCTGACCAAAAAGTAAAGTAGCTGCAGGAAATTGCTGTTTTATTCATAAATTTTGATATATGGCTGAGGCCAAGAGAAGCACTGTTTTAATTGATAAGGTTATTGAGCAGGTTTTCAGATGATTGTAGTGCCTTACATGTATTGCCTGGTTGGTCATTTTCTGTGATTTTTGTTTCTACCTGCCTTATATATCTAGCTCATAAAAAGTGCGAAAAGTGGAAGTGAAATGACAGGTATTTCATCTCCTGTGCTTGCATGGGGAGATGCCAGGGAGAGGGAGCAGGTGCTGGGGGTGATGAGAAGAGTGGACCAGGTTGTCACTTTGGGATTGATCCTTTGGGTATATTGAAAGGGGAAGGAATGCTTTGCTATTGGAAGTCCTTCGTGTATGCTGAGAAAATTGAGTGAATGGGGTTTTGTTTAAAAGGACACTGGATGTTTCACTCTGGTGGAGCAGGGAGGAGAGATCCTGTCAAAGCCAGGAGGAGCATGCGACTTTCAACATGAGACTTCATTTATGCTGAGAGTGGGTGTAACATGACGTGGGGTTTTCGGTTGTGTTAGGAAGTTAAAGGGATTACCTTTTCTGTAGTTAAGTGTATTAGTTGCCTACTAAGTAAAGTTTAGTCAATGTTGATTTTAGTTTGATTGTTCTAGTAAAAGTCCTAAAACATGAAACCTTGTGCGATCCTTTGCTCCGGTCACTGGGAAATTAATATAGCTTTTTGAAAGTTATTAGTCACTATGGGGATCATGACAAAAAGTCAGGAAGATGAGATGGGGAGGACTATGTTTTTTTTCTAGTTCCTTTGATGGACATCTCTGTTAACAGGTGTATCTGATTACAGGCATATATTTGGTTGTGTTCAGCTGACCTGCTAATCAGAAGTCAGCAGAAATGGAAGGTTAGCCAGAGGTCTGTGTGGTTATAGAGAGCCACTTAAGTAAATAAACCATGTTTTAAGTGTCAATTTACTGATGGTTAATAGAGGAGCAGAATCTTTGATATTGCAATTTTGAGGAAAAAGAACTAATATGGCCAATCACCACTTTCCAATGTACATTAGGATGGAGCTCCAGCACTGCAGAGGCCAAGAAACAAGGACTTTGTTAATTACCATTTGGAACCTTAAAGAGCTAGTGAATGCCTTGTGCACAATTCTTCTGCATCACAGGTGTTTCCCCACCAGACCATATCATGTTATGTGAAATGGGCACAAAGCCCATTTCTCAACACTCAGTCATACAGTCACAATGTCAGTCAGCACTAAGGATACCGAACATTGCATTATCCTTCTTTGTAACTTAGAAGAGTTACAACAACACCCAAGAAGCTCAACACCAACCAGGACAAGGCAGCCCACCTGATGGGCACCCTATCCAACACCTTAAATAGTTACTTCATCCATCACCAACATTGCATTGCAGCAACTAACCAAGGCCTCTTCAACAGCATCTTCCAAACTCAGAATCTCTACCACCTAGAAGGACAAGGGTGGCAAATGGATGGGAACCACCAGCCAGTTTCCCTCCCCTAAACCATGTACCATTCTGACTTGGAACTATATCACTGTTCTTTCATTGTCGCTGGCTCAAAATCTTGGAACACCTTTCCTAACAGCACTGTGGGTATACCACACCACATGGATTGTGGCAGTTCAATAAGGTGGCTCACCAGGGCAATTTTGGATGGGCAACAAACGCTGGCCATGCCAGAGATGCTTACATCCCATGAAAGCATAAAAAAGGAATGCTCTCTACCGGAAAAACACATGTTAGCATGTTTAGAGGTCCAATATACCTGCTACCTGCTATGGTATTCCACCCTTAATCAATTCTCTCTCCTACCAAAAAGTGCCCAATGATCTAATATCTTTTACAAGATTAATGAGGAAAATAAATTGTACATTTATAGATTCTTTAAAATGCACCATTTTCTTCTCTGCGTATCTTGGAAACTGAGATTATATGACTACAACTAATAAAGACATTAAGAACTGGAAAGCTTTTAAGATCAAAGTAACTACTGAAGTGAATGAAAGGTGAACCTCTCAGATTTAAAAAGTGTGTTGCTGTGCTAAGTCTTGGGCAGTGAAATTAGCCAATAAGTCAGTCATCGGTAAGGTACTTCATACCTTTATTAAAGTTACTCTGCATTAAATTAAAGATGATGACCTACTTACTTTCAACTTGTTCCACTCCCAACCGACAGGCTAAGTGTTGGGCAGAGTGAGTATGTGGAGAACTTATTTGTGTGTGTGTTGTTGGAATTCAATGCAAGTGATTTTGTTTGTGTGAGTTGTGAAGGTTCTTCACCACATGAGATGTTCTTACTGGTTGTATGGAATGGATGTGGTCAAAATGCTCTGAAAAAATGGCCTTTTCGTCTATGTTTTCCAGTCACTGGTGACAGTGTCTTTTTTTAATGCTTTGTAAAATTTGTCTCAGCTACACTGTTTTGGATTTTCCTCAACTATCCACTCTAAATTGGGCAGGATAGAGAGAAATTGTGAAAGTCAGGTGGTAAGGTGGTAAGCCACCTCTAACTTTAAATTTCTTAGCCTGACCTAGCCGTAAAATTCTGAGCATTACATTAGGAGCAGCCTCAGCGAATTCTGAAAACAATTCAATTTTTTTAATTCAATCACAGGATTTGGGCATCAGGGGCAAGGCCTGTATTTATTCCCCATCCCTAATTGCCCTCAACTGAGTGGCTTGCTAGGCCATTTCAGAGGACAATTAGAAATCAGCCATACTGCTGTGGGTCTGGATTCACATATCAGCTAGACCAGGAAGGCTGGCAGATTTCTTTCCCTAAAGGAAACCCTAACATTGTCAGCATTATCAAACCTGTCGACATGCATCCCCACACCCCCCCCCAGCACCTCAGAACAACAGTACAGTTTCCCTTCTCCTCATCATTCACCACATCATCCTCTACATTCAACGCATCATCCTTGTGATTTCTGCCACTTCCAGCATGTTGCCATCACCAAACACATCTTCTCCTCCCCTCACCTTTCAGCATTCTGAATTGGCCATTCCTTCTGTGATGCCTGGGCCATTTCCTCAATCACCCTCAACACCTGCTCCCCTTCCCACATCACCTTCCCAAGCAAGCATTGGGGATGTTACACCTGCCCTTTTTAATTCCTCCCTTCTCACCATCCAAGACTCCAAAAATTCCTTCAAGCTGAAACAGTGATTTACTTCTACTTCTTTCAATTTAGTATGCTGTATTTGCTGCACACGATGTGGACTCCTCTACAGTGGCGAGACCAAACATAGGTTGCGTGAACACTCTGTAGAACACCTCCGTTCAGTTTGCAAGTGTGCCACCAAGTTTCCATTTGCCTGTCATTTTAAATGTCAACTCCACTCTTACTCTGACCTCTCTTCCCTGGCCTCCTACACTGTTCCAATGTGAATCAACATAAGCTCGAGGAACAGCATCTCATCTTTCAGTTAGGCATTTTACAGCCTTCCGTACTCAACAATGGGCAGAATTTTACGCCTCACAGGTGGGCACGTGCTTGAACTGATCGGGCGGATAATAGTGCAAGAAGACGTCAAGCGAGCATCCCAACGTCATCCCGCACACGCACAATCTTCAGATCCGTGGATGCGCACAGGAGTCGGAGCTGCACCCACCATCAATTAAGAGGCCACTTAAGGCCATTAAAAATCCAATTGAAGCTGATTTTACATTGCATGTGTGATTTTGCACTCATCACACGGACAAAATAGGTAGGCAGGCTGCCCACAATTTGCAAAACCTCATCCAAGGGCGGGATAGAAAGGTTCAGCAGCATTGCCATTGTGAGTAGTGAGAAGTTTAGGAGATAGTTTGCTGCTGGTTGCTTATTTGAACTTGACAGCTTCATCTCCATTCTGAGATTATTTGCACTTGTAGGCTTCATTTCAGGACTCATTGGTGTTTCCAAGGCTCCTGGAGGATTTTTATTATGTGGACCCTTCCAGGTATTGGACAGCCTTCTGTGACCCTGGTAATAGGGATTGTGGGCTCCACTTGTGGCACCTCCTCCTCTGAGGAAGAGAGGGGCAGAAGGGAGAGGAGGCCAGGTGTCCCAATGCAGCTTCCAGGAAAGGGACCTGTGGGAGGAGAGGCGCAGGCACAAGGGGCGTAGGGTCCGCAGGAAGTCCAAAGCAAAAGGGGCTGTAGAAGACGCCACTATCCTGCTGCCAGGTTTTACAGGCAGTGATGCAGCTACCTCAATATGTCCAAGGTGCAATGCCGAAGAAGGTTCCGCCTCTCAAGGGAGAGCGTGACCTCCATTTGTCAGATGATTGGATCTGAGATCAGCTCCGACTGTGTGGGTGGACACCCCATGCCAGTGGCTCTGGAGATTATAATGGCCCTCAACTTCTATGCCTCCGGCTCTTTCCAGGGGTCAGTGGGATATCTGTGTGGAGTCTCCCAATCAGCTGTCCACATTTGCATGGAGCAGGTGACAAAAGCTCTGTTCAGGCAGGTTCTGACCTTAAGTCTTTACCATATGGATGAGGCCAGCCAGGCTGAGCAAACCAGAGGCTTTGCAGCGATTGCTAGATTCCCCTGTGTCCAGGGTGCAATTGACTGCACACATGTGCTCATCAAGTCACCAGCGGGTCAGCCGGGTGCCTTCGTCAACAGGAAAGGATTCCACTCGAGGAACAACCAGTTAGTGTGTGACCACAGGACACAGATTCTGCAAGTCTTTGCACAGTACCCTGGTAGCTCCGATGATGCATATATCCTTAGAAACTCGCAGGTGCCAAGGCTATTCAGTGCTCTAGCCCGACTGAATGGATGGGTGCTGGGTGACAAGGGCTATCCGTTGAAAAAGGTGGTTTATGATGCCTATCTGCCACCCAAGAACAGAGGCTGGGCAGCGTTATAATAGGAATCATGCTTCCACAATAGCAGTGGTAGGTCTTCTGAAGATGTGCTTCTGATGTCTGGACCATTCAGGTGGAGCACTACAATACCCCCAGAGTGGGTGTCACTGATAGCAGTTGCATGCTGCACTCTCCACAATCTGGTACTTGCATGGGGGGACCCACTGGAGGGAGAGGATCTTGACGCGGTTCCATGGGCCACAGAGGATGAATCCATTAGTGAGTCAGAAGAGGAGCATGGTGTGGAGAATGCTGAGGAGGCAGTCCTTTGTATCCTTCAGGGAGGCAAGGACACCAGGCATGCCTTGATTCAATGCTCCTTCAGCTAAGCTGCTAAAGATCTGCTTCCAACTCACGTTAGGGCGGCCGCCTCCATCCTGGATGTCTGAATTGACCCTTTCATTTGCACCCAAAGTCCACTCAGTGCCTGTGCAATCAAGTTTAGAGTCACTCACGTCCAGCATTACATACTGGCATAAACTGCACCAAAAAAGTACAATGGTGAAGCATACTCAGGCCATTAGGACAAAAGCAAAACTTACCTCATTTTGACAATCCAAAAAAATTAATATCACCTTCTCTGCTCTTAATACCCAGGCCAGAAAACATAAACAAAACATTACACAACAGAAGATCACCAGTGACCTGTCCATCTTGTGCTCATAGTGCCTCAAATTTACATTTGCAAGTGCTGCGTCTTGGTGCCCCCCTCCCCCACTTTGCTAGCAGTGGCATTGGAGGCAGCCTGCTGACTCTGGTGTCTTGTTGGCCTTGATGTCCTTGGTGGTCGTCCTCTGGCCAGTGGAGCCTGTGCTGGCTCCGCCTGGGAGGAAGCAGCTAGTGCCATGCCTGGCATCTCTCCAGTTATCGCAGCCTCATCAGTTGCCATGGTCACTGGCAGAGGGGTGGAGGAGCTGCTGCTGTCAGCCATAGTATCTTGAGAGGAGCCCACAGAGAAAACAAGCAGCTCATGTGCCAACGTGAGCTCACTCTGGGTGCCTCATCCATCTCCCATACTGGCACTGACCACCTGAGGTCATTGCCTGTGTGGGGGCTTGCAGGTCTGAGAGCAAGCCCAGGAACCCCGATTCTATTCCTGGAGCTGCCTCTCAATGGGAATCCCAACTCTCTCAATGGAAGAGGCAGTGTGCGTTGCAATTTTGGGAGTCTCTAAGACTTGGCATCTGCCAATTTAATTTTACATTAGTTTAATGTACTTAAAGCTCATGTCCCTGGATTTGCATTTTTCCCAGATTGATATGATGGAATTCTGTTTTGCTTTTTGGCTTCAATGTCCCTATGCAAAATAATTTCAAGCATTTTCAATATATTTCCAAGTGAGCATTACTCATGATACAAGTCTACATTAAATTCAGCTCGGAATTAGTCATATACTCAAAGAGACCACAAGGACGACTGATAGACTGTAATCACAAGAAAATGTATAATGGTGCAGTATGATGAATTATATTTGTGTTTATAATTTACCAAGAGCACAAAGAAGTAATTCTCCACTCCCTGCTGTTGCATAGGGAGCTTGACTCTATATCCAGCCTCTATATCTGACCTAGGAGTGCTTGAAACTAATACTGGGGGATGAATTGTTGGGCTCCCCTGAAGTCAGGAATGTAGGCAGCAGGAGAGGGTCGCCTGTTGCTGGATGCTGTTCCTGATGCTAGCTGTGTTCACGGGTTGGGGTTGTGGGGGAGGTTGGAAAAGGATTGCTGTTCCTCCCCACTCCACACCCCCCTTGTTAAGGCCAATTAAAGGGTTTAAAATGCCTGTTAAGAGCTTGGAGGGGGAAGGTAGAATATTTAAAGGGACACACAGGTTTCAGGAGCTGTCAGTTTCTGATCATCTGAAGAGAGATGGGTACAGAGTGGGGAGCCTGTCAAGAATGCCCCAGGGCGTTATCCTGGTCCATAAGAGGGTCAGCTGAGCAAAGGGGGATGGGAGACTTGGTAAGGAGGTTCCCTTGGCACTGCAAATGTGGCAGGGAGAGTGGGCACTCAGTACCCAGGCACTGAATGGCATTGACATCTCTTGACAAAGTAGAGGCAAAAGAACAGGGGGCAAGGCTACCAATCATATCTAGGTGGATATATGCCCTGAAGGAAGGTTGCAGGTGGCAAACGGGGCATGACTGTCAGATTTGGGCAATGAAGAGCAAGAACCTCTGCAGGGAAGGTGGGTCCCTGAGCAGCAAAAGGACAAAGGAGAGGAAAGAGGGGAAGGAAGGCAATACCCTTAACATAGAACCTACTGCTGAAGATGGAGCTACCTGGAGATGACCAAGGCCCAGTGCCTCAAGAGATTATGGCTCTCCAGGCAGATGATCATAAGATCTGTGCCCTTGTCACCAAAGACTTCACGCCTTGCAATACTAGTCAGCATGATCTGCCAGTAGCCATCAAAGTCACTGTAGCCTTGAATTTGAGAATGGCAAGGCCCTGAAAGTAGACAGCTCATTTGGGGAGGAACAGAAGCAGGAGGTGAGAGAGGAGGAGAACGAGAAGGCGGAGGCAGATATTGCTGAACATAGAGTTAGCCCTGCTGCAAAATGAAGTGGCGTCTTCCTACAACTCTCCAGAAGAGGACCTCCCTCCTCACCCTCATGGCCTCCAGCATTAGATCCAGGTTGGCATCAATGAAGTGAGGGTCTGTCATGCCACAAGCGCCAAGCCCCCCGTGACATCTTTTGATTCCTTCTGGTGAAGCGGAAAGCTTTGGAACAATCAAGGGATCTTTCCTGGCAACCAATAGCCTCAGTGATAGCTGCTATGGTGAGTCCAAATGAGTCCCACACTTCAAATGACCAGCCTCCGTCCCTGCCTCCACGGGGTCTGAATGCACAAGAAACATGTCTCCATATCAATTAAGGGCTTACCCATGGCTTACCCAGGGCTTAGAAAAATCTTAACTTTAATCAGTTTACCACCTCAGGTGGATTTCTGACCTGATAACAAACCCAGCTCCCGCTTCCCACCTCTGTGGTGAAAATTCAGCCCTGGATGTTCATGATGAAAAAATAGACTTTTCCAAAGCATCAGCACTGTTGCTGATAATGTGACAAATGAATCTTAGTCAAACGGCTTTGTCATTAACTGATGATCTACATTAAGTTTCCTATGTTCTCATTCCATTTTGATTTTTCAAAATTTTTGCCATTGTACCACATTTACAATGGAAAAACATTAAATAAAATCTAAAGCTGTATCTGCAGTGACATGTCCTGATGCAAAACCTTGACATCTGAGGCAAGCATATATTTGAGTTATCTCTTCTCATTTCTGTTATATGAATAATAATCACATTCATTCATTCACCAGGTCATTTTTTTCAACTTGAAATTAAGCTTTAGCTTGTAACTCAGAACTGATACAATCAAGTTTACACAAACGCTGAGTTTGAAGACCAAATTTGTACATCAAACCGATTATTTGCTATAAGACAACGGGTGGAATTTTCCATTCTGGAGATTAAGTGTTGTCACGGGTAGGAAAGTCGGTGTGATTCCCATGGGTGGCGGGGCAGATTTTCATGCCTGATTTTCCACTTTCCAGCTCATGAATTGTGCAGAGCGAGGAGCTCATCAAATTTCGTGGCAGGGTAGGCAGGAATCCGTCTGCCCCGCTGTTACCTCATGGGGTCGAAAGTCCGAGAACCATATTTAAGCAGCACCTGCACAGCCAGTTACTCGCGACAGGACAGGTATGTTATTTCATGTTGGTTCTCAATGGCACCCAAAAGAACCAAACCCTCCACTCCACAGTTCAGCAAGACCTCCCTGGAGACTCTCCTCCTGGCCATCCAGGAAATGCTGGAGGTCTTCTTTCTGAGCGATGGGAGCACGAGGTCCACCCACCTGACAATGCCAGTCTGGGAGGAGGTCACTAGGGAGGTCAGTCCTCGCGGCACCCCCCCGCAACCCTGCAATGCAGGAAGTGAATAAATTACCTCATGTGCTCTGTCAGGGTGAGTGAACCTTCTTCTCACTCGAACCTCACACTCACATAAGGACATCAGGTAGTCTAAGCGTTAGAGTCCATAGGAATGTCACACACTGCCAGCAAATGGCACATCAACATTGAATTTCTGCCAGGTACTTTAAGATTCCCATCTCATGTAAGATTCTCAGCATCTTAAGCCCTTACTGGGGAGGGGTCAGCTCAGACAACAGGCATGCATTCTTCTGAACTTTTCTTTCATCCATGGTGCTCTCAGTCAATTGATCTGCCTTTATGCAGGACAAGCTCGCCCATAATCAGTCGGAGAGTATGCGAAGGTCGGAGGCAGTACCCCGGAGCTCAGAATACTCTCCTCCCATTAGGAGCAGGCTGCCGAACTGGCTGGTGAGGACAGAGATGGTTCCTGCATGGAAGGCGAGATTGGCCTCCCCCAAAAGGCCTGTGAGGCTCCACGCAGTATACATTGATCACATGCCGACAATGACTATATCATAGTAGGTCAATCACAAATTATAACTCTTTTCTATTCTAGCCACCAGCAAGAAAAGACAATAGAAGAGCTCTATCAAGCACCTTAGCCCCAACTCCCAGATCACCTTTTTATTTATTCATTCACGGGATTTGGGTTTCGCTCACTGGGCCAGCATTTATTGCCTATCCCTAGTTGGCTTTGAGAAGGTGGTGGTGAGCTGCCTTCTTGAACCGCTGCAGCCCATGTGGTGTAGGTACACCCACAGTGCAGTTAGGAAGGGAGTTCTAGGATTTTGACCCAGTGACAGTGAAGGAATGGCGATATATTTCCAAGTCAGGATGGTGAGTGATTTGGAGGGGAACCTCCAGGTGGCGGTGTTCCCCTCTATCTGCTGCCCTTGTGTTTCTAGTTGGTGGTGGTCATGTGTTTGAAAGATGCTGTCTAAGGACCCTTGGTGAATTCCTGCAGTGTGTCTTGTAGATGGTACACACTGCTGCTGTTGTGCGTCGGTGGTGGAGGGAGTGAATGTTTGTGGATGTGGTGCCAATCAAGCGAACATCCACACTTCTGACCTTATGATGAAAGGAAGGTCATTGATGAAGCAGCTGAAGATGGTTGGGCCCAGGACACTACCCTGAGGAACACCTGCAGTGATGTCCTGGAGCTGAGATGATTGACCTTCAACACCAGAACCATCTTCCTCTGTGCTAGGTATGATTCCAACCAGCAGAGAGTTTTCCCTCTGATTCCCATTGACTCCAGTTTTGCCAGGGCTCCTTGATGCCACACTCAATCAATGCTGCCTTGATGTCAAGGACAGTCATCTCACCTTCAATGAGGATGCTGAGGAACAATCCGATGAAGACCCATCACTGCGTTCACCTGTACCCTCCACCAGCATGGATACATGCATCTTAGTGGGTCCTAGTTCTACAGTAGGCTCGGGGTCACTGTCTGGTGATCACCTCATGGGTATGTGTCCACAGAAGATGGAGGCAGTGACAGCCAAGGCCTCTAATGTCCTCTTGGAGGCCAGCCCCTTCATAGTCCAGTGACAAGCCTCTGGAATCAGCTCTGACAGAAATGTTGGAGATGCAGAGATGGGCAGGGAAACATTAGGCAAGGTTGTCAGAGGCTGTCACCAGGCTGGAACAAAGGATGGAGGTTTCCGTCCATGTTCTGTCTGTTGTTGTGGCTCTAACAATGTGAGCGCATTGAAGTCTCCATGGGAAATGCACAATTCCTGCTGGATTTGCACTTGGACTTATACAACACTGCTCTAGCCTTAGGTACATTCCAGCAGTGGCCAGGCGAGAGGGGGACAGGGCACTTCGACCTGCCTTCAGGTGCCCCTTCTCCTCAAGGAGTCAGGGAGGGGCCCTTGGGCACCCAAAGGAAGGAAGAGCACCAGCCAGACACTGCAGAGGCATCTACCCAAGAGTCTCCAAGGGTGCCCTGCTGCTCCAAATCCCCTCGTCTGTGGCCCCATCAACTCCAGCTGGTCAAGCTGAGGATGGTGCACCCAACCTGGATCAGGAGACCGTTAGCAGGCCTGGGATCTCCCAGGCCTCAGGCCTCCAGAAGATGCCCGCCAAAATCATCTCAGATAACAGAGCAAAGCAGTCAGCAAGCTGCCTCCACCTCTGCTGTGGATGTTGGGGCTGCATATAGATATAGCAGTAGAGTTAGGAAAATTAAAGCATTGTGAATGCACAATAGTAGCATGGGTGTTCATTCACTGTACATAACCTTCACCATTGTAAATATATTTTGCATTTATCCCTCTCGAAGTCTCAGGTATTGAATGGCTAATTGATATGATGCAAAGTCCCACGTTCATTTAAGGGTACAAAATGACCCACTGCCAATTATTGCCCATCTTGTCCCTTCGTTCCTATTCGTCTCACTCAATGTCATCACAGTGAATCTCCTTTAATTCCACATCAATGACATAAACAAAGGCACTTCTTAAACGAAAATGATGGCTGGTCCAGCACTTAGCTGAGCCATGATCTCCACAGATTGAGGTATACAGTTATAGGGTGCCCCTTTATTCGGCTGAGATTTGTTGTGCTGAATTCCTCCCTCATGCCCTGAAAGCCCTTCCCAGCCAATTGTTTTCTGGCTTGATTTTCGAATGGCGTCATTGCAAGATGAACTCAAAAATGGTGTTGTTAACCTTCATGTGGGAGATCAGATTCAACCTCCACCTATCACCCACCAAGTCCCTCCCATCCTTCCCCATCCTTACCACTTCCTAATTTCCCTTCCTCCAATCAATATCCAGCTTCCCCCTGTTATCTTTGAACCCATCATATCCATATTGATTTCCTGCTTTACCCGTTGAACCCTTTAATGTTGATTCCCCCATGCCCTTTGTCAAACTGGACCCTCCCCTTCACAAGGCCACATGCACTGTGACTTTCTGGCAGCCCCCCCAAGACTTTGCAGCTACTGACTTACAGGTTGCAGATGCCTCTGCTGACTGTGACTGTGCCATCTGCTCACAGTACCATCCCACTAACCCCTAGGACCAAATTCCTTAGGTGACCAACCACACCCTGCACACCATGCTACGCACAATCATCACTGTCCAGAGAGGTCTTCCCCTAACAAAGACCAGGACCAAGACATGCATGCCATGAACAGCCCCAGTCTCTTCAATATATGACAGAATAGCCTCAGTCCCAGGACAGCCTCTTTGATATGCCCCCAACAGCGTGGCCTCAGCCCCAAGACAGTCTCTTCAATATTCCCTGACAGCATGGCCTCAGCCCCAGTACAGTCTCTGACTCCTCCTTGGACAGTCTTATAACTCTTGGCCCAGGATATTCTTTCAGTATTCCATTCCGTGCCCCCCACCATCACCTGCCTCTGTCTTCCCCCTTCCCTCCCGTGGTCCACCAGCCCCCTCACTACCTCAGTCCAGCCTTCATTTTCTCCCTCCCTACTGGTATTGCTTCCTGTGCCCAGGTTCTGATACAAGCACCCGAAATCTCGCAGCAAAACTCTTAAAGATAGGCAAAAGCGGCGTCCATGTACCTCAAAGTCATTGGTGAAGTGAAGCTCACCAGGTGCACGCCACATATATGCAGTTGGGATACAAGACTGTTATAATTATCTGCTGGCAGGACACTTAATTTGGAAGGGAATGTAATTCTGGTGAGTTGTCCTTTTAGTGAGCATTCATGATATACAAATGAATGCAAATTCATTTCTGACATAGATCAGTGGGAAAGTCAACTCTCCTTTAACCCACCATCAAAGTCGGGAGAACAAAATTCCAAACCAATTTTCTGCCAGCGGGAAACTGACTTTTTCCATCATGCCAAATTAAGTGTCCTCACCTGCCACGATTCCCAAGCAGAAAATTCCACCCCATGCTACTCCTTGGGACATTAACCATAAAAATAGAAGAATTATTCAACATAAATATTAATTAGGTTTTTTAATAGCTCAGTATCTAAATAGACTGCCTTTTGCAATATGGAGCAATACAAATTAGAAAGACTTGAAAATCAGTTCCCGCTTTGGCAAGGCTCTGCTTAGCTTTCCACCCAAAACATGAACCGTTTTTTCCTCTACCTGGATATTGATGGGCTTGCTGAATAATTCATAGGAACTGGAAAACATCATTTAGTCCCTCAGATACTTCCACCATTCAACTAGATCATGGCTGCTCGATATATCAACACCATCCTGTTTTTGTAGATCTCAATACAATTGCCTAGCAAAAGCTGAAAATCAATTAAGTTCTGTGGTCCCTTTAAGACTGCTGGCTCGGCCACTGTGGTACTGGAAAACTGAGGGAATCATTTTCAGCACACTGTCTCAATTGTGTTTTGTTCCATTAAAGTTGTCTAGGAATTAACTGCACGTGCCCCAGTGTCTATAGGTTGCTCATCCTGAAAGAGATAGGGTGCTGGAAATAATGCTCAAAAATCAGTGTTCCCAGCCTAGAAATGAGTGCGACTCAGGCTAATTTCTCTCCCATAAATACACAGGAAGGCAGGCATGTGTGTTTCTCCTCATTATAATTTGATTTTGTTTTGTTTTAAAACAAAGCTTGTTTGGGGGAAACAATAGGAAGCGGAACAGAACAGGAAGGCTTGTTAAGGGTTGTCTGGCCTCTTGCCACCACCTTTTGGGTGAATGCGAATGAGGAAGAATAGATGGAATCTAGGTTTCTCAAATATCTACCCCCAAAATTCAGCCTCCATTGATTGATGGTTCCTTTCCTCATTATAATATGTCAAACACTGCCCACCTGAAAGGAATGGAGCAAAAGCCCAGAATCGCCTGAAAGGCACAATTGGTGTTACACACTATGGCCAGAATTTTACGTCCTATGGGTGGACATGCGCCTCACCCAAACAGACGCAAAATCGCGTGAGATGACATTGGGCGAGTGTCCCAACATCATCGCGCATTTGTGTGATATTTCACTTGGGGGCGCGCACAAAAGCTGGAAGAGCATCCGCTAACAATTAAGTGGGCAATTAAGCTGATTAACAGGCCAATTGTTAAGTGATTTTCATGGCCCATCCAACCTTATGATTGGCAGACAGATCAATCGGCCGGGCGGGCCTCACATTTTTGATGAAATCTCATTCAAGGATGGGATGAAATCTCCATTAGGATTTAAAATAAAATAAAATATCTGAGGATTGTTTTTTTATGAGGTATACTTTCAAGTGTTTGATTGTGCTGCATGGACATTTTTTGCAGCATTTTTGTGTTTTCTTTTATTATTTGGGGGTCTGCAGCTCCCTAAGGCATCTCAAAATCATCTCCCTAAGCCTTCAGGGAGCTCAGTGGAAGTGCTCAGCAGCACCCGTGGTGACGTTGGCTCCCGCCCTCTTCCTACTCCCACCAGCAGTGGTGAGCCTTTCTCAGGGTGCATTTCACACTGGCTGACCATTAATTGGCCAGGCGGCATGAAATCCCAGTGGGGGGGGGCCGATCACGGTCAGGGGATGGTTTCCCATCCGCTCCCTGGCACACCAATTGTGCACTGCTGACAAGTGCAAAATTAAGGCCTATAAATTATACCATTTTGAGCATCAGCCTTTCCAGTGCAATATTATACTGAAATTTTCTGAATCACATGCCGATACATACAGCTTTTAATTTTTAGAAACATTCTAGTTGCAGGAAAAGCCTACTTATTTAGAAGATGACATTAGTAATTTAAGCGGCCTAAAAAAAACTGACAATAAACAAACCCTCACTTTCATTGTCGAAGGGTCATGAGGACTCAAAACGTCAACTCTTTTCTTCTCTGCCGATGCTGCCAGACCTGCTGAGTTTTTCCAGGTAATTCTGTGTTTGTTTTGGATTTCCAGCATCCGCAGTTTTTTGTTTTTATTTTTGTTTTTACCTCACTTTCATTAGTTGGATGTGGCAGCACTTCATTGCACTACATGCTGCACACAAAAATGTGTACTTATATAGTACCTTTAAAGCAGTAAAATGTTCCAAGATGCTTTGAGGAGTGTTATAGAATAAAATTTGACACTGAGACACATAGGAGCTAATACGACAGGTGGACAAAAGCTTGGTGAAAGAAATGTCTTAAAGGAGGGAGAGGTAATGAATCAAAGAGTTTTAGGTAGAGAATTCCAGAGCTTAGGGCCTAGGCAACTGAAGGCAGGTTCACCACAATATACTCTACACACAATGACAAAAAGTGATTTAATGGGTTTACCTCTGCATTAAATATACCAAAGTAGTAGAGATTTTATTTTACTTTAATCAATTAAATGAACATATTATGTAAATATAGTCAGATCAATTAAATTGATTTAATAATTTTGCACTTACCTTAGGAGATCTGCTTCAGAATGAGCATTATAGTATTTTTGTAGTGAAAAGTCAATGCCTATTTTTATTATATTATATAAAGCTCCATTCACATGATTCAAACCGCAACAATGAAGGTCCAAAGATGTTGTTGTCTGTTCAAGCTGAGAATCATATGGCAGCTTAAATCACACTGACACCACCTGTGCCATTGGGGGAAATCATCCCAGATTTGCACTAAGCACTGTAGTGGGCGGGAAAAGAACATTTTACCTGCCAGCTGCAGTGGCAGCTTTTCACACCATATCATCCCAATCCCAACTCATTAATCATGCATTCCCAGGAAAAATGCCATTTCACTGGTGAGCAGCCTCTGATTCTCCTGCCACACTGTCATCTCGCTGCTTCCTCATGCTGGGCGCAATATTTAAGTGTAGCTATGTGCACACCTCTTAGTGCTCCCAGCCCAGGACTGCTACACAGAGGACATGGCCCCAAAGAAGCCTACAGCCCCAATCCGGTGATGCATCGCCTTTTGGACACTGTGGAGGCTCGCAGTGATGTACTCTGCCCCCCGCTCTGGGCGAAGGCTAGCAAGCAATGTGAAAAATCCAGCATAGGAGGCGGCAGTCAGTGCCAATGCCCTGAAAAAGAGGACAGCCATCCAGTGCAGGAAGAGGATGAATGGTCTCCTCTGTTCCTCCAGGGTAAGTCACTCTTCTCATCATTCTCAACTCACACACCCCACACACTCACAAACTCATTATACATTCACAGGAGATCTCATGCCTCAAGGGACAGCACCACTAAATTTCACATGCACCCTCATATCTCCATAGCATCTCAAGCTCACATCCTCATCCCGTCTATGTCTCTGCTCACCATATAAACATTCCATGCAGTGCCATGTGTCCTTTACATACTCCCTTCATCTGTATTCATGCAGGAATAGCTGGCTGACAACAACAGGGAGAGGTCCCATAGCAGGGAGGAGGCGGCGGGTGGTGGGGGGGGTGGCTGTGGCGGAGGGAAGGGGGGTGGGTGGAATAGCCCACATTAGGCCCTGCACTCACTTTGAGGAACGTGCCACTGTGCTGACCAGTGAGGACGTGGACTGTGCCTCTGGCAACAGTGAGGTCAGGGGCGAACACCCAAGTAAGGATCCTGTACCACATAATCCACCTCTTAATGCAGTGTGACTGCTCTCTTTCCTGCTTTTGACTCTGCTGTCATGTGCCAATTATCTCTACTTTAGCTCACAGGGAGCTCTGCCAAACGTCCAACTCCCTCAGCCAGCCAGTCCCTCAGCTCCATCCAGGTCCTCACCTCCAGCCAAGAGGGCACCTCCTCCATTGAAGAGCTGGAAATAAGCTGCCTGGAAGATCTATCACAGCACTTACCCACACCCTCCTAGATCTAGAGAAGGCTCAGGTTCACAATCTCGTTGTCACTACAAGTACACGTGTCCGCAGCAGGAGGGGGCAGGTTCAGCTGAGCTCCCCAGCACTCAAGAGAACTGCTGGGAAACAGGTATCTGTCAGATCCGAGTCAGATGCTGAGCCTCTGGATTCGGCCTTCCAACTCATCGTGAAAAGTCAGCAGAAAGCAGGGGAACATCATGCAAAGCTGTTGGAGGCCCTCAAAAGAGTAGCACACAAGTCAGAAAAGTGAGTCCATCTACTCTCTGATGAAGTGGTGCCCACATGTGTGTGCAAGGATGGCAGACGCCATGGAGGCCCAAGTCCAGTAGAACATGGAGATATGTGCAGACCTGCACACCATCGCGGTAGCTATGGATGATTTCCTGCAATGGTAACACAAGAGGGACACAGGGCACCAAGACCCCACCAACCACCCTCACCGTCCCTTCTACCGCTACCGTCGCACCTTCACCCTCCCACCCCAGCGGTTCACTCTACACTCTATCATTCTCACCATTCCCTCCTACCATGTCCACCCTTATTTCTCCCCCCAGGGGGGAATTAACGAATCCACGGATCCGTCCCTTGCACTTTCATCTGGACATCCCCCCTTGCTCGTTCTTGCCCTTATACTCCTTCCTCCCTCCAGACTCCTTCCTCCCGGTTTCCTTCATTCCCCCGTACTCCTTCCCCCTGTACTCCTTCCCCCTGTACTCCTTCCTCCCCCTGGACTCTTTCCTCCCCCCAGATTCCTTCCCTCCTTCAGACTCATTCCTCCCACCAGATTCCTTCCCCCATCTGGAGTCCTTCCTCCCCAGACTCTTTCCTCCACCCTTACTCCTTCATTTACCTTTATTCCTTCCTCCGCCCTTACTCCATCCCCCCTCCTTATCCTTCCTCCACCCTTACTCCTTCCCTTCACTTACTCCTCTCCCCCTCCAGACTCCTTCCTCCCCCTGGACTCTTTCCTCCCCCTGAACTCCTTTCCCCTTCGAACTGCTTCCTCCACCTGAAGTCCTTCCCCCCATGAACTCCTTCCCTTACATCATCCTCCCCCCTTATATCTACCTCCCCAGTTGCCATATTCTCCCCGTTACATCCTCCTTTCCTGTACTCCCATCCCCCCCTCCCTAACTCACCACCTCCCCTTCGCCTTCATTCCCACCGGCATCACATCCCACCTCCCCACTGTCACCTGCCAGCCAGAACCCTTTTCGTTCGGTGATGCCCAGGTGAATGTGCACGTTCCCTTCCTTCCTGAAAATCCCATCCACATTCACCTCCCCAACCTCCTCCTTCCCATCCTCAGGGTCCGTGCTTGCCTCCAACCACCATCAATGACTCGACCCCTCCCTTCATGTTCACCTGACATCCCCCCCTTTACTCCTTCCTCCCCCCGAATCCTTCCTTCTCCTGGACCCCTTCCCCACTCTGGACTCCTTCCGCCCCCCAGATGCCTTCCCTGCTCCAGACCCCTTCCTAATTGCAGGCTCCTTCCCCCTCTGACCTGCTTCCCCCCACCAGACTCCTTCCCCCACTCCAGACTCCTTCCTCCCCCAGGCTCCCCACCCACCACCCCCCCCACAACACTCCTTCCCTCCTCCAGGCTCCTTCCGCCCTCCAGACTTCTTCCTGCACCCTTACTCCTTCCCCCTCCCTTACTCCTTCCTCCACCCTTACTCCTTCCTCCACCCTCACTCCTTCCTCCCTCTGAATCCTTCCTCTCCTCGAAGTCCTGCCACCCTCCAAACTCCTTCCTCCACCCGAAGTCCTTCCCCCCTCTGAATTCCTTCTGTCTTCGAACTCCTTCCCCCCAAACTCCTTCCCCTCTGAACTCCTCCCGTTATACCATCCTCCTCATACTTCCTCCTCTCCAACATAACCCACCCTTGGCACCTTTGTTCCCCTCCTCTGAACCTCACCCCCCTGACACTCCTTTCTCTCCCAGTCAAACCTAGATCTTCCTCCCCTAGCGACACCCCCTGCCCCTCCCAGTACGCCTTCCTCTCCCAGTCAAACATACACCTTCCTCTCCACCTGCTTGACAAACATCTGTTGTAGACCATGGCCAAGACACTGAAGTTCTGGAGCAGACCCTCAACTGTGACCTTTCACTTGCTGTGAGCTGCTTTGTGGTGGAGTTACGTCCATGTGAATCCACCCAGCATGTGATGCACATTCCTCCAGGTCCCCATTGCTGTCGGGCTCCAGCATCTTCTGCTCCTCAGAGGTTTGCGATGTGAGCAAGGCCCTGACAGTAAGTCCCGACTTCTACACGTTACACTTGTCAAGATGTGTTCTGCACCAGCGTGTTTTCCCGCTGACATGGGTGGTAAATTTGATGTGGGGGGATGATTCTGGCGAGCTGGGCTTGTTATGATATGCAGATGTATTACAATGAAGTTTCCAATTTGTGGTGGCAGGGAACATGGCCCGCCATTGATGGGTGGTGCGGACGATTGCAAACTGATTTCACAACGGTGTGAAACTGATTTTTGGCCTTCCTACCATATTGTCCACTCAAGCCCACCATGACACCCGGCGTCAGCATGTATGGAAAATTCCGCCCATTATCTTTCCGTACAAGTGGCTGCAAGAAAGTTAACATAAATCCAAATAGTTCACGATCACCATTGGCTTGAATGGTGAGAAATTATGAAAATCAACTTTTTACGATACGGTTGAGGTTATTGGTGGAGTATTGTAAAATTTACAAGAAATTATGCCACAGCATAAATAATGGGATAACTCACCTGCACCATAATTTCCTGGAACTTTCACGCAGGAAAACAGACCCAATTCTATAGATGTGCCACTTTGCTGGGGGATTTCTGCAAGAAATTCTGGGCTTTAAGCAGAGAGAGGAGCAGAAGAGATGAATGAGAGAGACAGTTGAAGAAGATAAACAACAAGAAAACAATACAAAGATCTCAAGGCAGGTACGAGCATAATCATACATTCTGTCTTACCCTGTGCACAACTACAAGAGACCAACTCATATTTAAGAAATGTCACCATGCTGATATTGCTGTACTACTACATTTATTTTATACTATATTTAAACATCAGTGTGCATTAGCTTTGCTTTACATCGCCACTAAACTGCCCCAAAAACCTAGAGATGAGGCTAATCTGAGTCAAATGAATTGGAAGAAAACTGCCAGTGGAGTCTCAATGAAACTGACTCCAGATTAAGATCTGACTCCCAATTACTGATGTATGCCATACTTTGGTGTTGGTCTGATGTAAAATAATTTGGCAACAATTGAAATCAGAATAAAAATGAAAAGTCACATATGAACAATACCTGGCACTTCATTGTGACTTTTTCCATGAATCATTAATGTTAACTTTTTTTTAAATAAAGATTTTCATATCTTTTTAAAAACCTAGGTGACATTTGATATCTTATGGAAAACATCTATCCATAAGACTACATTTTTATTGAACTGGCAGCCATTCCTGTGTTAATTCAAATTGTGTTGAATTGGATGATCTTACCTTTCCCAACTTCACATGAGGTCACACACATAGACATAGAACACTACCATTCTAGTCATATAATTTATACAGCAATAGGGGTGTAGGAACAGAAGTAGGTCATTTAGCCCTTCCAGCTTGTTCCGCCATTTAATGAGATGATGGCTGATCTGTGACCTAACTCCATAAACCTCTGTTTGTCCCATATCTCTTCATACCTTTGGTGAACGATGAATTATCAGTATCAGTTTTAAATTTAACAGTTGAATTAACAATTGTCATTTGCAAAAGTGTTCCAAATTTCCACCAGCACTTTGCATGTAGAAGTGTTTCCTAATTTCACTTCCTCTAATTTTTAGACTATAATCCTAACCAGCTCCCCAACCAGTTCCCTAACCAGCAGAAATAATTTCTCCCAATTTACCCTATCTGTTCCCCTTAATATCTTTAAAATTTTGATAAAATCAACCCTTAACGCTCTAAATTCTAGGCAATACAACCCTGGGGCTGGACTTTACGTGCCCCACAGGGAATGGTTTGGTGGTTGGCCAGCACATAAATTAGGTTGGGTGGCTTGCCCTCCACCTTCCCGCCCACATTTGAGCTGACCCAATAATATTTAGTATTTAGCTCAGTATTTAGTGGGCACCAAAATCAACAGCCTGCTTGTCAAATGCAAATAAAGGTCTATCGTACTTGTTAGCAAGCTTATTGACCTGGATAATACATTACCCATGCCATGCCATGGGTGGCGTGGGCAGGCGGATGGGAGCGAATAAAGGCAGGAAGGAAGGGGGCTCCTCATGTGCAGGGGGGGTGACCACTGTGCATTGGGGCAACCCCCCAAGATGTCACTTCACCCTTCCTTCTGCACCGCCTGCCCTCCAAAATCCAGCACCTCCACTCCCCTCTCACCCCTCCCTGGGCTCTCAGATCCCTCCCTGCCCTAAAACCCGAGAACTTACCTTTCTGGGACAGCCACCCGTCTTCTTTGTGCTCTTTCTTGCAGTCCCAGGACACCCACTATTGAGCTCTGGTGCTTTTGGGACTGCTAGCCAATGAGATTTGCACTCTAAACAACTTTAGCCTGCCTGCAGCGTTATGGTTATGGGGCAGGCTTCTTTTGAGTGTGTTAGCTTCTGGTCGACTTTCCTCCTGGGGAGGGGGTTGCAAGCAGTCCATCCCCCCAGTAAAATGGAGCCCTTAGTTTGTGTAATCTCACTTCATAATTTAACCCTTGGTGTCCAGGTAAGATTCTAGCAAATCTAGGCTGCACTCCCTCCTTCTTAGGATGTGGTGCCCAGAACTGCTTACAATACTCCAGGTGTGGTCTAACCAGAGTTTTGTGCAACAGAAACAAATCCTCTACTCCCTGGTATTCCCGTATAGATATGAAGGCCAAATTCCGTTAGACCTTTGATTATTTTCTACATTGGTCTTGTCCATCTTAATGATCTATGTACCTGGATGCCCGAGTCTTTTTGGGCCTCCACTATTTTTAGTTTTTCACCATTTAGGAAGTATTCAAACATTACACACAAGGAAGAGAGGCCAGCTGAATGCCTTTATTTTCCTTGCCATCTGTTTGTATGCAGAGATATTTTAAATTTATTAATAGGCTGTGGCGTGTTTCCCCAAATCCTCTACCTGTAAGGACGCGCAGCAAACTCTCTTTAGGGCTAAATCAGAAGCATTATTTATTCATACATTCAAACCTCAGGATGATTGTCGCAAGTACATACACACACAAACACGCAAGAATGAAATAGGAAAGAAAAGAGTTTTACAACTAGGAATAACTTAAAAAAAGAAACAAAGATATGGATATTAATTCACGTGAATGTCAGAGTGCAGTGACATGTAGGAGTTAAGGTTCAGGTGGGTTTAGCTAGCTAAAAGCAGGTGCAGGATTTTTAGGTTGGCATGCGGGTGCGATCGGTGGGCCTGGGAGCAGCTGGGGAACAGACCACCACCTGCGATCAGCCCCCGACCGTGATTGACGGCCAGCCAGTGTGAAGTGCACACTGAAATACTCAATGCTGCCAGGGTGGGGGCAGGAGTAGGGCGGGTGCTGACATAAGCGTGGGCGTAGGTGGGTCCTGAATGAAAGCTCCCTGAAGGCAGAGAGCTGCCTCAGGGAGTTGAAGACTTCAAAACAATAAAATAAAGATTTTAAAATTACAAAAAAAAATGTCCAAGCATCATAATCAGTTCCCTGAACATGTACATGTTAAAAATTCTGTCCGTGGATTTTCATTTTTCTTTCATTTAATAACGGAAACCTTATCCCGCCCTTAGATGAGGTTTAATTAAAAATGCAGACTGCCTGGCAAATTTGCCAATCTGTTAACCATAAGGTTGGACAGACCACGAAAAGTTGGGGTATATTGGAACTTTAGACACTTTAGTTGTCTCTTTAATTGTTGGCGGGTACGCTTCTGACACTTGCCCACAACCGCGGACCAAAATATTGCATGAGCGCGGGATGATGTTGAGACACTTGCCCAACATTATCTCGCACGATTTTGCATCCAATTGGGCCGGGCATGCACCCACACACCAACCTAAAAATTATGCCCCAGGAGTTACAGAATTCATTTAAAGTTGGTGATGACGCAGCAAGATGAGATTGGTATACAGAGACTTGGTCCACTCTACAGGTGATGGCAGTAATCTTCCAGAGAACCAGGCTTTGAGGAAGTTTAGGCATAAGGCCAGGCTTTGTTGTCAGTTTGGAGTCTGGCTTTAGTGTGACAGACTGAATGTTTAACAGCAGAGTGACCTGGGAGTCCAGGAGTGTAACATTAAAACTTTCCAAAAGCTAAAGGAGCTTAGATCATGTGGGGTTGTCCATTAATGAGTTAATTTCAAAGTTACAATCAGTTTTTATGCTTCTGGTCAAAATCTATTGTTCACCTTAGGAGTTAGATGGTGGCTATTAGCACCTCCACAGGTATAATGAGTTTCGCTGGCTCTCTCTTTGTTTAAGTCCAGACTGGGGAGACAGACTGTGTGCTGCTTTCTTGTTTCATTGACTGTAATAGGTCTGCACAGTGTGAGAATCCACAACGATGAGGGTTGAACTTTGTCCTGTAATTACTTTTGGAAGTCTCCAGAACTGTACTCAACTTGTAAATCATGTGGCCTGCAGGAGCCTTGTTTTTGGTCCACATCATCACTGCCGGACCCAGCATGTGCCTGGTCCCCTCCAGTCCTCCGGCTGTTGGCGCCATCGGCACTCTCTGTCCGTGCCATCTCCTCCAGCGATTGTGAAGTGCCCTCTCCACTGTGCCCCAGGACACTAGCCGACGTCATGATCCCCACCAAAGTGTTTGTTGCTGCGATGGTGCCTGGCTCGCTGAAAGGATGTGATGCAAGTTGCAAGTGTTGGCCCTCAGGTGTGGAGGGGGTGCTCTGGACTTGTTGGTGGCGGTCTTGCAGTGGTGATGCTGAAATTAACAACAAGGACATTGCATCATTAGCGGTCAGTCAGTAACACCTTTCATCCCTTCCCCCCCCAGCCTCATAAGTTGCTCACCCTTCAAGAACCTAAGGAGATGAACATTGGTGGAGTGGTAATTAGAGGAGGCCCAAACATTACATGTGCATACAGACAGGCTGGTCAGATGGCCTAAGGAATGCCACATGAAATGTTACATAGATAAGTGTTCGGTTAAGCACTTGGGCAAGACAAGCAAGGTACGGGAATATATGAGTAATAGTAGGACCGTGGGTAGTCACGACGATTACAGGGACTTTGCTGGGCAGACCCGTTAACGTAGCAGAACAGGAACATAAGGCATTTAACAAGGTTGAAACCAGATGTACCTTCATTAGCCGAGGAATAGTATGTAGGAAAAGGGAGGTCATGTTGCAAGTGCAGAAAACGTTGTCGAAGCCATATCTACAGTTCTGCATCCAGTTGTGACCTGCGCTTCATGGGAGGGATGGAATTGGAGTGGGAAGAGTGCAGAGGTTCCTGACCTGGATGCATGCTGGCCTGGAGAGTTGCTGTGATGAGGAAACATTGCATACACTTGCGACATTTGCCGTGGAGCACAGGAGATTGACAGGTCACATTATTGACCTTCGTACCATTATGAGGGGCATAGAATGGGTGGACAGAAGACAATATTTCCCCTTGGCGCAGGGATGACTAACGTGGTGGCATTTGTTTAAGTTGAGTGCCATGAGGTTGACAGGTGAGGTGCTGAGGTCCTTTTGGACAGAGTAATGTGGGACGCACTGGCTGAAAGGGTGGTGGAGGTACAAACCCTCCTAAGATGCAATAAGTATTTGGATGTGCAGCAGTGATGCCATGGCATGTTAGGCCACGGGGATAGTGGTCACAAATGGGATAAGGTAACTTTGGAAGGTGCTAGAGATGCGCATCCTCAAGGGGCCAAAGGACCTTTGCGTATGACCCACACGTCTGACTGTATCAGTCTATGAATGAGCAATTTTGCTGCATCAACAATTGCAGCAATCATCAGTGCTTTGGATGGTGGGGAGACAGTGTGGATGGGACTGCAGCCCTCAAATACCTGGCCCCTGCATCCCAGCCTCGCCGACACCTGCCAACCTGGCCGCCTGCCTCTTCCCCAGCTCCATGGCCTGCTCCTCATATGTGGTGAGGTGGTGCAGCACGGTGTGCCCACCACCAGTCCGCTGACACTCCCGGATATTGCTCTCAGTTTTTGCCTGCAGAACATAGAAGAGCGTTTATTGGGACTGATCGCTCATGTACTCTGCACACGCATGCCGCACCCCAACCACAGTGACCCATCTGAGGCCTCCAGCGGCTCCTGTCCACACTTTTGGTGATCAGTCCCCAGAAAATAGTACAGCTGCTCCCAATCCCCTCCCCCAACGGCCACCTTGGACACATTCGGCGTCCATCACTTTGGATAACACACGGGTCTTAGTGCCCATTGCAAGGAGGCACAACTAGGTGCGGTGCTGAGGCCAGCAGATGGCTTTTGGCCACAACACCTTGAGGCTCCCCTTCCACCATCTCATCACCATCAATAAGACATGTGTTGGAGTTCTGGGTATGTGTCTTGTTGCCTCCCCTGCAGGTTGCCCCCAGACTACTCAAATGCAACAAACACCATCATATGCTGCGGGGAGAACCCATCTTCTCCTCAACCACTAAAGCTGATGTAAGCATGGTCACTATCTGTTTGCCCACCCAGCGTGTGCCAAATGCCCAATGCAGTAATGACACTAAGACGTGGGGCGGGGGTGGGGGGATGGGCCTCAAAGGCTAAGGCTACCTGCTGGGTAAAATGGCCAAGGCTGACAAGGTACTCACCCTTCCAGAGTGCAGCACATCATTGAAGCGCTTGTGGCACTGTGTGCTGCACAGCAACATGGGAGCTAGCAACCTCTTGCCACACCTGCCTGGTTACGCGGGGGGCCCTCCTCCTCCCATCCTCTGGAAACAAGACCTCCCGATGGTTGGACACCTCTTCCAGGAGGACAGCAAGGCAGGCATCGGAGTTCCAAGGGGCACAGTGCCCCCCCCCCCCGCAGGCCTACCCTACAGCCTGCCCCCCTCCTCCCCCTCTGCCCTCACCTCTTGTGCTGCCCGGTGACTGGCCATGGTGAACAGCCTAAAGGAGGCTGCCTGGCCATTCTTTATGCAGACTGCCGGTTCCCCATTGGAACCAACGGTCTGAACACGCCCACCGCTGATTTAATTTTCCCGATGAACACGGGAGTCTGAAATGCACTGGAAGGACCTTAAATGGCCCACCTTCACAAAATGGCGGCGGGGATCGGCTGCCCGCCTGTCGTCGATTCAGTCAGGCCCGCCCACCCGACAAATGCAAAATTCTGCGCATTAACTCACCTTCTCCCTCCACAGGCGCTTCCTGATCTACTGAACGTTTTCAGCATTTTCTGTTTTTATTATTGTTTTAAAGCTCAGTGTCAGAAGCATTGCTCTTCTCAAAATATAGGAAATGAGCAAATTAGATGATTGGGCAGACAAATATGATATGCAAAATATTACAAGAAATAAGGGTCAATATACTTATGGGAAGAAACAGAAGAAAACTTTAAAATGAGTAGTGCAGCAGAGACCTTGGAGTTCAGATGCACAAATGTTTAAAATACCAGATTAATTTCTGTTTTTGCAGTGGACCATCAAGACATGTAATGCCCTAACAAAATGATCGAGCATGCAGAATCCATTATAGCTTTTTAAAAAGTTTAAATATTTTGAAAGAGATAAAAATGAAAGGATACAAGAAAAAAAGAAGGAAGGGGAATGCATCAAAATGGGCATCTCTTTCTGAGAGAGGGCAAAACCGCAATGAATCACTTCTTTCTGTGCTGTAAAATTCTATGATTCATACAGGCATGCAGAAAGAACTACAGTAGACAGATAAATACGAAAGTAGCAGAGCTACTGCCATTTTTACTAAATGTCAAGAGCAATGTTTTACTGGTTGATCCAGCTTTATTCAGCTGTGTACAGGTATGAGTGGAGCTGGGAGAGCTACTTTCACCCACAGCAACCTATGGCCATATTAATAACTAGAAAATAGTCTGCTGATCTGTGACAGATAATTGTAGGTGTTTCATTGTTTTTTTAAAGTAATTCTAAAGTTATAAAAGTGCACCTGTCAATGTTTTTAATAAGCACTCAAAAATGATAAAATAGTAAAATCATTTGAGAATAAAGAAATTTACAAAGAACGATCATTAATGCCCTGCATAATTGCAGGTTAATTTGAAAGTGGTTAAAAATGATTCCTCCAATGCCCAGACCTCTCCATCTACAGCCATTTTAATGATTGTGTGTGAAGTTTTCTTTGAATAGAATTTGATTCCAATACCATCTGCAAAAGAAATGTGCTTATGAATGATCTGTCCATCCCTAACATAATAATAGAGACCTCTAGTGCTGTTGTGCAACATAGCAGTTTATGCATCTTTTTCCTTATTATTTCATTTGAAAACCTAAATACTACAACGCTTCTATTGTAGTCACACCTTGAATGATATCTCTGCTACATTTACAATGTGAGATAAGATGAACAAATTGATAAAACATCTGCAGTTTTTTTTAGAAATCTAGAGGCCAAGTTTCCCCCTCCATGGCAAAGAAATCATCCAAGTTGCATAAATCACAAATTGGCCTCTAACTGAATTACATCAGTCTTATCCACTACTATTGACTGACTTGTCAAATATACAAGATATTGCCATTAGGTGAAGGCATTGGCAGTAAGCTTAAGCCATAAGTGTGAATCATGTAAATAAAAGGCATTTTTAGGAAAAGGTGTTTTTCTTTAAAATTTTATTTGCTGTCAATGCCATAGACATTTTCTGCGGCCTGAAAAATGTTATTAAAAATTGAGTACAGGTGCTAATCGCATTTGGATTTGCCTATACAAGCCTCTCCATCTAGAAAGATTAGTTTCCTCTACTCTGAACCAGAAAAACTGTGGTCAGTAGATAAATGTAATTCATAGATGAATGTAGCTATTTACAGAATTAAATGTTGTAGTTTGTGGAGGCAGATTGTTTGGTCCGTCTTCCCATCTGCAATGAGAATGATAAAAATAGATTCAATCTAATGTTATTTTTGCTTTCAGCTCACAAAAAAATGGAGAAAACAAGAGCACAAGTCATCAGGGCTATTCTAGCCTATCCTAAATTGGTTTAAAAAGACATTTTAGTAGATGCTTGAAAGCATGTCATCTGGCCAGCCTCTCAAGAAGCGAAGGCTTAACTTGGTGGATGGGATGCCTGCCAATGAGTGGGCTGCTTTATCCTGGATTTGTCGAGCTTCTTGAGTGTTTTTGGAGCGAATTGTATCAGGTAAGTGGAGAGTATTCCATCACACAACTGTCTAGTGTCTTGCAGATGGTGGAAAGGCTTTGGGAGTCAGGATGTGTATCACTTCTACAGGACACCCAACATTTGACTTGCTTTTATAACCACAGTATTTATGTGCCTGATCCAATTAAGTTTCTGGTCAATGGTGACCCCCAAGATATTGATTGTGGGGTGGGGGGGATTCAATTATAGTGATGTCATTGATGGCTGGGAGTGTTTCGACTCTCTCTTGTTGGGTATAATGCATGGCCCTTATATGGCAGGAATGCTACTTGCCTCTTATCAGCTCACAGCTCTTTTGCCGAGTTGACTTGCTACACTTTGGAAGTTTATTCAACATTT
Organism: Carcharodon carcharias; assembly: GCF_017639515.1. Classification (NCBI taxonomy): domain Eukaryota; kingdom Metazoa; phylum Chordata; class Chondrichthyes; order Lamniformes; family Lamnidae; genus Carcharodon; species Carcharodon carcharias. The sequence continues at coordinate 41,807,064 of NC_054467.1, read as the reverse complement.
TGGATGTTTGTTCTACACTTTGGAGGTTTATTCTATCACATCAGGAGAAGTGCTACTTATACTGACTTAGTCTGGACCTCAGATGAGGAACAACATGACCAGCAGCCTGCTGGCTATACATCTCTAGCTGCCTCCACAGACAGTTACCAGAGAGGTAACCAGCTGAGCAGCTCACAGGAGGCACTTTTGTGAAACAGGCTGTTAAAGCAGTATCTCAGGAGTCAGGAGGCTCAGATTACTGTCAAGTGGTCGCAGATATCTGCAGCCTCCTGAGAGAAGAATTTCTCACTGTTGCACCTGGTAATCATGCATTGCCAACGGCTGTTAAACATCACCACTATCCTCAACTTTTTTCCCTCTGATTCTGCCAGGGCTTTGCCACAGACGTGTCTAAAATCTTCCAGACAGCATTCTACATGTGTAGGTGACTGGCAGCTTGCTCATCAGGGCCAGCAATTATATCAACTGACCTGAGATGATACTAATTAGAATGAGCAGGCACTCAGATTTGTGGCTTTGGCTGGCTTTGCACAGGTAGAGTGTGTCATTGATTGCACACGTATGGCAGATCTCCCAGGAGCGTTTGACAGCCATAGGGGCTCCACTCTGCTAACGTGCAGCTAGTGTCCAACTGTTATGGAGAAATAAAGGGATACAGTAATTATTAAGGGGAAATATAGGGATACAGTAAGAACTTATTGAAGGGAATGGATCCTTAAAATATCCAAGCATGCAAAACCTGTTTGCGTAAGCAGTTAACAGTTAAAGGCCAGGCTGGACAGAAAGAAATCTGAACCTTGCACATTCTCAGGGCTTGTGAGTATCAGCAAGGCCATACTGGACAAAGGAGAATGCAAATATGATAGATTGGGTGTTTTGGGAGTCAGACCGGAGCTTTAGGTTGAAAAACAACTAAGATTGAGCCTGTTTACAGCAGATAGGGAAAGAACAGATGGTCCTAATTTAGGTAGGAGGGAAGGTCTCTGCCTGGGTGAGAAACAAATAGGGACATACGGTGCATGTACTTGTTACCAGACTTGTCTGTTTAATGTAAACCTATATGTTGACAAGATTGGAATCTGGAAACTGTTCTTGTACGTGACCAATAATGTATAAATATGATGAACACTTGTAGTTTAGCAGAGTACTGTCTCAAGCTGCATTGAGATGGTGCTCTTGTTGCAATTGCTCGAATAAACGATCGAAACCTGTACCTGAGACTCCTATGGTCCGTTTATCAAAGACACCACAACAGCAACCATAAAAAGATCTTTATGCAGGTGTGCAGGATCCCCGCACAGCTGACATGATGCTTTTTCCCTGCTGCAGTCCAAGCTCGCTGGTGTCTTTGGACCAGTAAACAGAGTCAAGGGGTTATTGCTAGGCAACAAGGGATACCCACTTCAGACATGGCTCATGACGCCTGTCAGGTACCCGATCAACGGAGCCCAAAAATACAATGAATGCCATATCACCGTATCTAATGGTGAACAGGTTACTGACATGTTGAAGATGTGGTTCAAGTGCTTGGACAGACTTGCTGGCCCCCTTCAATAGGGACCAACCAGGATGTCTAGATAGCTGAGCACTGTGCTGTGCTCTGCATAGCACTGCAACAACAAGGCTTGCATCTGCAGGGAAACAAGATGAAGAGCTCAGATCCTCCTCAGATAATTTGGAGGGAGAGGCACAAGAAGGGGAGAAGGAAGAGGCTGATGCACCACCAGCTGCTTATACAGCTGCCTGGGATTCCTTTATTCATGCGACATTCACTTAGGTTGCACCAGTGGACCCATGCCAGAAGGAAATGTAATAGCTACTTTTCCTGCAACCTCCATGTTACAGACACAAAGCAATCCTGTGACAACTAACCATCACTTAAGCATCCCCCTATTGCTCCCCAATAATTCATGTCTTCCCATTTATCAAACAAGTTAAAAGACCACTAACCACTCAGCGCCCAAGACAGAAAGTGGTGAAAAAGAATAGCCTTTATGTGAGCCAAATAAACAACAGAAAATTATGAAGTCACCATTTTCAAGAGTCCCATTTGCATGTCCGGTATAACTGCTGCAATCCTCCCTGTTGATGTCCTCTGAATTTTGGAGCTTGCGAAGGTCATATTGAAGATTCTTCCACCTGTGTAGGAGCAGATTAGGTCACTGGGATATGAATCAGCATGTGGGCTATCTTTCTTCTTTTTAGGCAGTCCCTTGGAATCAAGGACGACTTTCTTCCACTCTGGTTCGATAGGTTCTGAGATGCTAATAAGTCCAATGGCCGATCTTCAGATGCTGCCACATGTGGTGCTTGAAAGGTCGAGCAGATGAGGTGTTTGGAGGTTTGTGTGCTCCCACAATGATTGGACTTTGCCTTTGCATGATCCCAACAAAGTCTTTCATTGTGTTCCAGGAACCTGGCGGGGATGTTTGCCCCTCAGGGATGCTTTGAGGACATCCCTAAAGTATTTCCACTGTCCTCCTGGGAGTTTCCTGTGTAGGCCATAAACTAAGACAGGAACATAGGTCTGAAGCAGAAGCACTTTGTGTGGAGTCCCCACTTCCATACCCCTTTTTGCTATCATCCCTCGTGTAGCCCAGCTATATTTCACTGCCACTGCTGATTTGGAAAATATCAGTGCCACTATAGTCAATAGTCAACCTATTTAAGGCAGACACATTGGCTTCCTGAGACTGCCTGACGTTGGTCAAAATTAATTAGATTAGAGCATCTGGTATTCCAGGATGCTGGCCACTCTACCCTTGGAAAAATATAATCTCATTGGCTTGAGATACCAAATAGCTCTTGTTGAGATGGATTCCTCCTTCTCTCTGCAATCAAGATAAGTTGACTTGGAAGGCCTGTCACTGTATCACACATTATCTGCTGCTATTCAATGGCTCTATGTTTATTGATAGTCCCTAGGGTACAACATGTATGTCCAGTTGAGCAGAGCTTGGAGAAGACTACACCCTCTGTCATGGACTTTCTGTTCTATCATACCATATCTGCTCTTGATCACTTTCTGAAACATGAGTCACCAGGTGAAAGTGCAACTATCTGCTTTACTGGTCCCACCAGAGCGTAAGTAACTGAGCCAGTGCACAGTCTCGCATGAGTCATGTGACTGTGCACCCACAAAAGGAAATGGTAACTCTGAGAATTTGTCTTTGGCCATCTCCACCAACTTCTCTTGCAGTTATGAATACTCAAATCGGAGATAAAAGTCATGAATTAGTCCTGGTAAAAATATTATGTAAGTTATCATTATGAAGGTGATCATATTTCACTCACCGACTTGCTTGGGTTATTAAACTGTTTCCAATACCAGATCCAGGAGCATGGCACTATGCTCCTGCTGCTGATTTCCTCTACCACCTCCAAACACACTTCTTGGTTTCACAGAATCATAGAATGTTATGGCACAGAAGGAGGCCATTTGGCCCATCATGTCTGCACCGGCTCTCTGACTTAGTGCCATTCTTCTGCTTTTTCTCTGTATCTTTACATATTGTTTCTATTCAAATAATCATCTAATGCCCTCTTGAATGCCTCGATTGAACCTGCCCACACCGCATTTCCAGGCAGTGCATTCCAGACTTGAACCACTTGCTGTGTGAAAAAGTTCTTTCTCACATCACATTTTCTTCTTTTGCAAATCATTATATCTGTGCCTTCTTGTTCTCAATCCTTTTATGAGCGGGAATAGTTTCTCCCTATCTACTCTATCCAGCCCCCCTCATCATTTTGAACACCTTTATCAAATCTTCTCTTAGCCTTCTTCTCTTCATGGAGAACGATCCACTCTATCTTCATAACTGAAGTTTTTCATCCCTGGAACCATTCTTGTAAACCTCTTCTGCATTCTCTCCAATGTGTTCGCATCCTTCCTATAATGTGGTGCCCAGAACTATATACAATTCTCCAGCTGAGGTCTAACTATTGTCTTATATAAGCTCAGCATAATCTCCCTGCTCTTGTACTCTCATGCAGGCTTTTGCCTCCCATTGCTAGAGAAGAGTATCTCTTTCCTACGCTGACAACCTCCAGCAGCACATCAAGGGAAGCATTGAACATCTTGAGATTTTCCCTTTCGTTCCTGCCAATTCCAACTTTCACCTTTGGATTGTCCCTTTAAATATTGTAGTTGTGGTCAGGTGGGTCCACATTACATCCATTGTTGCTGATTAGACAGGAACTTACTTCTGGGTTTCCTGTGTAATATTGGAGCCTCCTGACCATACCGACCTTGCATGCATCTTCCAATGGCTAATAGCGCTATTTTTCCTACCTTCTGTTTGTGATGAATAAATAAATTTACATTTCAAGTTATGTTAAAGAAGAAGAGATGAAATTCTTCCAACTTCTTACTAGTTCATCTTAGTCTTCTATAGCCATATAGCAATAACTCAACAATCTACTCCTAGAGCTCCATAACTTCCAGAACTGCAGAATGACAGGGCCATGACAAGAATACCATACTGCGTATAAAATTGTGGTTTGGGAATATGCAATTCCTCAATATGCATTTCTGGTGTATTTTAGAATAGCTCTGTAGAATTTCTATCCCATTATGCTCTCTAACTGAACAATTTTTCTAGTTTTTGTCCTTCCTTACAGTCAAAAGTCTTGTTAATATCTCACCTGCCACCTGAGCACTGCGCCAGTTGGCCTTCATTAATCCTCACATGCATTTGTTCACAGGGTGTTTCCAATGTCCTCCCCTTGGTGTCTCAACATCCTTCTCTGCCTTTCAGGTCAGCCTTCATACTCATAGGTTCCCATCACGTGAGGCACTGTGGTAACAGAACATCTCTAGTAATGATTGATCCTGATTCCTATTGCCCTTGGCGACATGCATGTTGCACATGTTACGACTGGTCCCCAGGTGATGTTCCTCCAATTTGTTATGATACCAGGTGAGGTACCCCAAATTGTTATGCTCTTGGGTGAGGAGGGGTGAACTGGCTCCCTTTTTTTATTTAACCCCCTCAGTTGGTCGCAACAAGGTTAATTTAAAAAGGATTCCATCCCTTGGGAATACCTTTTCCCAGTCTAAATGTATTTAGGTTTTAAAAGGAGCCAATTTAACCAGGCTTTCTTGAGATAAAGAAAGAGTAAGTTTATCAGTTACTAAAATGTGAGAAAAAAATAAAAATGTAACACACATACACACAGATTAGAAATGAGAAATTAAATTCAAAAATAAAAGTTAAAATGATATACGAATCAGTCCTTTGGCTTGTCTGTGAAGGGTAGATGGTGAAACATTGCGGCCATTAAGTTGGGGTGATTCCAATAGCGTCACCTTTGCAGTTGAGCAATTGGGGTTGGGGAGATCCTTGGTTCTGCAGATTGGCTGAAAGGAATTGTTCTGTTTTCTTTTCAACTTTGGCTTTGGTGACTTCCAGTCAGAGACTGCAGTCTTAGAGAAGAGGTTTTTTTTAACCTGTAAACGCAGGATGCTCAGTTGGTATTCTTCAGCTTTGACCTTCACAGCACACGCACATTAGAACACCAGACTGGCACACAGAACTAGGGTTGCAGTTGTCTTTTTAAACCCCTTTCCTTGTGTATTACAGGAAGGGAAAATACAAACATAAGACCATAAGATGTAGGAGCAGAAGTAGGTCATTCGGCCCATTGAGTCTGCTCCGCCATTCAATGAGATCATGGCTAATCTGATAATCCTCAACTCCACTTTCCTGCCTTGTGCCCATAACCCTTGACTCCCTTACTGATTAAAAATCTGTCTATCTCAGCCTAGAATATACTTAACGACCCAGCCTCTACACCCCTCTGCAGTAAAGAATTCCACAGATTGACTACCCTCTAAGAGAAGAAATTCCTCCTCATCTCTGTTTTAAATGGGTACCCCCTTAATCTGAAATTATGCCGTCTGGTCTTAGACTCTCCCACAAGGGGAAACAACCTCTCAACATCTACCCTGTCAAGCTCCCTAAGAATCTTATATGTTTCAATAAGGTCGCCTCTCATTCTTCTAAACTCCAATGAGTACAGGCCCAACCAACTCAACTTCTCCTCATAAGAAAAGCCTTCCATACTCAGGATCAACCTAGTGAACCTTCTCTGGACTGCTTCCAAGGCCAGTATATCATTCTTTAGATAAGGGGACCAAAATTGTTCACAGTATTCTAGGTGTGGTCTAACTAATGCCTTGTATAGTTTTAGCAAGACTTCCCTATTTTTATACTCCATTCCCTTTGAAATAAAGGGCAACATTCCATTTGCCTTCCCTTTTACCTGTTGCACTTGTATGTTAGCTTTTTGGGATTCATGCACAAGGACTCCCAGATCCCTCTGTGCTGTAGCTTTCTACAGTTTTTCTCCATATAAATAATACCCAGCTCCTCTATTCTTCCTGCCAAAGTGCATAACCTCACATTTTCCCACATTATATTCCATCTGCCAAGTTTTTGTCCACTCATTTAACCTGTCTATATCCCTATGTAGACTCCTTGTGTCATCCTCACCACTTGCCTTCCCACCTATTTTTGTGTCATCCGCAAACTTGGTAATAGTACATTCACTTCCCTCATCTAAGTCATGAATATATATTGTAAATAACTGAGGCCCCAGCACTGATCTCTGTGGCACTCCACTAGTTACAGTTTGCCATCCTGAAAATGCCCCACTTATCCCAACTCTCTGTCTACTATTAGTTATCCAGTCCTCTATCCATGCTAATATACTACCCCCAACACCATGGGCTCTTGTCTTATTAAGTAGCCTTATGCACGGTAGCTTATGAAAAGCCTTTTGGAAATCCAAATATATTACATCTACTAGTTCCCTTTTACCTATCCTGCTTGTTACCTCCTCAAAGAATTCTAATAAATTTATTAGGCATGACTTCCCTTTCATGAAGCCATGCTGACTCTGCTTGATTAGGTTATGTATTTCTAAATGCTCTGCTATTACATCCAACAATTTCTCAATGACAGGTTTTAAGCCAACTGGCCTATAGTTAACTTATTTTTTTGTCTCCCTCACCTTTTGGACAAGGGTGTTATATTGGCCGTTCTCCAATCCTCTGGGACTTTTACAGAAACTAAGGATTCTTGGAAGATTACTACCAGTGCATCCACTATCTCTATGGCTACTTCCTTTAATATCCAAGGATGCAACCCATCAGGTCCAGGGGACTTATAGGCCTTTAGCCCCATTAGTTTCCCCAGTACTTTTTCTCTAGTGATAGTTATTGTATTTATTTCCTCCTCCTCTTTTGCTCCTTGATTATTTAGTATTTTTGGAATGTTATTAGTATCTTCTATCATGAAGACTGAAGCAAAGCTTTTATTCAACTCCTCTGTTATTTCCTGGTTCCCCATTATTATTTCCCCAGCCTCATTATCTAAGGGGCCTATGTTCACTTTGGCCTCTCTCTTCCTTTTTATATATTCAAAGAAGCTCTTACTGTCCGTTTCTATATTACTTGCTAGTTTACCCTCAAAGCTTAATTTCTCCATCTTTATTATGTTTTTCGGTTATCTTTTGTTGGTTTTTAAAACTTTCACATCCTCTAGCTTATTACTAATCTTTGCCACATTGTATGATTTTCCAATTCAATTTGACATTGTCCTTAGCTTCCTTGGTTACCCATGATTGGTTTATACCCTTCCTTGAATCCTTCTTCCTCACTGGGATATTATCTTTGTTGAGGGTCATGAACTATTTTCTTAAACATCTGCCATTGTTTATCAACTGTATTTTCTGCTAAACTGCTTTCCAAGTCCACTACAGCCAACTCTGCCCTCACTCCATTGTAATTACCCTTATTTAAGTTTAGCACAGTTGTTTCCGACCTAAGTTTCTCACTCTCAAAGTGAATGCTAAATTCTATAATATTATGGTCTCTGTTTCCTAGGGGATCCTTTACTCTGAGGTTATTTATTAAACCTGCCTCATTACACATTACCAGATCCAAAATAGCCTGATCCCTGGTTGAATTCACAACATATTGTTCTAAGAAACTGTCCCCAATACACTCTATGAATTCTTGCTCGTGTCTACCTCTGCCAATTTGATTTTCCCAATCTACATGAAGATTTAAGTCACCCATGATTAATGTACTGCCTGTTTTACATGCCTTCATTATCTCCTGATTTATTCTCTGTCCTACAGTATAGCTACTGTCAGGAGACCTGCAGACTACTCCCACCAGTGTCTTCTTCTTGTTATTTCTTACCTCCACCTATATGGATTCTACATCTTCCGATCCAAGATCCTTTCTTGCTATCGTACTCATTCCATCTTATTCCAACATGTCTTTCACCCAGATCTGTTTTTTTTCAACTCAGTTTACAATCTGGGATATAACTCAACAGGAGGTGGTTCAGCTAAGGTGATAATCATTTTCCATTATTTCTGAAACCACAGGTGATAACAGTTCAGTTTGCATTGTATCTTTTCCTTTAAAGTGTCTCTGTCTGAAGTAGGCCATGTCACACATTTTGGGTGCAACATTCCTTTCTCTCTGAACTAGTTGATCAAGTAATCCACAAAGTTGTTAACTTACCGTCTCAGCCAGCTTTTGCTTGCATGTCCTTTCTTGGAAAAAACACATGTCTTACTTAAAAGTTCAATATGTCCATAAGTAATTCAGGGATAGGAGCCATGGTCAGGACACAAACAAGGCATTGCAGTCTGTTGTACTTGTGCCTCAACGTACTGTAGCACCTGGTGATGCACCCATGTCAAAATGAAGATTTGTAAAGGGGTTACCTTACTGTTGAAGGATCTGAGGCTGCAATAGAGATTTGTTTATGGCAGGTCTACAACTATTGTGGCTTGTGGAGACTCTGTGCACTCGCTCCTCCCTGGCAGAGAATCCCTTAACTGGCAGACAGGTTTTGCAGTTTTAAAAGTTGAGTAAAATGCTGGAAGAAAGCTCCTCCACTTCAATGTTGCACACCTTGAAGGGAGATGTGTTTTTTAAAGGTTCGAAAAATCCCTACCAGCACACAAAAATGGTGTGCCAGAGGAAATAAAATTTTCCTGTGGTCCTCACAATGGGGACCCCAAGCTCAGAAGTGATGCCTGTGCATTTTGCACCCAAGGCCTTCCCACCCTGGGAAAAGGCCAATGAAATGGCGTGGGGTTGTGAGGACAGAGGAAAATTGTATTTCCATCCAAAAAAAAGCAAATTTTAGCATTTTACGACTCGATTCACACCTCCATTGGGAAATGAAAATCTGGCCCTTGGTCTCCAAATCTAAGGACTTACATTGGAAGTGAAATACTGAATTGAAGGGCCACTAGGCTGCTTGCTGGGTTAAACAGGTCGTGCAATGCTAAGAAAATTGGGCCTACATTCTCTGGGGTTTAGAAGAATGAGAGATGATCTAACCAAAACATACGAGATTCTGAAGGGAAACTGAAAATACAGAGTTTGTTTTCTCTGGATGGGGAATCTGGAACATGGGAGCACAGTTTCAGGATAAAGGCATGATCATTTAGTACTGAGATGAGGAAAGAAATTCTTCACTCAGAGGGTCATAAATCTTTGGAATTGTCTATCCCAGAAGGTTGTGCTTGCTTCATCGTTGAGTATATTAGCATATAGACCATATCTGGAATATTGTTTACAGTATTGGTCTCCTTATTTAAGGAAGAATGGAAATGCATTAGAAGCAGTTCAGAGAGGATTTACTAATATACCAGGAATGAGTGGATTGTCTTATGAGGAAAGATTGGATAGGCTAGGCTTGTATCTGCTAGAGATTAGAAGAACAAGAGGTGACTTACTGAAACATATATAATCCTGAGGGGCCTTGACAAGTTGGATGTGGAGAGGATGTTTCCTCTTGTGAGAGAATTTAGAACTAGGGGTCACTGTTTAAAAATAAGGGGTCACCCATTTAAGACGGAGATGAGGAGAAATTTTTCTCTGAGGATAGTGAGTCTTTGGAACTCCTTCCTCAAAAGGCAGTGGAAGCAGAGTCTTTGAATATTTTCAAGGCAGATGTAGATAGATTCTTGATAAACAAGGGGGTGAAGGGTTATCGGGGGTAGGTGGGAGGTCAGGTCAGCCATGATTTTATCAAATAGTGGAGCTGGCTCCTAACTTGTATGTTCATATGTATGATCATAGTTCATTTTTAAGGATGCGATAGATAGATTTTTGATCTCTCAGGAATACAAGGAATATGGGGAGCAGGCAGGAAAGTGGACTTGAGGCCGAGGATGAGCCATAATCGTACTGAATGGTGGAGCTGGTCTGAGGGGGTGTGGCAACTCCTGTTCCCATTTCTTATGTACAAAGCTACTTTTCTCCTTCCAGATATCCTTCGCTTACCACATCATGTCCGAAATGATACATATGCTGCATCCACAATGTTATTTTCTGAAAGAAATCCATCTAACTTGCATTTTTTGAGCATCAGAATGGCTTTGAATCTTGAAAATTATTGCGTTCCTGCACTAGCAGGAGTGTGGATGGAGAATTCTGGCAAAAAAAACTATTTAGATCAGCGGTTCCCAAACTGTGGTCATGACCCAAACTGGGTCACAGAATCAATAGGCGGAATTTTCCGCTCCAGAGACTAAGGAGCCCGCACGCCAGCGCTTAAAATGTCGCGCAAGCATCCTGACGTCAGCACGCGGCATCACAATGTTTCGGTCGGTGGGTGCGCACAGCAGCGGGACGGGCGTCCGCCATTAATTAAAGGCCTCGTTAAGGCCCTTAACTTACCCATTGTGCAGGATTTTGAGGGGCCTGTGTGACCTTCGGGTCAGCGCATGGGCCCAACATGCGGGTGGGTAGGAGGTCTTTTAATAAAAGTCATGCACTGGTGGGATATGTGGACTCAGAGGGGTTGTTCCTGTTTTTCATTAAGTTTTAATTGCAGGAAGTGTTTTAAAGTTGCCTGTTTGATTGTTAGTAGTTCACATCGATTTCCAAGAGCTTTTTGTGTACTTTGAAACCAGTCCGCAGACAGTAATCTTTCCCGGGCCTGCAGCTTTCCGGAGGCCTCCATTTAGCCTGGAGGTATGGGTTCTGACATCTCCACCGGAGGCAGCTCCAATGCAGTAATGACAGCAAGATGTGAGGGGGTGGGGTGTGCTCAAAGGCTAAGGCTACCTTCTGGGTCAAATGGCCAAGGCCGACATGGTACTCACCCTTCCAGAGTACAGCAAATCATTGAATCTCTTGCGGCACTGGGTGCCTGTGCACCACACATCATCATGGGCGTTGACAGTGTCACCAACCTCCTCCCACGCATGCTTGGTGACATGGGGGGCCCTCCTCCTCCCATCATCTAGATACAATATATCCCGACGGCTGGGCACCTCTTGGAGGAGGACAGCAAAGCATGCATCGGGGAAGCGAGGGGCACACTGGCCCCCCCGCTGGCCTCTCCTGCAGCCTGCCCCCCCCTCCTCCTGCTCATGCTCCTGGTCCTGTTACAGCTGCCACTCTCTCTCCCCGAGTGGCCATGGTGCACTGCCTCAAGCAAGCTACCTGGCCGCTCTTTATACAGACTGCCAGTTCCCCATTGGATTCGATGGTCTGAGCATGCCCGCCTCCGCGACTATTTTCCCGTTCTCCACAGGAGTCGCTAACCCGCTGCCAAGTCGGTCGGGCCTATCCGTCTGTCAAGGGCAAAAGTCTGGCCTAAGTGTGGTGGTGGGGAACCCACAGGCTGTCGTGCCAGGCTGTCAGCTTTTCTGCTCATTATATATGCATGAACGTGATGCACGTCATATCTTGTGGCAGCTGCACCCAAGCACATATCACTCTCTGCAGCTCAGGACTTGTCATGCCGACCAGTAGAATGGCTCCAAGAGAAAAAAGCGCACTGCTTCTAAGTATAGTGACATTGCACTGGGGGCACTCCTCCAGGCAGTGGAGGACCAGCAGGACATATTTTTCCCCGTAATGGGAGCTGGAGGTCCACAAACATCACCGCACTGGCTTGGGAGCAGATCACCAGTGTGGTCAGTGCAAATGTGCCTCAGAGGAGAATTGCCATCCAGTACAGGAAGAGGATGAATGATTTCATTGGCTCCGCAAGGGTAGGTCCACCTCACTCTCAACTCACACTCTCACAAGCCCATCAGGCATTTACAGGGTTTCAGTCCACAAGGATCTCACACACTACCAGCACAAGGGATGTTTGTGGATGTGGTGCCAATCAAATGGACTGATTTGTCCTGGACAGTGTCAAGCTTCTTGAGTGTTGTGGAAGCTGCACTCACCCACGCAAGTGGAGAGTATTTCATCATACTTCTGACTTGTGCCTTGTAGATGGGGGACAGGCTTTGGGGAGTCAGGAGGTGAGTTACTCTTTGTAGGGTTCCTAGCCTCTGACCTGCTCTTGTACTCACAGTATTTATATGGCTAGTCCAGTTCAGTGTCTGGTCAATGGTAACCCCCAGGATGCTGATAGTGGGGGATTCTGTGATGTTAATGTCACAGACCGTCAATGGGCGATGGTTAGATTCTATCTTGTTGGAGATGGTCATTGCCATCTTGTGTGGCGCGAATGTTACTTGCCACTTGTCAGCCCAAGACTGGATATTGTCCATAGACATGGACTGCTTCAGTATCTGAGGAGTCGCAAATGATACTGAACATCCTGCTATGATCAATGAACATCCCCAATTCTGACCTTATGATGGAAGGAAGGTAATTGATGAAGCACCTAACGACGGTTGGGCTGAGAACACTACCCTGAGGAACTCCTGCAGTGATGTCGTGGAGCTGAGATGACTGACCTCCAACAAGCACACCCATCTTCATTTGTGCTAGGTATGACTCCAAGCAGTGGACAGCTTTCCCACTGATTCCCATTGACTCCAGTTCTGCTAGGGCTCCTTGATGCAACACTTGGTCAAATGTGGCCTTGATGTCAAGGGCAGTCACTCTCACCTCACTTCAGGAGTTCAGCTCTTTTGTCCATGTTTTAACCGAGACTGTAATGAGGTCAGGAGCTGTGGCCCTGGCGGAACCCAAGCTGGGCGTCAGCGAGCAGGTTATTGCTAAGCAAATGCCGCTTGATAGCACTGTTGATGATCCCTTCCATCACTTTACTGATGGGAGTAGACTGATGGGGTGGTAACTGGCTGGGTTGGATTTGCCCTGCATTTTGTGTACAGGACATACCTGGGCAGTTTTCCACATAGCCTGGTAGATGCCAATGTTGTTGCTGTATTGGAACAGCTTGGCTAGGGGGCCAGCATTCTGGAGCCACAAGTCTTCAGCACTATTGCCACAATAATGTCAGGGTCCATTGTCTTTGCACTATCTTGTGCCTTCAGCCATTTCTTGATATCATGTGGAGTGAATCGAATTGGCTGAAGACTGGCATCTGTGATGCTGGGGACCTCCGGAGATGGATCGTCCACTTGGCACTTCTGGCTGACGTTTGTAGCAATTGCTTCAGCCTTCTCCTTTGCTGGGTTTTTAATGAGTATTCATGAGATTCAAATGCATGCAAGTACAGTTCCCAACATGGCATAGTGGGGAGCCCAACCCACCATGGAACTTAGGAGTGGAAAATTTCAAACTATTTTTATGCCAGAGGAAACTAACTTTTGGCCACAGTCCAAATTTTCCAGTCCTGCCCACCATGATGCTCGCTGCTGGCGGGACCAGAAACTCCTCTTCAGAAACTGCACCCTGCACCAGCAGCAAGGCCCAGGCAGTGTCTGATCCTGTCCCTGCCTTGCTTGTCTCTCGTTATCTCTCTCCGGGCCATTGGCCACTTCAGTGAGCCTCAAGGCCCAGCCCCAACCATGAATCCGGCAGTAATGCTTCCATTGCTAAGCTGCAGCCTGTCTAATACCAGCCCTGTCACTCTGGCGCTGTGGAATGACCCAGGCTCCAACATTAACCCCTTCAATACCCTCAACCTACGCTTCCACAGCTTCCTGTCCAAGGTCCATGAGCTGGAGTGGCACAGATGAAGTAATGGACTGTGAGTACATAAAATAATAACATTTTTACAAAGTGCGTTAAAAACAGATTTTCATATTTATATGATGCAATATATGGGGAAGTGATGGTGTAGTGGTATTGTTGCTAGACTAGTAAACCAGAAACCCAGGGTAACGCTCTGGGGACCTGGGTTCGAATCCCATGGCAGTGGGATTTGAATTCAATAAAAATCTGGAATTAAAAGTCTAATGATGACTAATGCCCTTTAGGGAAGACCTTACCTGGTCTGGCCTACACATGACCCCAGACACGTTGATTCTTAAATGCCCTCTGAAATGGCTTAGCAAGCCATTCAGTTGTAACAAGCCACTACAAAGCCAAACATGGGCAAAGAAAGCTCCTGCAAAGAAAGCTCCTGCTGATTACTAAATACTACCCTCCCTCAACTGATGAATCAATGCTCCTCCATGTTGAACACTGCTTGGAGGAAGCACTGAGGGTGGCAAGGGTGTAAAATGTATTCTGAGTGGGGGTCTTTAATGTCCAAGAGTGGCTCGGTAGCACCACTACTGATCAAGCTGGCTGAGTCCAAAAGGACTTTTTTTTGAAAAATGTACTTTATTCTTAAAATATCTGGAAGAACATTCCAAAACATTTCAAAATCACCGTCACAAAAGCACAATCAGATTCAACTTTTACACATGGATCACAAGGTGCATCAATACAATCAATGAATATTACAATCATTTCAATATGGTCAATGCAGACAATCAAACAATGGTATTGAAGTTATCAACATACATCATGTTGCACTCTGAGGTGCTTCAATACAATTATAATACAATTACTATTCATTGCATACATTCATTTTGAGCTGTACAGCCCGAGGGGCTCTCAATAGTTCCCAGCCCCTCGGTGCACTGTGGCAGAAAGGTCTTAGACAGCGACCTTTCCCCATTGCGCCTTTGCGGTGGCTGCCCCAAGCGTCCCTCAGCATGTAGTCCTGGACCTTGGAATGTGCCAGTCTGCAACACTCGGTCGGGGACAACTCTTTGCGCTGGAAGACCAACAAGTTTCAGGCAGACCAAAGAGCGTCCTTCACCGAGTTGATGATCCTCCAGCTGCAGTTGATGTTTGTCTCGGTGTGTGTCCCTGGGAACAGCCCGTAGAGCACAGAGTCCTGTGTCACAGAATTGCTTGGGATGAAGCTCGACAGAAACCACTGCATCTCTCCCCAGACCTTCTTTGCAAAGGCACAATCCACAAGGACATGAACAAAGGTCTCGTCCCCACCACAGCCACCTCGAGGGCAACGTGCGGAGGGGGTGAGGCTCCTGGCGTGTTGGAAGGATCTGATGGGGAGGGCCTTTCTCACCACCAGCCAAGCTACATCTTGGTGCTTGTTGGAAAGTTTTGGCAATGAAGCATTCTGCCAAATGACTTTTACAGTCTGCTCGGGGAACCATCCCACAGGATCCACCCTCTCCTTTTCCGGCAGGGACTCTAAGACGTTACGTGCCGACCACTGCCTGATGGACTTGTGGTCAAAGCTGTTTCTCTGCATAAACTTTTCCACAAGGGACAGGTGGTACAGCACGGTCTAACTACTTGGAGCATTCCACGGCAGTGTGGCCAGACCCATCCTTTGCAACACCGGGGACAGGTAGAACCTCAGCACGTAGTAACACTTGTGTTTGCGTACTGAGGATCTATGCACAGCTTGATGCAGCCGCACACAAAGGTGGCCATCAGTATGAGGGCGATGCTGGGCACGTTTTTTCCCCCTTTATCTAGCTGCTTGTACATCGCGTCCCTGCGGACACGATCCATTTTCGACCTCCAGATAAAACGAAAGGTGGCTCGGGTGATCGCCATCGCGCAGGAGTCTGGAATGGGCCAGACCTGCTACAGCAACAGCGAGAGTGCCTCACACCTGATGACCAGGTTATTACCCGCAATGGAGAGGGAGCATTGCTCCCACATGCCCAGTTTTCCTATCACCGTAGACACTCGCTCCTTCCAATTTCGAACGCATCCCCCAGTCCCTCCGAACCATATCCCCAGCACCTTCAGGCCGTCAGCCCTGACAGTGAAGGGGATAAAGGATCGGTCAGCCCAGTTCCCAAAGAACATGGCCTCGCTCTTCCCAAGATTTAGCTTGGCTCCCGAGGCCAGTTCGAACTGATCGCAGATGTGGATCAGTCTGCGCACCGACAGCGGATCCGAGCAGAAGACGACGACATCGTCCATGTACAGGGAGGCTTTAACCTGAGTGCCTCCACTGCCTGGGATCGTCACTCCTCTTATGCCCGGATCTTTCCTGATGGACTCAGCAAAGGGCTCTATGCAACACAGAAACAGGACAGGGGAGAGAGGGCAGCCCTGCCTGACTCCAGATTTAATAGGAAAGCTATCTGATTCCCACCCATTGATTGAGACTGCACTACTGATTTAAGTGTACAGCAGTTGGATCCAATTGCGAATTCCCTCCCCAAACCCCATTTTGGAGAGCACATCCACCATGTAGATGTGTGATATTCTGTCAAAGGCCTTCTCCTGATCCAGGCTGATGAGGCAGGTGTCCACACCCCTGTCCTGCACATAGGCAATCATATCCCTGAGCAGCGCAAGGCTGTCTGAGATCTTCCTGCCTGGCACAGTGCAGGTCTGGTCAGGGTGTATCACAATTCCAGAGTGGACTTGACCCGATTGGCAATGACCTTGGACAGAACCTTATAGTCCACATTCAACAATGAAATGGGTCGCCAATGTCTAATTTCTTCCCTTTCCCCCTTGTGTTTGTAGGTGAGGGTGATGATACCTCTCCTCATGGATTCTGATATGCTGCCGGCCAGAAGCATACTCTCATACATTTCTAGCAGGTCTGGGCCGGTCCAGTCCCACAGAGCCAAATAGAACTCCGCCAGCAAGCCGTCGCTTCCGGGAGTTTTACTCTTCTCAAAGGACTCAAGGGCCTTAGTCAGTCCGTCAGGAGTTAGCGGTTTGTCCAGGCTCTCCCGTGTACTGTCGTCTAAGACCTCTGTGATAGAGGACAGGAAGGACTGGGAGGCCGTGTTGTCTGTGGGCTTCACGTCATACAATCCAGCATAAAAGGATTTGCTGATCCTCAAAATGTCAGACTGTGATGACTTTACTGAGCCGTCTTCTTCCTTCAGGCTGCTGATCACAGAGCTCTCTCTGTGTACCTTTTGGAAGAAGAAATGTGAGCACATCTCATCCTGCTCCATGGAGCGGACTCTGGACCGGATGATGATCTTGGAGGCTTCTGAGGCAAAGAACGAGGCTTGCTGGCTCTTCACCTCTTGGGAGTTCCTCCTTGACATTGACCCCCATTGACTGCAGCCGCAGCAGGTTCTGCATGTTTTTCTGGAGTCAGGACATTTCCCTCTGTTCGTTTCTAGCTTTCTGGGCGCCTTTGAGGATGAAAGACCTTTTGATGTTTCTCATGATCGCTTCCCACCAGTGCATCAGGGACTCAAAGAGGGGTTTCACAGTTCCCCAACCGTTGTAATCCCTCTTGAGCTCCTCAATGTTTTCTGGGGTTAGCAGTTGCACATCTAGCTTCCATGACCCCCTGCCCACTCTCTGGTCTTCTTCTAAGTGACAGTCAGCCAGTAGGAGGCAGTGATCAGAGAAGAACACAGGCTTGACGTTGGTGGATCTGACTGCGAATGCACAGGACACAAACAGGAAGTCTATCCTGGAACGGATGAACCCGTCTGGCCGCGACCAGGTGTATCTATGCTGCATCTGCAGGGTTGCTGAAGACGTCGTGCAGCTTGGCATCCTTAACGGTTGCCGTCAGGGATCTGGACGTAGCGTCCAATCTGCTGTCGGCCCTGCCGGATCGTCTAGCCGCATCGAGGATGCAGTTGAAGTCACCGCCCAGAATGACCGGCCTGGAGGTTGCCAGCAGCAGTGGGAGCTGCTGAAAGACTGGCAGCCACTCGCCCTTTTGTGCCGGGGCGTACACGTTAATTAACCGGAGTGGAACATTCTTGTACATTACGTCTGCTACGAGGAGGCGCCTGCCCACCACCTCCTTAACCTCGGAGATGGTGAAGTTGCCTCCCCGCAGCAGAATACCCAGGCCAGAAGAACGAGAGTCGTTTCCTCCTGAGCTGGCCGAGTCCTAAATGACATATCTGCTAGACTGGGTCTGCGGCAGGTGGTAAGGGAACCAACAACAGGGAAAAACATACTTAACCTCACCTTCATCCACCTGCCTGTCAGTAGGAGTGACCACCACACAGTCGTTGTGGAGACCAAGTCCCACCTTCACATTGAGGATACCGTCCATTGTGTTGTGTGGCACTACCACTGTGCTAAATGGGGTAAATTTCGAACAGATCTAGCAACTCAAGACTGGGCATCCAAGACCCACCGTGGGCCATCAGCAGTAGCAGAATTGTATTCAAACACAATCTGTAACCCCATGGCCTGGCTTTTCCCCCACTCTACCATTATCATCAAGCCAGGGGATCAACCCTGATTCACTGAAGATTGCTGGAGGGCATGCCAGGAGCAGCACCGGGCATACCTAAAAATAAGGTGTCAACATGGTGAAGCTACAACACAGGACTACTTGCATGCCAAACAGCATAAGCAGCAAGTGATAGTCAGAGCTAAGCAATCCCACAACCAACAGATTGGATCTAAGCTCTGCAGTCCTGCCACATCCAGTTGTGAATGGTGGTGGACAATTGAACAACTCACTGGAGGAGGTGGATCCACAAATATCCTCATCCTTAATGATGGAGAAGCCCAGAACTTGAGTGCAAAAGATAAGGCTGAAGCATTTGCTACAATCTTCAGCCAGAAGTGCCGAGTGGATGATCCATCTTGGCCTCCTCCAAAGGTCCCCAGCATCACAGATGCCAGTCTTCAGCTAATTTGATTCACTCCAGGTGATATCAAGAGACGGCTGAAAGCACTGAATACTGCAAAGGCTATAGGTCCTGACAATATTGCGGCAATAGTACTGCAGACTTGAGCTCCAGAACATGCCACGGCCCGAACCAAGCTGTTCCAGTGGCATCTACCCGGCTATGTGGGAAATTGCCCACGCATGTCCTGTACACAAAAAGGAGGATATTTCTAACCTGGCCTATTATCTCCCCATCAGTCTACTCTTGATCATCAGTAAGGTAATGGAATGGGTCATCCACAGTGCTATCAAGCGGCACTTGCTTAGCAATAACCTGCTCAATGATGCCCAGTTTGAGTTCCGCCAGGGCCACTCAGTTCCTGATCTCATTACAGCCTTGGTTCAAATATGGACAAAAGAGCTGAACCCATGAGATGAGAGTGACTGCCTTTGACATCAAGGCCACATTTGACCAAGTCTGGCTAGCCCTAGCAAAATCGGAGTCAATGGGAATCACTGTGGGAAACTGCGCTGGTTGGAGTCATACCTAGCACAAAGGAAGATGGTTGTGCTTGTTGGAGGTCAGTCATCTCAGCTCCAGGACATCACTGCAGGAGTTCCTCAGGGTACTGTCCTCAGCCCAACCATCTTCAGCTGCTTCATCAATGTCCTCCCTTCCATCATAAGGTCAGAAGTGCGGATGTTTGCTGATCATCGCACAATATTCAGCACCATTCGCAACTCCTAAGATACTGAAGCAGTCCATGTCCAAATGAACAAGACCTGGACAATATCCAGGCTTAGGCTGACAAGTGGCAAGTAACATTCGCTCTACACAAGTGTCAGGCAATGACCATCTCCAGCATTCGCTCTACACAAGTGTCAGGCAATGACCATCTCCAGCAAGAGAACACAATCATCACCCCCTGATGTTCAATGGCATTACCATCACTGAATCCCCCACTATCAACATCCTGGGGGTTACCATTGACCAGAAACTGAACTGCACTAGCCCTATAATACTGTGGCTACAGGAGCAGATCAGATTCTAGGAATTGTGTGATGAGTAACTCACCTCCTGACTCCCCAAAGCCTGTCCATCATCTACAATGCACAAGTCAGGAGTATGATGGAATACTCCCCACTTGCTTGGATGAGTGCGGCTCCCACAATACTGAAGAAGCTGGACACCATCCAGGACAAAGCCGCCCGCTTGATTGGCACCACATCCACAAACATTCACTCCCTCCACCACGGACGCAAGTAGTAGCAGTGTGTACCATCTACAAGAGGGGAATGGGATCCTGAAAAGTAGTTCAGAGGGGAGAGAAGTTGAGATGGAATTAAAAGTTAAATGCTAGTGAGTCTGGAAGGCAGAGGAAACATAGGCTAGATAAGAAAGTAGTGAGTTTAGCAAGGCTAAATGGAATATATTTTAAAGCAAGGAGCCTGACGAATAGACAGATGAGCTGAGGGCACAGATAGGGATGTGGGAGTATGATATCATAGCTATGACTGACACTTGGCTAAAAGGGCAGGATTCGCAGCTCAACATTCCTGGCTATAGGGTATTCAGACAAGATAGAGAGGGGGATAGAAAGGTTGGGGGTCGTAATCTTGATCGAGGAATCAATTATAGCAGTGAGGAGGGATGATATCTTGGAAGGATCATTAAATGAAGCCCTATGGGTAGAAGTAAAAAACATGAAAGAGGCAAAAATGCTATTGGGTATGTACTCTAGGCCCCCAAACAGTCAGGGAGAGATAGAGGATCAAATATGTAATCACATTTCAGAGAAATGTAATAATAATAAGGCAGGAATAGTAGGGGATTTTAATTACCCAAATATTAAGTGGGATAGTTTTAGTGTGCAAGGTGGGGAGGGAGCAAAATTTTTAAGTTGCATCCAGGAGAACCTTTTTAGCCAGTACGTAGAAAGTGCAACAAGGGAGGGGGCAGTTATGGACCTAATATTCGGAAATGAGCCCGGGTAGGTGGAAGGTGATTCAGTAGGAGAGCATTTTGGAGATAGGGACCATGGGCAGAATTTTCCCCCTGTCGGGGGCAAAGTTCAGGAGCAGGCACATGCAGGCGTGCCTCCAAATGGGGACGTGCTGCCATTTTACATGGACGGGCCAATTAAAGTCCGCCCAGCGTGACATCTGCTATGCGCTCCCTGTGCGGGTGGGGGGCGGGAGGGATTCCCTAAACTGGGAGTGCACTCTTTCACGCATGCACACTAAAGAGTGCACTCATCTCCCTGAGGCTAAGTGCTGCCTCAGGGATATTGGCACCAAATTCAAAAATGTTAAAAATAGAAAAATAAAATTTCCCTGACATGTCCCCTCATGTCACTATCACATGAGTTGGGACATGTCCATCACTTTTAAATAAACTTTTATTAAATTTTTAAAAACCTACATGAAACCTCATCTCGCCCGTGGATGAGGTTTCATGCTTTTTCTGAAGCCCACCAGGGCTCCTGGCCTGCCCGCCAACCTTAAGGTTGGATGGGCAGGTCCCTTAATGAGTTCAATTACTTTTTAAATGGTCTCAATTGGCGTTGACAGGTTGATGGGTGCACAGCTGATTTGGCTGTGACCCCGCCGACCTGAAAATTGAGATGACGCGGGGTGACATCGTGAGTTCTGCCTGATGTCATCCCACTTCATTTTACACATCGGTGAGTGGGCCCCGCCCCCCCCCCACCCACCAGCCTCAATATCCTGCCCCATAGTTCAGTTAGATTTAGGGTAGTTATGGAAAAGGTTGGGCTGGGAATAAAAGTTCTAAACTGCAGAAGGGCTAATTTTACTAAGATGAGAGGTGATTTGGCCCAAGTGGACTGGGAGCAGCTACTTTCAGATAAAACTGTGTCAGAGCAGTGGGAAGCATTCAAGGAGGAAATAGCAAGAGTACAAGGCAAATATGTTCCTGTAAAGATAAAGGAAGGGGACCAAGTCCAGAGAACCCTGGATGTCAAGGGGCATAAAGGTTAGGATTAAGGAAAAAAAGAGAAGCTTATGGCAGATACTGAAGACTCAATACGTGCAGAGATCTTAGAGGAGTATAAAAAGTGCAGAGGAGAACTTATAAAGAAAATTAAAAAGGAAAGAGTAGGGCCAATTAGGGACCATAGAGGTAATGTGTGTGTGGACCCAGAAAGCATGGGTGCAGTCCTCAATGAATACTTTACGTAGGTCTTCACAATGGAAAAGGAAGACGCAGTCATAGACATCAGGGTGAAGGGCTGTGGAATATTAGAGGAAATTAATATAGAGAGGGAGGAGGTAGTAGCAGGTTCAGTGGCCTTAAAAGTGAATAAATCCGCAAGCCCAGATGAGGTGTATCCCAGGCTGTTGAAGGAGGCAAGGGAAGAGATATCAGGGGACCTGGCAGTAATTTTCAAATCCTCTTTGGCCACAGGTGAGGGTGTCAGAGGACCAGAGGACTGCTAACGTTGTCTCAGTATTAAAGAAGGAAGGAAGGGATAGACCACGAAATTACAGGCCAGTCAGTCCAACCTCGGTGGTGGTGAAGTTACAAGAAAGAATTCTGAGGGACAGAATATATCTGCACTTGGAGAGACACAGATTAATCAGGGATAGTCAGCATGGATTTAAGAGAAGATCGTGTTTGACAAATTTTATCACATTTTTTGAGGAGGTAACTGGGAGATTGATGAGGGTAATGCATTTGATGTGGTCTACATGGACTTTAGCAAGGCTTTTGATAAGGTCCCTCATGGCAGGTTGATCAAGAAAGTAAAAGCCCATGGGATCCAAGGCAAAGTGGCACGCTGGATCCAAAATTGACTGAGAGGCAGGAAGCAGGGGGTGATGGTAGAGGGATGTTTCTGTGACTGGACATCTGTTTCCAGTGGGGTTCCGCAGGGCTTGGTGCTGGGGCCCTTGCTGTTTGTGGTGTACATGAATGATTTGAACTTAAATGTAGGGGGTCTGATCAAGGAGTTCGCAGATGAAACAAAAATTGGTAGGGTGGTAAATAGTGAGGAGGATAGCCGTAAACTGCAGGAGGATATCAATGGACTGGTCAGGTGGGCAGAGCATTGGCAAATGGAATTCAACATGGAAAAGTATGAGGTAATGCACTTGAGGAGGGCTAACTAGGCACGGGATTACACTATGAATGGTAGGACTCTGGAATGTACTGAAGACCAGTGACCTTGGTGTCCATATCCATAGATCCCTGGACGTAGCAGGGCAGGTAGATAAGGTGGTTAAGAAGGCATATTGGATACTTGCCTGAATTAACTAAGTCGTAGAATACAAGAGCAGGGAGGTTATGCTGGAATTCTATAAAACGCTGGTTAGGCCACAACTGGAGGACTGTGTGGGAAGGATGTGATTGCACTGGAGAGGGTGTAGAGGAGATTTACCAGAATGCTGCCTGGGCTGGAGGGTCTGAGCTATGAGGAAAGATTGGATAGGCTGGGGTTGTTTTCCTTGAAGCAACAAAGGTTGAATAGGGACCTGATAAAGGTGTATAAGATTATGAGGGGCATAGATAGAGTAGATAGGAAAGCACTTTTCCCATTAGTGCAGGGGTAAATAACCAGGGGGCATAGATTTAAGTTAAGAGGTAGAAGGCTAAGAGGAGAGTTGAGGAGAAATGTTTTCACCCAGAGGGTGGTGGGATTCTGGAACTCACTGCCTGAAAGGGTGGTTGAGTCAGAAATTTAGCAAGTATTTAGATATTCAGTTGCATTGCCATAGCCTCCAGGGCTATGGGTCAAGCACTAGAAAATGAATTAGTGTAGTCAGATCTTTGTTGACTGGCACCGACACAATGGGCCGAATGGCCTCCTTCTATGCTGAAGACGTCTATAGGATGCACTGCAGGAATTCACCAAGGCTCCTTTAACAGCACATTCCAAACCTACGCCCACTACCATCTAGAAGGACAAGTGCAACAGATAGATGGGAATACCACCAACTGGAAGTTCACCTCCAAGTCACCCACCATCCTGATTTGGGAATATATCGCCCTTCGTTCACTGCTGCTGAGTCAAAATCCTGGAACTCCCTTCCTAACAGCACTGTGGGTGTACCTAAACCACATGGACTGCAGCGGTTCAAGAAAGCAGCTCACCGCCAGCTTCTCAAAGACAATTAGGGATGTACAATAAATGCTGGCCCAGCTAGCAAAGACCGCATCCCATGAATGAATTTTAAAAAAATATTGAAGTATAATATGTGAATTATAATAATTATATGCTGAATGTTACTATACTGCTTTATTGCTCTTTTTGGTGGTCACGTTAATTTTCATGTATTAAAATAGGATTCTTTAGAGAATAGTTTGGGAAACACTGAACTAGATCATTAAAAAGTTTCCTAAACCTTTAGGAGCAACCTGCAGAATTGCTGAATGTCATGTCAGGACCATAAATTATGACATTAACAGGGCCCATATAACATGAATTACCACCACTAAATCGCTGTGACAAGATGAAGTTGCATTGATGGCATAATCCAGCAGTTTCATGGGACATGTAATTTATTTCAATTGGGAGACACATGGTGAGGTTGCAACTTTTTGGTTTTGTTGAGTCCTACAGTGGAGCAGCGCAAATTGTCCAGCAATTTGTGGAGAATCAAAACTCATGGCATATCTTTTCTTCGTGATAAATTACTGAATTCTTATAAACTAATAGTGGTAAGTGCCATGAGCTCATCATTATTTTCCCAGCAAATTCTGGGTCAATAGATTTTAAAAGGGCTTTAGGTCTTCATAACAGACTATTATAAAAATGCTTTAAAATCTATTAAACATAATCTAAAAAGAAAGTAATGACAAAGCAAGTTACAAGCCATGAAAGAGGATTCACATTATGCTTGAGGCAGACACTAACCAGAACTCACTTGTCGAATTTATATAATTTATTCTGCAGCTGCTCAGACTATAGCTTGATTTTCCTACATTATAAAGGTGCAGGCACTACTCTATCAATATTTAAAACTCAGCTTCAGTATAGGCTGGTGGTCAGAGCCACACTATAGAAAGCGCGATTTTAGCAGTGGGTTTCTCGACCTAAAAGCAATTCTGCCCAGGTTTCCTAGAACTGGGGCAATCAGCTGGGCAAATGTTATTTTCTCTGATGCAACTTCTTTTGCGAAACCTCCATATCTACAGTTCTTAATAAGATAAAGCATTTCAACACAAAAAAAACCTGACCACAAAAAATCCCCCAACTACCCACACACAAAAAGCTCACTAAGAAGTTGTGAACAGACCTGTGGCAGATACTTTCTGTTTTGTGTCATAGAGGCAATAAAATGCTTAAATTGTATCAGTATGCAAATGTCACCATTCTTCCCTTTTCTGCATTAAAAAATAATCAAATGATTAGTTTGGGTTCATATTTTGGTTAAAAATTTTGCATACCCATTTTAAAGTCCTGAATATGATCTAAAGAGTTATATTAATCACTTTTTAAGGCCTTCCCTTTTGGATAAGTTTTATGAATTATTGACATGATAAACTAAGACATGTAAATGAGCAGATAAAGATTTCATACCTGAAACAACCAAACTTTAGAATTCAGCTAACCAGCTTCATCCTGTTGGCTATCAGTCCAATAGTGACAATGATTTGAAATCCCAAGATACAGGGCGAAAATGTTCCAGATTTGCACTAAGTGCAGAAGGTGGCAGGGAAAAGGACGTTTTACCCGTCAGCGGTAATGGCGGCTTTTCACGCCATATCGTCCACTTCCCACCTCATTAATTATGCAGCCACAGGAAACATCAAAGTCTCACTGGTGGGCAGCCTCTGAATCACCTGCCATGCCCTTACCACAGCATTTCCTCATTCCAGGTGCCATATCTACACTGCAACAATGCACGCTGTTCTCAATGCTTGCAGCCCAGGAATGCCTCAGTGAAGACGAGGCCCTGAAAGCCAAGCAGGGTTCAATGACCCATCACTGGAACACCTTTTGGAGGCCCGCCATAATGTCCTCCACCACTGCTCTGGCTGCAGGAAGTCCAACAATCTCACCATTCTGGCTTGGGAGGCGGTGGCAGTGGTGCAGTGCCAACGGTGCACAGAAGAGATTGGCCATCCAGTGCAAAGAGAGGATGAATAGCTTCATCTGTGCCGCCAGTGTAAGGCAACCATCTCATCACTTTAAACTCACACACTCACAAGGCCATCACACATTCAATAGCATCTCATTCACTGCCAGCTCAAGGAACATCACCACACTCTCTCACATCTCTATGTGGCCTCATCTCCTCTGGAGACTGCCTCCTCACCACACACCATCTTGAGGCCACTTGCACAGGTCATCATATGCACCCACACTACCTGGGATACCCACCTTCCCCAATACAGCCCTCACCCTGCAGCCTCTTCTCTTGCCCAAGGCCTCTTTTCCCCCTTCCCCAACAAGCCCCAGCCCTGCAGTCGTTGAAAAGCCACCCCCGCCTTATGGCTGGTCTGGTAGGTAGAGAACTACCGTGAGGCCCCCTAAAAGTGACGTGGTGCTGCCTGCAAAGCCTCTCGTTGTTGACTACGAGTGCTACCTTAAGCAAGTTAGGCAAACAAACCACGAAGTCCCGAGCAAAGTGCAGCTTGTCAGGTGCACGTTGCTTATGTTGGCATGCAATCATGCTGACGTGCCTAGATGATCCAGCGTGAGGAGGATGATTCCGGTGGACAGGGATTATAATTATATACAGATGTATTAAAATAATGTTCCCAACATCAGGCAGTGGGAAATGTGGCCCGCCATTGACGGGTGGAGTGGACAATCACAAACTGGTTTCATGATGTTGTTAAACCGATTTTTGGCCTTCCTGCCATATTGGCTACTCATGCCCTCCACGATGCCAAGGGGGAAGGAAAATTCTGGCCACAGAATTTTTTCTCCACCTTTCCAAAGTCAAGGAAAATTCCATCCATGCCATTAATGAGATTTGTCATTGCTTCACAGGCAATTCTTTTTTTCTCATTCCTCTGAAGACACAGGCTTAATGTTGGGGAGATTCCCAGGTGTTCTGGCAACTTCCCATGCTTCATCCAAGCAAACTTTTTTTTTATTGTCTAGGTTTTAACAAGTGTCAATGATGAACTTCACCACTGGAGAAAGAAAAACAACAGAATCAATCTAGTCTTATCTTAACTTCATATCTACCTACACACGTACATTCCATCATTAATCAGTGGATCACAATAAGAAGCAGGAAACTTGGGCAATTTTTTTCTCCTTAGCCTACGGTTGCTCAGGCAAGTTTTAATACCTCTAGCATTTGTTGATCTCAGTCTGAATCTGATCTGTATGGCTCAACATCATATAACCATTGACGTTTCGAGTCCTCATGACCCTTCGACAGAACTTGAGTTCGAGTCCAAGAAAGAGTTGAAATATGAACTCAAGTTCTGTCGAAGGATCATGAGGACTCGAAACGTCAACTCTTTTCTTCTCCGCCGATGCTGCCAGACCTGCTGAGTTTTTCCAGGTAATTCTGTTTTTGTTTTTGTTTTGGATTTCCAGCATCCGCAGTTTTTTTGTTTTTATCATATAACCATTATCTGGGCCATCAAGAGTGTATTTTTAATTTAAAGAAGAAAGCAAAACAAAACGATAATGGTTACTATAGGCTACAAATCACTCAAAGTAATCTTCACTGAACTTGGCGGCACAATGAGTTATTATTTTCACCCTTGTGACCTCACTTTGAAACCTATGTAAAATTTATCTAACTGAGGTCCTATTGGGTATGAGTTCCCTGCACAAAATGGAGTAGGATATGTGGAATATATTTGTTACTCAGGAAGCCTCCCTTACCTCTTTTTCTGGTACACTGATGAATGTTTGGTGCCATTTCCTGCTCTTAGCCTGAAATGGAAAATTTCATCAACTTTGCTTTCAATTATCTTCATTCTCTCGTCTTCACATGGCTCATCTCTGACTCTTACCTTAACTTCTCTGTCTCAATTTCTGGGAATAGACTGCCGACCAATATTCGCTATAAGTCTAGTTCTGTCGAAGGGTCATGAGGACTCGAAACGTCAACTCTTTTCTTCTCCGCCGATGCTGCCAGACCTGCTGAGTTTTTCCAGGTAATCTGTTTTTATTCGCTATAAGTCCACTGACTCAGGCAACTACCTTAATTGAACTTCCTCACACCCCGCTTCTTGTAAGGGCTCCATTCCATTCTCCCAGTTTCTCTGTCACAGCAGTTCTAACAATGCACTGTTCCACACGTTTCTGGTGTCAGCCTTTTCTCCTCAACCAAGGATTTCCCCAAAGTGGTTGACAGGGCTCTCCACCATGTTTGTTCCATTTCCCGCACTTACGTTCACCCTCCTTCACAGGACAATGATACGGTTCCCCAGTCCTCACTTTCCAACCCACCAACCTCCACATTCACCAGATCATCCTCTGCCATTCTCACTGCCTCCAGAGTGGTGTCACTGCCAAACACATCTTCTCCTCCGCTCTTTCAGCATTCCAAAGAAACAGTTCCCTTCCAAACGTCATGGTCCCCTCCTCTATCATTCCCAATGCCCATTTCCTTTCCCACACAAGCTTCTCCCCACCCCCCCACCACCACCTTAAACCAGCTTATATTTCACCCCTCTCCTTGGATTCACCCAGTTCTGCTGAAGGATCATGAGGACTCGAAACGTCAACTCTTTTCTTCTCCGCCGATGCTGCCAGACCTGCTGAGTTTTTCCAGGTAATTCTGTTTTTGTTCGCAGAGATGCAATGCCTGTCCTTTTTACCTCTTCCATTCTCACCATCCAAGTCCTTCCAGGTTCAACAGTGATTTACCTGTAATTCTTTCAATATGGTGTACTGTTTTCGCTGCTCATGATTCAATCTCCTCTACACAAGGCAGACTAATCAGTGATTTGGTGATTGCTCTGTGGAATACCTCCATTCAGTCTGCAAGCGTGACCCTAAGCTTCTGGTCCCCTGTCATTTTAATTCTTTGCTCCACTCCCACTCTGAGCTTTCTGTCCTCAGTGTCTACACTGTTCCAAGCTCAACGAAAGCTGGTGAACAACACCTCATCTTTCATCCAGGCAATTTAAAACCTTCGGA
Organism: Carcharodon carcharias; assembly: GCF_017639515.1. Lineage (NCBI taxonomy): Eukaryota > Metazoa > Chordata > Chondrichthyes > Lamniformes > Lamnidae > Carcharodon > Carcharodon carcharias. The sequence continues at coordinate 41,778,194 of NC_054467.1, read as the reverse complement.
ATCAACATGGAATTCAACGATTTTGGTCCTTTTTGGTTGGGAGTCTGCTTTCCCTTTAAACGTCTGGAAACATCTTTTGTTTCTTGTCCAATTACCATACCTTTTCACCTTTCACTATCTTCTCTTTTGCCATTTAATCTCTCCTGCCTTCCATCCTATCACAGACCTTCCGTTTTTTTTCTTTCCTCTCCTCCCCACTTTTCCCTGCCTTGTTTAAAAGATATTACATCGCTAAGCAATGATGAACGGTCACCGACCTGAAACATTGGCCAGAATTTTGCCTTTGATGGGCGGGTGGGCCCGACTGACTCGGCAGCGGGTGGGCAGCCGATTGCCGCCGGTGAAAGAGGCTGTGCCACTATTTTCCGCAGGCGGGCCTCAGCGGGTTAGTGACTCCTGTGGAGAACGGGAAAATTGTCGCGGGGGCGGGCGGCCTCAGACCGCCGGTTCCAATGGGCAGCCAGCAGTCTGTATAAAGACCGGACAGGCAGCCTGCTTGAGGCAGTGCACCATGGCCACTTGGGGAGAGAGGGAGGCAGCTGTGGTTCCACAGCAGCATGAGCAGGAGGAGAGGGGGGAGAGGCAGGCTGCAGGAGAGGCCAATGGGGGGCCACTGTGCCCCTCGACTCTCCGAAGCATGCCTTGCTGTCCTCCTTCAAGAAGTTTCCAGCCATCAGGATGTGTTGTATCCAGATGATGGGAGGAGGAGGGCTCCCCATGTCACCAACCAGGCATGGGAGGTCGGTGACACTGTCAGCGCCCATGATGATGTGCGGCGCACAGGCACCCAGTGCCGCAATAGATTCAATGATTTGCTGCGCTCTGGAAGGGTGAGTACCATGTCGGCCTTGGCCATGTGACCCAGAAGGTAGTCTTTGCCTTTCAGCACCCCTCCCAACGTTTTTCTGTCGTTATTGCATTGGGCATTTGGCGCATGCTGGGTGGGCAAATGGGTACTGACCATGCTTACATCAGGCTTAGTGGCTGAGGAGAAGATGGGTTCTCCCCGCAGCATATGCTGGTGTTTGTCACATTTGAGTAGTCTGGGGGCAACCTGCAGGGAAGGCAGCTAGACACATACTCAGAACTCCAACACATGTCATATTGATGGTGATGAGATGGTGGAAGGGGAGCCTCAAGGTGTTGTGGCCAAGTGCCATCTGCTGGCATTGGCACCGCACCTAGTTGCGCCTCCTTGCCATGGGCGCAAAGACCCGTGTGTTATTCAAAGTGATGGACGCCGAATGTGTCCAAGGTGGCCGTTGGGGGAGGGGGTTGGGACTATCTTCTGGGGTCTGATCACCAGTAGTGTGGACAGGAGCCGCTGGAGGCCTCAGATGGGCCACCGTGGTTGGGGTGCAGCGTGCGCATGCAGAGTACATGAGCGATCAGCCCCGATAAATGCTCTTCTATGTTCTGCAGGCAAAAATTCAACACAATCAGCGGGAGTGCCAGAGGACTGGAGGTGGGCAAGCCCTGCTCCAGCGCCTCATGACATTTGAGGAGCAGGCCATGGAGCTGGGGAGGAGGCAGGAGTCCTGGATAGCTGGTGGCGGCGAGGCTGGGGTCCATTGGACAAGTATTTGAGGTCCACAGTCCCATTCACTCTGTCTGCCCACCATCCAAACCACTGATGGCTACCGCAATCATTAATTCTGCAACACTGCTCATTCACAGACTGAGACTCTGTGTTGTGGGTCAAACACAAAGGTTCCTCATCCCCTTGAGGATTCGCGTCTCTACCAAGTTCCAAAGTGACCTTATCCCATTTGTGACCACCATCCCCATGGCCTAACATGCCATGGCATCGCACAGCCAAAGACTATTGCATCTTAGGAGGGTTTGTACCTGCACCACCCTTTCAGCCAGTGTGTCCCACATTACTCTGTCCAAAAGGTCCTCAGCACCTCACCTGTCAACCTCATGGGACTCAACTTAAATAAATGCCACCACGTTACTCATCCCAGCGCCAAGGGGAAATATTGCCTTCTGCCCACCCTGTCTATGCCCCTACTAACGGTATGAAGGTCAATAATGTGACCTCTCAATCCCCTGTGATCCACGGCAAATGTCGCAAGTGTTTACAATGTTTCCTCAGCACCACAAATATCCTTTGTACTCTCCCCACTCCAATGGTTCATAACATGCCATGTGGCATTCCTGAGACCATCTGACCAGCCTGTCTGTATGCACGTTTGGACCTCCTATTGACTCTTTTCCACCCCACCAATGTTCGTCTCCTTAGGCTCTTGAAGGGTGAGCGACTTATGAGGCTGGGGGGGAAGGGATGAAAGGTTTAACTAACTGTACGCTAACTGATGCACTGTCCTTGTTGTTAATTTCAGCATCACCACCAGATTGCCGTGCCCATAGACACCGCAGTCCCCCCTCCACACCTGAGGCTCAAGACGTGCAACTTGCGGCACATCATTTCAGCCAGCCAGGCACCAGCGCGGACACAAACACCTCAGTGGGGAATTTACCATCGGCTCGTGTCCCGGGTCGCATGAAGAGGGCACTTCACAATCGCTGGAGGAGATGGTTGGGACAGAGAGTGCCGTTGGTGCCTGCAGCCGTAGGGCTGCAGGGGACGAGGCACATGCTGAGTCCAGCAGTGATGACATGCCTCTGGAGTTGTCACCAATGCAGCAGCTGCAGGACAAGTGGCAGGAAGCGCATTTGCATCTGGCAGGGTTGCATGAGGGTATGCTTCAGTTGGTCTCTGGGATGGAGGAGTCCAGGCAGAGTGCACGTGAAGGCATGAACCTCAGGGCAGAGCTTCACGCTTCCTCCACAGAGAAATTGGTGACTTTCGTGGAGAGGGGATTCGATTGGATGGAAAATCTTCTGATTGGTTACACTCTGACCTGCAAGCCCTCACAGCGGTACTGGCCACGGGTGGTCATTCCCAATGTGGGAGATGTTCTGGGCACCAAGTGTCCCAGCTCCGTGCCTATGCATCTGCGGTGAGCAGGGAGGTCAAATGGGACCTTATGTCGGCGCAGCAGCTGCCTGTCATCGCTGCGAGCTCCTCTCAGTGTGCTCCGGATGAGGGCAGCAGCTCCTCCGCCCCTATCAGCCAAAGTTGTTTTGGTTGAGGCTGCGATAACTGGGGAGGTGCCAGTTCTGGAACTGGCCACTCCCTCCCAAGCAGGGCCATTACAGGCTCCACAGGCCAGAGGATGCCCAAGGTCAACAACGCTAACAAGACAGCAGAGTCAGCAGGCTGTCTCACAAGCCACTCCGAGCAATGGGGTGGCACCAAGACGTAGCACCCGCAAACGAAAGCATGAGGCACATTAGGCAATCAACAGGTATGTCACTGGTGATTTTGTGTTGGCCTTAGAATAGGGAACAAAATTCTTATTTTTGCAATGGAGAAGTCTCTGTTATATTTTGGACATAATAAAGTCCACTTTTCTGACCATGGCTGAGGGTGTTTCCTTTGTGCTGCATTTGTCTTTTTCACAGACATCTCATGAGTGTTTGAGTGGACATTGATGTTTCTGTACTAAGCCCTTAGGTGCTACATCTTCCACCTTATCAGCAGCAACTAAGTGTCACGTGTGGAAGCGCCAGGCAATGCTGGTCTTGCTGATCCATTTGCGTGTGGAGCTAGCTGAAGGTTCATTGGATTAAAATGTCCCGGGTATCCCTGCCTCCTTGGTGTAGTAGCGGGTCGGCGTGCTACCCCTCATCATTGCCCTGTGCTTCCTCATCCTCTGAGCCACTGCTGGATTCATCATGTGCAGCTTCATCCAGGGCATCAAGATCTTCATTCTCAACTGCATCCCCCTTTCCAGCACAAGATTGTGCAGAGCGCAGCGTGCTACCACTATCAGAGAGACACGATCTGGGGGACACTGGAGTGCGCCCCCTGAGCGGTCCAGGCAACGGAGGCACATCTTGAGAAGACAGATGGCTCTCTCCACCACAGCCCTCGTGGAGCCGTGGCTCCTATTGTACCGCTGCTCAGCTTCTGTTCTTGGACGGCGGAGAGGCGTCATGAGCCACCTTCACAGGGGATAGCCCTTGTCACCCAGCAGCCAACCATCGAGCCAAGCCGGAGCACAGAAGAGCCCCAGCACCTGGGAGCATCTGAGGATGTAGGCGTCGTGGGAGCTGCCTGGGTACCTCGCACAGACTTGTAGAATCAGCATCCTGTGATCACACACTATCTGCACGTTCATGGAGTGGAAGCTCTTCCTGTTGATGAAGGCATCCAGCTCACCTGCTGGTGCCTAGATGGCCACATGTGTGCAGTCTATAGCACCCTGGACGCGGGGGAAGCCAGCAATGGCCGCGAAGCCTCTGGCTCGCTGTGCCTGAATTGCCTGGTCGCAGCAGAAGTGGATGAAGGTCAATACCCGTCTGAACAGAGCGTCTGTAACCTGCTTGACACAAATGTGGACAGCTGATTTGGACAAACCGCAAAGATCACCCACTGAGCCCTGGAAGAAGCCAGAGGCATGGAAGTGGAGGGCAACTGTGAGTTTCAGAGCCGCTGGCATGGGGTGTCCACCCACACAGTTTGGCCCTGAGATCTACCCTATCATCTGACAGATATCGGTGACTGTCTCCCTTGAGAGTCGGAGCCTCCTTAGGCACTGCACCTCAGTCATATTGGAGGTAGCTGTTTCTCCACCTGTATACTCTGGCAGCAGGATAGTGGCTTCTTCTGTGGCCCCTTGCACCTTGGACAATCTCTTGGCCCTGCACCCCTTGTGCCTGCGCCTGGCCTCCCAAAGATGGCTCCCCTGGAGGCTGATTGTCCAGTCCTGGCCTCCTCCTATTCTATCCCTCCCTTCCTCCTCAACAGAGCTGCCTCCAGTGGAGATGTCAGAACCCATACCCCAGGCTAAATGGAGGCCTCTGGAAAGCTGCAGGCCCGAGAAAGAATACTGTCTGCAGGCTGGTTTCAAAGTACACAGAAAGCTCTTGGAAATCGATGTGAACTGCTAACAATCAAACAGGCAAGTTTAAAACACTTTCTGCAATTAAAACTTTGTGTGAAACATGAACAACCCCTCTGAGTCCACATATCCCGCCAGTGCATGACTTTTATTAAAAAATCTCCTACCCGCCTGCACGTTGGGCCCGTGCGCCGACCCGAAGTTCGCATGGGCCCCTCAAAATCCTGCATAATTGGCAAGGGTCTTAACGAGGCCTTTAATTAATGGCAGGCAAGCATCCCGCTGCTTCGCGCGTCCGCCGACTGAAATATTGCGATGCTGCGCGCTGACGTCGGGATGCTAGCGCGACATTTTAAGCGCTGAAGTGCGGCCTCCGCCACCCACATGTCAGCCAGAAAATTCTGTCCCTTAACTCGATTTTCTCTCTCTCTCTACTGATGCTGCGTATTTCTAGCATTTTCTGTTTTTACTGGAGTAGGGGACTGCTGTTCTGAAGCTGAAATTTAGTTACATCAGCAAGGAAAAATAGAGGTGAATTTATTCTATTTAATCCTTTTTTATTTGAGCAAGGAATGCATGGTCTGGATATTGGATACCTGAAATGGAATGCTTTCCTATTTTCTAGCACGAACATCCCACAACTTGAGCCCCTACACAAAAAAGTTGAACTTCATTTAATCTCAATGATGGAAACTACATAAAACATATTTAACTTCAAAATTATCAAAACCGTATCTCATTAAACAAAACCAATAGTATCATTTGAAGCCTTTTCTGATACAGTGAACACATAATTTTATTAGCATTTGCTAGAGTTCAAGTCACAATTTGTCATTTGTGCCATTAAAGCTGGGTTAATAATTTTTCCCAAAAATCAACACCAATAAAAGTTGATTACTTTTCAGAATTTAAAACTTAAAATAGAAATAGCTTTGTGGGAAAAAATGATTCCACACCTTAAATTTACTTCAATTGACAGTTCCCCATTGCCTCGTGATTCCACCAGACACCAAATGAAATACTGAATGTAAGGCCTGTGGTCCATTTACAAAAGAAAAATTAGACTAACCCATGGACAAAGTTTAATAAAGATGTAAAATAACAAGCTTGAGTGATTTGAACGGTACCATTGGTAAGGTCACTTCAAATATGAATTTGAAATGTTTGTGAATGTTTGACATAAAAGAGTACCACACAGTTTTAACACATTTGCTTTGCACTTTTAAAAAAAATACACTACCAGTTGACTGTGTACTGCAATAAATCTTAATTGTACTTCTGTAGCACTTGAAGGCAGATTTTGTAAAGAGAAAGTGGAATATAATGAACAGGAATGTTATTGTAAAGGTAATGATAACTGCTGCTTCAAAATATTATAAAAACTGAATTACACAATGCCACCTGGAACAACAGGGAATTCAAGATTCAGCAGAAATATAATTTATAGATCGCTTTCATGAAAATGAGTAAACTACTGATAATTATGAAGGGGAATGTGTGCCAGTTGCTTGAATTTGTATTTTCTGTTTTAAAAAAAACTGATATTGAATTCAAATATACCAAAACTCAACAGATTTTCTTCATTCTTTATTACTTAAATAAAAACAAGTCACAACTAGTACTACTTATGGACTGTGTGACAATATAAAATTAATAGAGGCTTGTTTTTTTCATGATCCGCAAAAATTCTTGTTCATTTATCTCACCATCACCATCACGGTCAGCTTCATCGATCATTTCCTGTTTATGAATGGAAAATAAATCTTTAAACACATTATTTGAAGTGGCATTTCTTCCTATATGATCATGAAACTGTAAACCTATTTGAAAAGTATATTTAAAAAACTCTTTCCAGAACAGTAAACACACATACTAGCAGATTGTCAGTGGCTTTGTTGCTTTATGGGAGGTAACATGATGGGCTAGATTTTGCTGGAGTGAGGATCTCATGGCATATTATCTCACAGCATTAGACCTTACCTCAGCTCAAATTTATTTTGTGCTGTAACTTGCTGTAAGTGTAAGCTCATAAAGGCATGCAAGAGCATCTGGGATCTGAGTAAATGACGGGACTAAGTGTTTCCCCCATACAATGAGATTTAAGGATTAAGAAGGAAACATGGGAACAAGAGAGAAAGAGGGCAAATTACAGTGAGTTGAATAGAGTCAAATCAGGTACAGAAAGGGAAATAAAGAGGGAAAGAAAGATTGGATTAAGAGAAAAAAGCACAAAGAAAAAAAATGTATATTTTTTTTAAATCTCTAACAGCAATTGACTGCATGCAGGGGTGATATTGAATTGTTTAAAATGTTCCCTTTCTGGATTAGAGAAGTTGATTGGGATTGCATTATCAATTATCATATTGCCGTAAAGGTACTTATGCTACTAAATTACATCCCCAACTTTCTGCAGCAGGTTTAATAGGAAATTATTGTGCTAGTACAGCAAGATCTTAAAAACAGAGAGGTTATGGGCAAGATTTTGTTTGCGCAAAGCAAATGGTGGAGAGGTGTTAATTAATCAGCAAGTTCTAGAAATTCACAATTCACAGTGTATCTCTTAATATCCTGAATTTGCTGGTCTATTTGCACATCAACAATGTTGGGTTCAATTTTAACTAACTCAAAACCCATTCATCACACAGAATTAAAATCGGGCCTGTGGCACATCTTTTGCACACTTAATTTATTGGCAAGGTTGGGCCCCAATCACCAATTATGATTATTACATTTTTATTATAGTATAGCTAATTATAACAGTAATTTGGGATATAAATGGCACAATAGTTCCCATATGTTAAGTTATTCTGTTTATATATGTATAACATTTTATGTCTTACTTTAAAACAAAACACAGGAAGATGTTCCAGGTTGTAGACAAGTAGATAGATGTGTAGCAGTATTTGCAGGGATGACAATACAGCACTATAGTTACATCAAGAGGCTGGTTCTGAGTGTAGGAGCACTGGAATAGCAATGGTGGATACTAGGAACACTGGGAAAAGGGTTTGGTGGGAATGACAATACTGGAAGTGAAGCCCAGGGCAGTGGGAGAGGATAGTGGAGAAAGGGACCACTGGAAGTAGTATGTCAGATGCCAGAGGACAAAGCAAGGCAGATGGTAAAGCTTGGGAGCAGATCAAATACAGGTCTCTCGGAGTGCTAAGGAATGGGGCGATAGGATTGAGATAAATAGAAATAGGGGATTGCAAATGCAAACACACCAGATGAAAGAATGAAAGTTTCAGAAATGATGGGTAAGAAAGATTTGAATTCTGTGAAAACTGTGAGGAGAGTATTTTACCAAGTGGGTTGGGGGGAGGGCATAGGTGGCAGGTGTCCGGTGGTGGTGAAGGAGAATGAATGCTCTAAACTCATTGACGTTTACAGCACAGGAGGCCATTTGATCCATCATGTCCACACTGGTCAACAAAGTTCCGCCTACACTAAGCTCATTTTCCAGCACTTGGCCCCCTTGCAGGCTATGGCAACGCAACTGAATATCTAAATACTTCTTAAACGTTACAACAGCTAGAGAGAGATAGGAAAGAGGGATACTGGAGTGACAGAGAAAAAGACAGGGAACAAGGCTCAGGGAGAGAGAAAGCAAATAATCACATGCTAAAACCTATAACGATACCACTGTTTATGGAATGGGATTCCCTTATTTTTCATACCATTGTACTAAAAGAGTTGCCAGTCAAAGGGGATGTTGCCTTCTCCTTTGGAAAGGTAGCAACAGTGCCCCTTTGTAAGGAGGCTGCATGAAAAAAAAATTTGTAGGACAAAAACGAGAACACATATGTTAATAATTCAAACTTTACATGGTTCTGATGTATAATTGAAAAAAACAAGGTCCATTTATCATTACCACTATCCCTTGTTTCTACATGAGAAATGCATTTTCACCACTAATCAGGACCATTCTTTCATTAATTACTCTTTACATATATGTGTTTATGGGCAGAATTTTACTGTCACCCACTTGCAGGTTTACAGGCATTGGGGGACCTGTAAAATTTTGAGGCTGGCTTGAGGGATTCAGGGGAGGTGGGAAACCTGGCAGGTCACCCTGCTCGGGCCTCGGGCAGGAAGTCAGGGGAAACGTCTCCCTCAAGGGCCCCCTTTCCACATTGGGTGCCTCCCCATTCCCACTCCCTATCCTCTCCCCCCAACTGGTACTCCATCCCCTCCGACCTCTCCATTAATATCTACACACCCTTGGTCTCACCTCCCCTCCCCACCCTGAGCCCCACCTCACACTTACCTGGTCCTGGTCTCCAGGACTTAGAATCTAGGAACTTCTCATAGTCCCAATCCTGGCCACTGGGACCACTGACGTGCCAGCCAATCTCTCTAAGGTGGGACTTCTGCTGAGTGAGGGGGTGGAAGCCTTGTCTTCAAATAATTAATGTGCTTTGGAGCGTTAAGTGGATGCAGGCTGTCATGATCAGCCGGGATGTATTCCCTGTCGACTCTTCGAGTGGTGGGGCGGGAGACATCACCATCTGAAAAATCTTGCGCTATGTTTTCTTCTAGTATTTCAGCAAACTCCTTTTTTCTAAATTATTTGTTGTTTCCCTTCTATATCTGATACACCAGTTTTGATTTACTCTTTCACATTATTAACCTTACACTTATCATATCCCTCTTATGCAGTTCCATTTAAATTTCCAAGTAAATAAAAAGGACTCCATGGGGAGAATTTTCTCCCCGTTGGGTGGGCTGGTTGGGAGCAGGGCCGATCGCCGCCCACAATTGGCTGTGTGTTGCCATTTTACGTGGGTGGGCCTCCAGCGCGATGCACACCTGGGAGCGCTCAGCGCTACCTGTGCGGGGCAGGGGGGAGGAGGGAGAGTCGGATACTGCACTCTTTAGTGCATGCTCGAGAAAGAGCGCAGAAATCTCCCTGAGGCACGGAGCTGCCCCAGGGAGATTAATTTCATTACCAAAAATTGAAAAAAAGAATAAATAATTCAGACATGTCCACTCATGTGACATCATCACATGAGCTGGGACATGTTTATGAATTTCTTTGAAACATTTTATTGAATTAATAAACCCTTCATGAAACCTCATCCCACCCGTTGATGAGGTTCCATGAAAAATACAAAGGCCGCCTGGGCTCTTCGCCTGTCCATCAACCTTAAGGTTAGACAGGCAGCCCTGACAATTACTTCAATTAGATTATTAACAGCCTTAACAGGCTTTTGACAGTTCGGCAGGCGCGCAGCCAACTCCGGTGCGCGTGCGCCGAACTGAAGATCAGAATGGTGCGCAGTGATGTCAGGACACATGCCCGACATCACCACGTGTCATTTTAAGCATCGGCAAGCCCCCGCACGCAAACAGAAGATTCTGGCCCAGCTTTTGCTGAACTTCCTTTACTTCTTTTGGGAATATTACCTAGTTTACCATTTCCCATTGGAACATTTCCAAATGTGTGTTCTCTGTCTTATGTTGCAAATTTTCTTTTAAATTTATCTGGTCTAGTTCCCTTTTTGTGTTGTTGAAATTGACTTTTATCCAGTCAACAACATCTATCTTCACCTGTTCCCTCTTTTCAATTTTCCCAACAATCATAATTAAACTGTGGTCACCGTTTCCTAATTTTTCTTCTATCCATTCATTATTTACTAGGTGAGATGAAGTAAGGTGGGAAAAGGCTTGTATGGAGCATAAACACTGGCTTAGACTTGTTGGGTCAAATCGTCTGTTTTTGTACTGTAAAATTCGATGTAATTATTTGCTTTCCCAATTCACATCCTAGAATTAGATTCAGCTGTGTCCCTTTTGTTGCTAGACTAAGTCATACTGATCTAGAAAGCAGCTCCGGAAACAAAGGGGTAAATTTTATGATGTCTGTATAGCTGCTGAGGCCTCACTCACAGCCAATGAATATTGAAATATCGCAGTAGATGACCTCACCACTGTTCTTGCAAAGTTTACCTTATAGCCAAAATGTCTTATCTCTTTTCCTAAATGTATTACCTTTTACCCCAATCTATCTTTGGATAATTATCAATCCATTATTACTGCTTTCTTATTTCTGCATTTTTCTCTTATTTATCCGTATATTTCTTCCTCCACGTCTTTCACGAGTTCAGCAGTATTAAATAAATAGCAGTACTGTTCAGCAGTCTACGATAAACTACCAATAGAGTATTTGTTTCCATCTTATTCCTTAAAGTCTAATCAAACAGATCCAGTCATTTTCACCATTACTTATGATCCTTACATTCTGGTGCTGTAATGGGATCTTTGATCAATACTGCTATCTTTCCATTTTTCCTTACTCTATTCCTCTTGAATATATTGTAACTAGGAATGTTCAGTTTCCAGTCCTACCATATCCTAAGTCATGCCTCGTAATGTCATTACATCATACCCCATGCTCATTGCAAGCTGTGGCATTAGCTAATTAATTTTATTTTAAAGGCTTCAATGCGTAAGACTTACACCTGCTTCTGTTTTTGGCAAACATACCCTTTTTAATTCCTCCCCCTTAAAAATCATTCTTCATTATTTACCTGTTTTGTATTTTTCAAAGTTTCTGTTTATTTTCCACTCCCTCATCTTATTTGCTCTCTCCCAATGCCGTTGGTTTTTAAACCCTCTGCCCTTGTGGTAGCTTTCCCAACTCTCAGCAAGAAGGCTGGGTGTTCCAGCCTCACTCCAGGGACTTGAACCTAGACTGATACTTTAGTACAGTGCTGCACTACTAGAGGTGCTATTCCTCTGAAGAAATGTTAAAACCAGGCTCGTATGGATGGATGTAAAAGATCCCATTGCACAACTTTGAAGAAGAGCAGAGTAGTTCCGCTGGTGTTCTGATCAATATTTATCCACTTACTAATTCCTAAAAATAACAGAGTATTTGCTGTGTGCATTTCCTACATATGACAGTGACTATAGCACTTCATTGGCTGTGAAGCACTTTGAGATGTCATAAGGTCATGAAAGGAGTTAAATAAATGCGCTGTTTTTAGCATTTTATAGTTGTTATTGCAGCAGTGCTCCCCCCACTCTTTGGCGACACCGGTTATTGCAGTGGAGAAACCGCCAACAACGTGCTATCACCCTAACCATTGAGAGCCGACCCTAGGTTACTGGAGGCTGGATGTCTGGGGGAAGGCTGCTGAAGGGGAGCTTGAAGTGGTGGGGATGGGAATGTAAAGTTAAAAAGAGGGAGACTGAGGAATGATAATTCAGCAGCAGCAATAATAACAACATGGTGAGTGAGAGCGACACAGAGAGGAGCACCTAAAAACCTGGAGATTTTACTTTGGGTAAAACTTGAAAAATGGTTTCTACTGGTGGACAAATGTGGAACAAAAACAGAGGATTCTCACTGGAAGAACCAAGGCGAAAGAAGGATTTTACACTGAGGGTTATTAATTAGACCATGAGATGCTTCACCACAAATGCTATTGAGCGAGAAATTAGAACTGCATTTCAAAGGGAATGTGTAAGTATTAAGAAGAAAGAATATAAAGACATTAGGGGGAATTGGAGTAAAGGAGAAAGCACCGACATCTGCATAGACACCAAGGGCCAAATGGCCTCCACTTGTTCTGCAATTTCTATCATTCCAAGAAAATTATTCTTCACTAAGTCCAAGCCCGAGGGATAGTTCATAAATGCTGGTCCTGAACTGAGTTTATAGTAATATGACCCGTGAGAAGTTCCCAAAACACCTGAGCCTACTGCCCTGGAAAGGCAAGATATCTCAAAAAGTTGAGCAACAGATGAAGCTAGCTGTTTCACGCTGCTACCATGCAGTAGCAATATGAGTGGTATTCATCACTAACAGGATGTAGCCATCAAGCCAAAAAGACATTCTGCCTATCACACAAATGAGTAATGTGGTGTATGAATTTGAGCGCCAGTATGATGCTAGGTATGTAGGCAGTATGTCTCAAAAACTGGTGGATTGTATCAAACAGCATGTCCCTTCCGCTGTTCACAACAGGCAAGGTACATACCGTACCCAACCAGCCTATGTTTGCAAAACTCAAAAGTGTCCAACATGAGATGTGATTCTATGATTGGACAATATTTGCTTAATAATCCTCAGTGTGCTAAAAAATTACAGATAACCAATTTAAGGTTGTCAGTCAGGCTCGCAGTGTGGCACATTTGCATGTACTGGAAGCTACATGTATTAATACAAGGCCCTGTTCTTTGCAAACAGAAAGAACATGTACACACATTGCCCCTGTTTCAGCTAAACAAAATAAGTGATTGCCATTCGCTGGTTCATTCCTCAGGTTAATACCCTGACCAATCAGAGTCAAGCTGCCTGGTTTAAATTTCAAACAATGCTTGGCAATTAACTGTCAGTCACCATTAATTGGTGCATTCTCCATGGCAACACCTCTACCGAGTGTCCACTTGCCAACCAATCAGCACTCTCTTCTCATATAGTATAAATTTGTTGCTTCCCCTGACACTGGTGTTCTTGCGATTGTCCTGATGAATGCAAGACGAAAAGCTTCAACAGTATGTCTTTTTTCAGCAATACTCAACTACTGCTCTTTGTGAAATCTCCTGGTTTAGTTCAGATTCAGTCCATGCCAGTTGATTTTGACGTATGACATCCAAGTACAAATTGACTCAAAGGCTCCCAGCTCAGAGTTATCACTTTCAGACTCCAAGTCAGAATAAGAGTTTAAAAAAAATAGGTGCTGTCAAAGGAGCCTTAGTGAGTTGCTGAAGTGCATCTTGTAGATAGTATACACTGCTGCCACTGTGCATTGGTGGTGGAAGGAGTGAATGTTTAGGTAAGTGGATGGGGTTCTGATCAAGCGGGCTGCTCTGTCCTGGATGATGTCAAGCATCTTGAGTGCTGTTGGAGCCACACACATCCAGGCAAGGAGAAAATATTCCATCACACCCCTGTCTTGTGCCTTATAGATGGTGGACAGGCCTTGGGGAGTCAGGAGATGAGTTACTCACCTCAGAATTCCCAGCCTCTGACCCTACTCTTGTAGCCACAGCTGGTCCAGCTTCGTTTCAGGCCAACGTAATTCCCAGGAGGATTCAGAGATGGTAATGTCAAGGGGAGATGAATAAATTCACTCTTGTTGGAGATGGTCATCACATGGCACTTGTGTGGCGTGAATGTTACTTGCCACTTATCAGCCCAAGCCTAATTGTTGTCCAGGTCTTGTTGCATATGGACATGAACTGCTTAGTATCTGAGGAGACACAAATGGTACTAAACATTGTGCAATCATCAAAGAGCATGCCCGCTCTGACCTTATGATGGAGGGAAGGTCATTGCTGAAGTAGCTGAAGCTGGCAGAACTCAGCAGTCATTTCCTGGAACTGAAATCGTTGGCCTCCAACAATCACAACCATCTTTGTGCTAGGTTTGGAGAGTTTTCCCCAATTCCCATTGACTTTAGTTTCACTAGGGTTCCTTGATGCCATACTCGGTCAAATGCTGCCTTGGTGTCAAGGGCAGTCACTCTCACCTCAGTTCTGGAATTCAGCTCTTTTGTCCATGTTTGAACCAAGGCTGTAATGAGATCAGAAGCCGAATGGCCCTGGCGGGATCCAAACTGAGCATCAGTGAACAGTTATTGCTGTGCAAATACTGTTTGATAGTACTGTTGATGACGCCTTCCATCACTTTGCTGATGATTGAGGGGAGGCTGATGGGGCAGTAATTATCCAGTTGGATCTGTCCAGCTTTTTGTTCACAGCATATATCTGGGCAATTTTCAAATTGTCAGGTAGATGCCAGTGTTGTATCAGTGAATTATTATATCATTATTGGCTATGAGGAGAATCTGAGTATCAGTAATAGTTATCAGTGAATTTTGGTGAGTTACTGCTGGTTACTGATGGAATCAGAGTTCCTCCACTTCTAGTTCCCCCTCCAGGAATCTCTCCCCCAACCTTCAGTTTATCCTCTTCCTGCCTACTTAGTTTCCTTTGTTCACCTGCTTTGGGGTAGTATCCTAGTTCTAGGACCTGTACACATAACAGCTACTGGCACAAAATAATGAACAAAGACACTCAACTGCAGGGGACCTGATCTTCAGGAGATAAACATAGTAACATTTTCAGATGTCACATGACCAGATCTCTAGGACTACCTCCACCAGAGTTAGCAACACCGTTCAGGTGAAGCATATCTGTCCTGTACATATTACTCCTGTCGCAGAACCAGTACCAATGTCCAGAAATTTGAACCATTTTTCCAGCCATGCATTTATTCCTTACTTTACTATTCCCGTACTGATTAATACATGAAACAACGAATAATCTTGAGATTATTAGCCTTGCCAGGACCACAAGTCTATTCCTTCCTAAATGGCTCCATTATGAACATGAATTTCTTGCTGTTTTCCCTTCCCTCTCCAAAATAGTTTGTACTTGCTCCATTACATTCCTTGCACCATAAGTTGAAGGTCAACACAAAAAAAGGGACTCTGCACTGTGGTAAAATAATTACCTGTCTATGCTCCTCACTATGAAATCAATTGCCAGTGATTTTGCATTTCATATTTGCTCTTTCCCTCAGCAACCACTTGCCCGGAGGTACTATGGTATTGCTCATGGTTTTCTTTAAGTTATTGCCACTGCCTACTTGCTTATCAGTTCAACATTCTTAAGAGATTTCTATATTATCTCCAGTTTCCACTCTGATTACAGAGACTCACTTCTCAATTACTCACTACCTACTTTCTGGATACATATTCCAGGAAGTCTTCAGCATCACACACAAGAAGTTCCCAGTGAACACAAACACCATGGTGCAAGAGAAGCAGGACTTAAGGGTGCTTGTGCCCAAACCTTTGAAGGTGGCAGGGCAGGTTAACAAAGCAGCTAGAATTCTGGGCTTTAAAAATAGAGAAAAAAAGTACAAAAGCCAGGAAAATATTAGATTGGCCCCAGCTGCAGGACTGTGTCCAAATCTGGGCACCAGGCTGCTTTACTGATGAGGGACTGCAATTAGATGGATAGAAGCTGCTGTTCTCTTTAGAGCGGAGAAGACTAAGAGATTTTTTTAAAAGTGCTTAAAATAATGAAGGATTTACATCAAATAAATAAAATGAAAGGTTTCTAATGGCTAAAGCATCAATAATCAGGTCAGAAATTTAAGGTACTTGGCAATAAAAAGAGGCTACATGAGAAAAAATTTAATTTATTAAAAGAGGGGTTAGGATTGGAATGCACTATCTGATAGGGTGGTGGACACAGATTCAATACTAGCCTTCAAAAATGAATTGGATAGATATCTGAAGGAAAATAAAAGTTGTAGTGATATGGGAAAAGAGTAAGGGAATGGGATCAACTGGATTGCTCTTAGAAACAGCCAGCACAGACTAGATGAGCAAAATTACCTTTCTCTATGTTGCACTATTCTATGATTTTATGGAAGTGATGATTTTGAAAAAGTGAATACAAAATGCAAAGCTAAAGTGGAATCGTGGTGCAGTACATTGGTGCACTGTGCATAAAATGACAGGATGTGGGTTACAACCACAATTCCCCGAAGAGTGAACTTTAACTTACCAGTAGCTAACTAAAACAAACAATGATTAGGGAATGGGTAAGCAGCAGAGTGGTGGGGGTGTGGGCGGTACACAAGTGGGGGGAAATTAAAGAAAGTAAATGTTGCCACCTATTAATGACTAATGCAATTGCAGGAGTTGCAGTGGTGCAGGAAGCAGTCACCCCAGAGCACTCATTGCTCATCTTCTACAACATAATATGCATAACAAGAAAGAGTGATTCAAAAACAAATGAGCGTGAGAGGAGAAACAGCAAAAGCAAGCGCTAAGAGAGAAAAAGAGTGAGTTCAGGGTAAAAAGAGAAACTGATGGACATATGGTAAAAGGAAAGGGGGTGACAAAAATAAGGGAGAAGTGACATAGTTAGAGCAAGCAAAGTAGATCATTGGGAAAACAATGGCAAGAAAAAGAACAGTTAGATAAATAGGGGAAGGATGAAAGAAAAAGGCAAGACCAAAAAAAGAGACAACAAAAGAGTGAATGAGAGGGGTAATGAAAAATGGGAAAAGAATGGGGGAACTAAAATTAATAGGGGAGAGACATGGGAGAGAAACAGAGTGAGGAAAGGGAAAGAGAGAGTGTGAGAAAGAAAAAAGAAAAAGAAAACAAGAGCAAAGGAATGAAATTGCAGAAAGCATGCTATAGAGAGAGAGAGAGAGAGAGAGAGAGAGAGACACCAAGGGAGAGACTGCACAAGGAAAGAACAAGCAAAGACAGACTGAAAATAGAGAAGAAAAGGGAAGAGAACTTGTAAGAAAGTGAAAGAAACTGACGAGTAAATTGAGCAAAAAGCGAAAAATGTCATATCTAGGTTCATGGATGTGCTATATCTCATTATTCATAAGTTAATGGTAATTCCTCCAGCCAATTGGTGGCCATCAGCCAGCATGCCCTGTTGCTGGGGGAGATGGTGGCATAGTGGTAATGCCACTGAACTAGTAATCCAGAGGCCCAGGCCCAGTCCAAGGCTCATGCTCTAGCTACATAAATTCCACTGGTTGCCGTGGAGCTTAAATTCTATTAATGAATCTGAAATATAAAGATAGTCTCATCTATTGCGGTCGAGACCCATCTGGTTCACGAATGTCCTTTGGGGAGGAAATCTGATGTCCTTACCACAGTCTGGCCTACAGATGACTCCAGACCTATAGAAACGTGGTTGACTCTTAACTGTCCTCTGAAATGTTAAGTTCAGTGGCAATTATGGATGGGTAACAAATGTTGGTTTTTACAACTGTTGTATGATGTGCCTGCATGCCACTGTAATGTAAAGCTCGGCAGAGCAAAGGTTAATGTGGGATTGGAGGATAGCACCACCCAAGAATCAAATGGTAATTGGAACCAGCCTGCATGGAGGTAACAGCACCATGCATGACAGTAACCTGGGATCTGCAAATAGTTAAAGGTTAATAATAAAGGGTTCATGTTTAAATATACTAGTCTCAAGAGCTCATCATTGAGACATCCAATGAACCCATATTACAAGGTGGCTAGCAGCGGTGGGAGTTCCTCAAAGATATCACATCAGGGGTGATATGAAGGTGGCATTTTAAACAATGAACCCAGAACTGTATCCCAAGGTATGAGAAACTAAAAACTGAAACAAAACTAGACAGATATGCACCTTTGAAGAAAGATTGAAGAAACTTCACTACAGCCTTAGAAGTTGAGGAATCACCAGAAGTAGAAGTTTACTGCAAGACCCCCGAGTGATGCAGAGGTAAAAAAGAATCAAATGGAGATAACCAAGTACCAGAAACAGAGTAGCACTACCATTCGTCCAAACGCGACAGACTGAGATGTGGAAGACTGTCAAGCCTCAAGACTGTCTGAATTTATAAAGTCAGGGGGAACTGGGATAGCAAGTAAAGATTGTATT
Source organism: Carcharodon carcharias (assembly GCF_017639515.1). Lineage (NCBI taxonomy): Eukaryota > Metazoa > Chordata > Chondrichthyes > Lamniformes > Lamnidae > Carcharodon > Carcharodon carcharias. The sequence continues at coordinate 41,759,874 of NC_054467.1, read as the reverse complement.
ACTAATAGTTACACTCCATTGGAAAGCTTTCTTTGGAGAAGGGGGATGTTGTATGATGTGCCCGCAGGCCAGTATAATGTATAGGTGCTTGGCAGAGCAAGGGTTAACATGGGACTGAAGGATAGCACCGCCCACAGTATGATGCACAGAGTCACATGGTAAAAAACTGAGAGAACAGTTTAGACAGAACATTCTGCCACCAGCCTGCATAAAGGTAACAGCACTATGCATGACGGTAATCTGGGATCTGTAAACAAAGTTTAACAATAAAGGGTTCATGTTTAAATATACAAGTCTCAAGATCTCATCATTGAAACATCTAAAGAACCCATATTACAACACCAACAACGCCCACATCCCATGAAACAATAAAAAGAAAAAATCTGAAATTATGTTGTTTTCAAAAACCAAGAGTTTCCAGACTTGATACTGTCTTATATACTGCATCTAAGAAATTTTTACAAGTACAACTTTCCTATCCAGAGAAAAAAACACACACAAAAAGAACCACCTGTAGTTCTTCATCAGTTAGATTTTCACCCAGTTCTTTAGCAACTCTCTTAAGGTTCTTGAATGATATCTTGCCAGTGCCATCATCGTCAAACAACCGAAAGGCTTTCAAAATTTCTTCCTTGGAGTCTTTCTCACTCTGGGATAAAACAAGTTATTTTATCAGATCCTTGATTAACTTTTCATTAATACTAATATTTCAAAGGCAGTTCTTGGTTTTTATGCACGTGTATATGATATCTCACCATTTTCTGAGTCATCATAGCTAGGAAGTCATTGAAATCAATGCTACCAGATCCTTCCTTGTCAATGTCTGAAATCATCTTTCTTATTTCTTCCTTTTTAGGTTCAAACCCCAATGCACGCATGGCAACCTAAAAAAAAGTGTTAACATGTCATTCCATTCAACTTTATAATATGGATGCAATTTAAATAAAGGAGGATAGAAATATGATTTTAAAAGGAGAAGGACAATATGGATATAAGCATTTCATGCCTCCACTTTCAACATAGAACAATTTGGTTTCTATTTAGTACAGAAACATCAGCATCCTACATGTTTGCATACTTTACAGTTTTGGATGCTGAACAGGAGACATCCAAGGTAGTAATGTCAACCTTGGCTCAATAACCAGTACTGAGTTTCCCTAGCTTGGGCATCTTCCTTTACCATCCGAAGTACAAAAAGGCAGAAAAGTAGAACAAACTTGTATTTACATAGCACCTTTCACAATCTCAGGTGTCCCAAAGCACTTTATACAACATGATGTACTTTTGAAGTATAATAATTGTTGTACTGTAGGGAAAGATGATCAATCGATCTTCACTGTAAGAGAACAGCAGTCAAAATATGTAGCTGCAGGTAGAGGTGTTTAGGTTTCTGTTATTGAGAAGGTGAGCTGAATACTTTACCTTGCAAGTATCACCCTGCATCTATTAAGTTATTTTAAAAAAAAGGAAGAAATCACAGCCAAAGTCTGTTTTGTGTTAAATTTACAGGCCGCAGTGTGAAATTAGCCACATTTGCAGCATTGACCTAATGTAGCCATGAAGGTTGTAAAACATGAGTGAATATTCAGATTAAATTGTTTTATAAAATTTTAAAACTTAAAAAAAGATCTGAATTGTTTGATTTAAAAAATATTATAATCTATAGATATTAGAAATTATATTAAAATACACCAATTATACATATCAGTGTGGTTCAAGGAGGTTTTGGGTCAAAGACTAACTCCAGGAATTGAGCATATAATCTCAAATGACTCTGTCACGCAATATTGTGAGGCTGAATTATCAAAACGCTATCTGTCCCTTCAGAGAATAGTGGATCTTAAAAATCCCATAGGACTATTCCATGAGGAGCAGGATGGTCTTATGTGTTTAGATAAGATTTGGCCCTTCATTATCACTGCCAAACAAACAGATCACTAATCATTAATTCCACTGCTGTTTGTGGCATCTTGTCGCAAAATGGCTACATCATTTGCCTACTGGTAATGTATTTACTGCAAATCACTATAAATGCAATTCTCTTTCTATACAAACTTAAATTTCAGACTGTTGTTTGAATGGAATTTCCTAAGAACTGCAAATAGTCTTCAAATTCTACCTCTAAGAATTGAAATTTAAAAGATAAAATATATAAAATTGATGTTGGTATTATTTAAAAACACCTTGATTTCCTTTACATCAATAGTTCCAGAACCATCAGTATCAAACAAATCAAAAGCCTCCCGGATTTCTTGCTTTTGTTCCTCTGTTAGATCAGGTCTTGGCCCAGGTTTTTTGCGCTGTGAAGATCCAATGCCACTTTTCCTGAAGCTTGATGCCTAAAGGATTAAAAATAACTTGGTGATTTGACATATACATTTAAATGGTTACTAATATTTGTGCAAACAACACTTACTTCCACCCTGTTCAACAGAACCACAGGGGTTTATAGCACAGAAGGAAGCCATTCAGTCCATAGGTCTCTGCCAGCTCTTTCCTAGAGCAGTCCAAAACTAATTATTTTTCCCTGGCCTCTCCCCAAAGCTTCACATTTTCTCAAATCTAAATATGCATCCATTCTTAAAACATTCCCTGAGTACAAAGCATTCCATGTCCCAACAACTGCTGTGTAAAAACATTTCTTCTAACATCTCTCCTTCTGCTCAATAATTGTTTTAAATTGATGACCCTTCGTAACGGACTCCTCAGAGGAAATCGTGCTTCACTATTCGTTCTATTTAAGTTCTTCATAATTTTAAAAATAAATATTAAATTTTCTCTTAGTCTTATCTGTTCCAGTTGAAATAGTCCCAATTATCTCAAAACTCTGCTAACAACTATAGTTTGCCATCTCTACAATGCTCATCATGTACCATATTCTTTAGCTGGGGTTCTCTTCAATCATAATTCTTTTGCTATGAATGGGCAGAATTTTCCATTCTGGAGACTAAGTCCAATGGCAGGCGGGAAATTCGGCAAGATTCCCGATGGGTGGCAGGATGGGTGAACGTGCGCAATCTTCCACTTTTCAGCTTATTAATTATGCATCAGCGAGGAACTCGGCGAATCTCGTGGCAAAGTAGGCAGGAAGTCACCCACCCTGGCTTAATCTCATGGGGTGGAAGGTCCTTGCAACATATTTAAAGGGCACCCGGACAGACATTCACTCACCGCAGGGCAGGAACTCCATGTTATTCCTCCAGAGTCCTTGCGTCCGCAAGCTGCACTGGAGAAGCTCGCAGAGGTGAGCAACCACATTCCGAAACATACAAGGGTCCCTCCGGCATTGATTTTTGCTCATCGCTAGACAAGAGCACAGCCAACAATACACCTATGGTTGGACCAATGCTCGCCATTGCAGTGGTCCATGCTCGCCAGTCTCTTGACCTTATAGAGGCCCTGCTGCCTCTTGCTGCTCAGCCCTTGCTCGTCCTGGCCGCCATCTCCTCATTTGGATGAGAGCCATTAACAAGGCAGGGTTGCCTACAGCCTGCATCATCGACGCCCTAGTGGCTTATGAACAAATTGAAGTGATAGATTTAATGTGCATGTCCTTTACATGCTTCCCTCCATCTCTAAGCCAGCTAGCAAGTGCCAAGCCCTTCCCCTGGCCTCTGTCTAGATATGGCATCCCCACTCCACCCCTTCCAGGTAAAGGACATCCTGGAGGATCAGAAAGTGTTCTTCCTGTTCATACATGAATGCATATAGAGACATTGCTCTTTAACGAGGGTAATGACAACCATGTGCAAGAATTCTCAAGTGGACACTTTACCACTTGTCCCCACTATCCTCGAAACTCTATAGAGCCTCGGCAGCATCGAAGACCAACCACATGATCCCTTGTCAGAAATCTCCATCCTCCTGGGTGAGTGGTCATGACTGAGTTGGCTGCCCTCCACCAGCTGTGCCCCTTGGAGGCATCCACCTCCCTCCCTCACTTCATCCCTGCCTCTGACTGCAGCCAATGGCAAATGGCACAGAATGAAGTGCAGCTCCACTCTTTGCTGGGATCTCGATATTATGAGAGACGAGTCAGGAACAAACCTGCTGCAATGTGGCCATCAACATGGAGGAGAACACAACTGAGCATCTTTGACATCCAGCTGCCTCATAGTTATCAGGGTAACCCTTGAACGGCCACTTGTGTTGACCTTGAACTCCACCCACCCGAAAAGACCCTCCTCCCATTTCCAAGGATTCACACGTAAAAAGCAACTGTGTTGTCAAGTACAACCATGATAGAATGGCATAATGTTGCAGACATGTTCCAACACCTTATACCTCTCCCCACATCACCCATCAACTTCCATCCATCACCACAGACCCATCCAATATCACCATTCATCGCCCTTCTGTCACCCTTGAATCTCCCCCCCGTTACCCTGAGCCCTATAAATATCCACCTCCAAATGCCATTCCTCCCCTTAGAACTGACACCCATTACTGTCTTCATACCCACCCTGACCCTGCCTCTTCCGTTATCCAAGCCACCTGTCTTGTCCCTCTCTGTGGCCCAGCTGATGATATCAATTTTACTTCAAAAGCAATTTGGAATAAACTCTTATACTAAAGCAAGCAAAATGCACAACTGAATCCTGTTTGTATTGTTCAATACATTAGCTATGAGCTACATGTCATTAATTGGGAATCTAAATTGCCTAACTACATTTTTGATTAGGAAATAAAAAACAATAAATAGACACTGTCATTTGGTGCATGATCTCAATGCACATTTGCACAGCATAAGCTTAGATTTTGAGCAAGGCAAAAAGTGTGGGAGTGTTCTTGATGACTGTGTGCTTTACTTCCTTGAGTACTGTTCATTTGTTATCTTCTAAAATGGTGCGTAACTTGGATAAAAACACCAGGTCTCAGCATAATGGAGCACAAGCCCAATCAATTGGAATAAACCATACCAGGCCAGAAGAAAGCAAGCTCAACCAATAGTGAACAGCTCCAACAAGGCAATGATGGCAAAGGGCAAGCAACATCTAACCAGGATCTGAATGGAGAGCTGGGATGGATCTAGCATGTCTTGTTGTGAGAGACAACATTGTCAGCCATCATTTCAATGAAGTCAATGTACTACTCCCAATTGTTGGACAAAAGCCTAGAAGCTGCATTAATGAGCTCTGTCTATTAAATTCACACCAGGTGGTGTGTGCCAAAGTCTTCCACTGCCATGCCATTTTGCATACGCAAGAAAGTTGGCAGAGGTGCCACCTGCCGGGAACCCAACTGAGCCACTTAAGTGGCCAATTAAGGACCACTTCCCACTTCCACTAGCTTTTTTTCCATGTCAGCAGGGCCCGCTGGGATGGTGGTTGTAGTTATTGGAGGCCAATCATCTCAGCCCCAGGACATTGTTGCAGGAGCTCCTCAGGACAGAGTCCTAGGCCCAACCATCTTCAGCTACTTCATCAATAACCTTCCTTCCCTTGCAAGGACAGATATGGAGATGTTCACTGATGATTGCACAGCCATCACTTCCATTTGCAACTCTACAGATAATGAAGCAGATTTTGCCTGCATGCAGCAAGACCTGGACAACATTCAGGCTTGTGACAAGTAACATTCACACCGCCCAAGTGCTAGGAAACAAGAAAGAGTCTCAGCACATCCCCAAGACATTTAATGGACTAACGTCGCAGAGTTACTACTGACCAGAAATGTAACTGCACTAGTCATACAAATACTATGGCTACAAGATGCCCTTTGCCATCATGCACTTGATGTGGTCTACTTGGACTTCAGCAAGACTTTTAATAAGGTCCCATATGGGAGACTGATAACCAAGGTAAGAGCCCATGGGATCTGAGGCAATTTGGCAAACTGGATCCAGGATTGGCTGAGTGGCAGGAAGCAGAGGGTGATGGTCAAGGAGTATTTTTGTGACTGGATGCCTGTGTCCAGTGGGGTTCCACAGGGATCAGTATTGAATCCCTTGATGTTTGTGGTATATAAAAACGATTTAGACTTGAATATAGGAGGGTTGATCAGTAAGTTCGCGGATGACACGAAAATTGGTGGGGTGATAAATACTGAGGAGGATAGCCTCAGATTACAGGAGATAAACGGGCTGGTCAGATGGGCTGATCAGTGGCAAATGGAATTTAAGCCGGATAAATGTGAAGTGATGCACTTGGGCAGGACAAACAAGGCACGGGAATACACAATGAATGATAGGACCCTGGGAAATACTGAGGATCAGAGGGACCTTGGTGTCCATGTCCACCGGTCCCTTAAGGTAGTGAGACAGGTTAAGAAGGCATATGGGATACTTGCCTTTATTAGCCGAGGCATAGAATATAAGAGCAGGGAGGTTATGCTGGAACTGTATAAAATGCTGCTTAGGCCACAGCTAGAGTATTGCATGCAGTTCTGGAATCCGCATTATAGGAAGGATGTGATTGCACTAGAGAGAGTGCAGAGGAGATTTGCCAGGACGTTGCCTGGGCTGGAGAGTTTTAGTTATATGGGGAGATTGGATAAACTGGGTTATTTTCCCCGCAGCAAAGGAGATTGAGGTGTATAAAATTATGAGGGGCGTAGACAGGAAGGAACTTTTCCCCTTGGTGGAGGGATCAATAACCAGGGGGCATAGATTTAAAGTAAGGGACAGGAGGTTTATAGGGGATGTGAGGAAGAATTTTTTCACCCAGAGGGTGGTGGGAATCTGGAACTCACTGCTTGAAAGGATGGTAGATACAGAAACCCTCATAACATTTAAGAAGTATTTGGATGTGCACTTCTGATGCCATGGCTTACAAGGCTATGGGCCTAGTGCTGGAAAATGGGATTAGAACAGTTAGGTATTTGTTTGACTGGTGCAGACTCAATGGGCCGAAGGGCCTTTTTCTGTGCTGTAGACATCTATGACTCTTAAGAGCAGGTCCGAGGCTGGGTATTCTGCATGCAGAGAGTAAACTCACCCCCTGACCTGTCAAAAACTTTCCAACATCATTAAGGCACAAGTCGGGACTCTTGGAATACTTTCCACTTGCCTGGATGAGCACAGATCCAACATTCAACAAGCTCAACACCATTCAGGACAAAGCAGCCCACCTGATTTGCAGTCCTATCTACCACTTCAAACATTCATTCCCTCTATCACTGGTGCACCATGGCTACAGTGTATATCATCTACAAGATGCACCGCAGCAACTCAGATTTCTCAATAACATCTTACAAATTCATGACCTCTGCCGTCTAGAACAAGACCAGTGGATATATGAGAACATCAACACCTACAATTTCCCTGCAAGTCGCACACCATCCTGATTTGGAAATATATTGCTGTTCCATCATTATCTCTGGGTCAAAATCCTAGAACTCCCTACCTAACAACCCTGTGGAAGTACCTTCACGACATAGGGGTTCAAGAAGCCTACCACCTTCTCAAGGACAATTAGAGATGGGCAAGTTGGTCTTGCCAGCATTGCCCACATCCCATGAATGAATAAAAAAGACTACAGACTTAAAAGTTGCATGAATATCTATTAAACTTGTATTTTATTGTTAAGAAAACCATTAGTTAGAAAAGTAATCTTGGTTGATATTTATCTTCAATTGCCCTAAAATGTTGAGAGTTAAAATGAATCCTTTACATCTCCTACTTGCACCCCATAACCTCAATGATCCTTCTTCAAAATACTACCAAAGAGAATTTATACACTCTGTCATGATCCTAGACCAGACCCCCAAGTTTTTGGTAAGATCCGGTTAGGGACCACTAACATTTTGTTTAAAGCAGACAAATATTGAAATTCAAGACACTAGCTCAGAGAATAAAAGACTTGAAAGGGATATCAAAGAAAACAATAAATCCATATCATTGTTTATATAACTTAATCCATATACTGAGAAAAAAAGAGAGACAAAGGGGAATGTGGGTCCATTAAAGACAGTAGTGGGTTATACAGTAATTGGCAAGAAAGAAACAATGGACTTGCTAGATAAGTTTTCACAGTAGAGGAAGATGATACAATACCAGTGATACAAGGAAAGCAAATTAAGAGGAGGAACAAATTAGATTCAATACAAGCAAAAAGATGGAAAAATGATTAGACAAATTTCCAGACTGGATGATTTCCAACCGAGCCTACTAAAATAGATGCATTGCCATAATTTCCCAAAGCTCTCTTGATTCAAGAATTGTGCTGTTAGATTGGAATACTCTGTTATTTAAGAAGGGAATGAGAGAGAAAACAGGTAGCTACAGTCAGTTATGAGAACGTTACTGAAATCTGTCATTAGGAGAGTGACTGAGCGATAATTGGATAAGAATGGATTGGTCAGCGAGTCATCATGATTTGTGATGGTTAATCATGGCTGACTAATCCAGTTGATTTTGTTGGGGATACTAACATGGTGGATAAGGAGTGTCTAAGAACATTATCTATATGGTCTTCCAAAGAGGCAATTGATAATGTTCCACACAAAACACTTGCAACATGGATTGGAAATTGAAAGTTCTGATAAAAGGTCATCAACCTGAAACATTAATTCTGTTTCTCAAATGGCGGAGCAGGCTTGAGAGGCCGAATGGACTTCTCCTAATTCATATGTCTGTAAAGGGAACATAGTCTGATTGGTGAAGTGTGATGGGTGGTGTTCTTCTGGGATCAATGCTGGACCCTTCAGCTTTTCACAGAATCACACAGTGCAGAAGAGGCCTTTCGGTCCATCGAGTCTGCACCGACACGTGAGAAACACGTGACCTATCTACCTAATCCCATTTACCAGCACTTGGCCCATAGCCTTGAATGTTATGACGTGCCAAGTGCTCATCCAGGTACTTTTTAAAGGATGTGAGGTAACCCACCTCCACCATCCTCCCAGGCAGCACATTCCAGACTATCACCACCCACTGGGTAAAAAGGTTTTTCCTCACAACCCCCTAAACCTCCTGCCCCTCACCTTGAACTTGTGTCCCCTCATGACTGACCCTTCAACTAAGGGGAACAGCTGCTCCCTATCCACCCTGTCCATGCCCCTCATAATCTTGTACACCTCGATCAGGTCGCCCCTCAGTCTTCTCTGCTCCAACAAAAACAACCCAAGTCTATCCACCTCTCTTCATAACTTAAATATTTCAACCCACGCAACATCCTGGTGAATCTCTTCTGCACCCCCTCCAGTGCAATCACATCCTTCCTACAATGTGGTGACCAGAGCTGCACGCAGTACTCCAGCTGTGGCCTCACCAAGGTGGAAGAAAGAATAAAGAGTTGTATATCCTAGTTAGCAGAAGGCAGTAGGTTAGGTGAAACAATAAGTTGTGTCAATGGAAGCAGGAAGTCACAAAGAGGCATAGGGAGAAGGGCCAAAACTGTGGCAAATGGAAATCAATATGGGGAAGTGTAGATCCAGTTTGGATCCAAGCAAGACAATCAGAAATTTTTATTCCAATGATGGAATAAGATGGAACAAGAAACTGTGGAGAGCAAAGAGATTTAGGTGACCATGTGCAAAAAATCAGTAAATGTTAAAAGCTCATGGATAGGCAGCTTATTTTTGACAGCAGCCATTCTAACCTGAAAGGAGTAGGACACCAGAAAAGATGTCAATCAAGAATAAACCCTTTAGTCTTTTGAAGAGAAGGACTTGACTATTGAACTGAATTGTATTGTTACTTAAGGTTGTGTGCAGCCCTATCATTAATAAAATCAATTGTTAGAAACTTTTAAAGTCTTGATTGATCTTACTTCTGATTACCCTAGAGTAAAGAGAGCTAAAAATCTTCAACATCTTCACATAAAGGTAGTGGAAATTTGAAACTCTATCCTCCAGAAGACTATAAATACTGCAACAGTTAAAATTTGAGGGGTTTTTGTTAATCATTCTTGGGATGCAAGTACCACTGGCAAGGCTGACATTTATTGACCATTCAAAGTTCACCTTGACAAAGTGATGATGGGCCTTATTGAATCAATGCAGTCCTTCTAATAATAGTGCTTCCACAATACTGTTGTTAGGTAGACAGTTCTAGGATTTTGATCCAGCGCCATTGAAGTAAGGTAGCAAGTCCAAGGCAGGATGCCGAAATTTAAAAGGCTACAGTGTTCTTGTGCACGTGCTTCTCATGTCCTTCTGAGTGCTGGAGTTTGTGGGTTTGTGAGATGCTGCCGAAGAAGCCTTGTTAAGTGCATCCATGGTATGTCAATGGTGAATGTTTAGACTAATAGGTGAAGTGATTGTTTTGTCCCAAGTGATATAGAGATTCCCTACACCCACCCCCCACCACTTGCACCCACACCCCAGCCACCTGGCAGACTTGACAATGGTAAGAGCTATGAATGTCATGGGAAGATGTTTAGCTTTTTTCTTGTTGGAAATGGTCATTGTCTGCACTTGCGTGGTATGAATGTTATTGGCCATTTATATGCAAGCTCGATGTTGGGCACGTCTTGCTGCATGTAGGGATGGATTACTTCATTATCTGAAGAAGTGGCGAGTAGTGTAACATCAGCCCTTTTCTGACCTTATGATAAGGGTAAGATCATCATGAACAGCTGGAAATAGTTGGGCAAGGACATTAGCCTGAGGAACCATTCCAGAAATATCCTGGGGCTGTGAGAACTGGCCTCTAACAATCACAACCATCATCTTTTGTACTAGGTATGACTCCAGCCATTTGAAAATTTTCCCCAATCCCCACTGACTTCAGTTGTACTAGGGCTCCTTGGTGGCACACTCACTCAAATGCTAACTTAATGTCAAGGGCAGCCACTCTCACCTAATGTATGGAATTCAGCTCAAGTCAATGATTGTCCAAGATCTGAAGCCAAGTGGTTCTGGCCTAAGTGAGCAGGTTATTGGTGAATACAAGCTACTTGAAAGCATTGTTGATGACTCCCTCAATTGCTTTTCTGATCAGTGAGCATAGATTGATAGGGCAACAATTAACTAGGTTGGCTTTATCCTGCTTTTTTGTTTTGCACATGACATATCTGGGTAATTTTCTGTATTGTCAGGTAGATTCCAGTATTGTAGCTGTACTGAACAGTTTAAATAGTGGTGCAACTAGCCCTGGAACACAGGTCTTCAGCACAATAGCTGAAGTGTAGTAGCTGGGGCATGTAGCCTTTGTTGTGCCTGGTTCACTCAATTGTTTCATGAAATTGAAATTAGAGGTAGAATTCGGCCATTCAGGGATGATGTCAGAAAGCCCATCTTCACACAAAGGGAGATCTGGAACATTCTCCCCCAAAAAGCTGTTGGGTCTAGATCAACTGAACATTTCATAACAGAGTCTGATAGATTGTTGTTAGGCAAAGATATTAAAGGTTACTGAACAAAGATGGGTCATGTTCTAATTGAATAATGGAATGGCTTGAGAGGCACTGAATGGCCTACTCATGTTTGTATGTAGTGTAGATTGAATCAAATTGGATGAAGATTGGCTGTTCTGTGAGTATGACTGTGACACATGTTTGTATGATTGATCTATGGGTCAACTCTCCCAATTTTGGCACCAGCACCCAGATGTTGACGAGGAGAACTTTGCAGAATCAATTGGGCTAGGTATGCCTTTATGGTGTTCTGAATCAATGCAGAGTATAGTTTATTCCTGTTTGCTTTCTAGTGATTTGAAACAACTGAGTAACTTGACAGAATATTTCAGAGGGCAGTTTGGAGAGACATATAGGCCAGACCAGGTAGCAGGGGCAGATTTCCTTCCCAAAACAATATTAATGAAAGTTAGCTTTTTAAACACGCGGAAATAAATTATTTATTGATTTTAAAAAGTAATTACAAATTCTCAAACTACCACATTGTCCAGATTAATAGTCGAATAAAACGATTATAATCTGTTACATGAATAATTCAGCAGAATGTCTTACATCAATTCTGGTCTGCAAAAGCTGCTTTTTTGAAGTTGAAAGAAAGAAACATTATGCAAAATGATTAGAGCTTTGGAGCTGGGGCTCATTGCACATGGTTGCTGTAGCCTCACTCGCTAAAAAGCAAGGTATCAATCGACAGAAGCAGATATTTGACATGTCTGTTTGATCTGGGTTGAGGTTTGGACAAAGTTAATAATATACAATATCCTGGGATTTGTAAATACTCTAAATGACAGTAGGATTCATTTCCCTTTGAAGTAAAATCCAGATTTTTAAAGCCCATTAAAATTGGCTAAATTTTAACTTTGAATCTGCTTTACCTAAACTTGCAGTTGCAGACTTAAGGATCAATTACACCTGGAACAAGTAGTGGGACTATTTAGTAGAGTCAAGAAATCCTTCCTTACGGACAAGTGGAGGAAAACCAGTCAGTGAATTACTCAACAAATTATCAACTCAATGAGGAATTTTTATAAAAATCTTACCATTGCCCCGAGGTAAGCACTCAAACTGTATATAAAACAAACCGCAAGGTTGAGATCTTCCAGCGACTGTTTAATTTTTCCAACGTAAACAAACTCTCGAACACCTCACTTAGTTCCTAGACAAACACACTGCACTCGTCAACAACCGAAGGCGGGCGCAGTGATGTCACTCTGACTGACACTTCAGATGACCATTCACAAACCAGCGTCTGCGATTGACCAGCGATGACGCGCATTCACTAACCAATGATGTCAAGCTTGGTGGCGGGCAAGGCGCGCGCGCATTTGGTATCGCAGCAACCCGCTCAAACAGGCCGCAGCCAACTACTAATGAAACACCCGGAACAACTAGATTTCTCTTTCTGCTGGCGGCTTTTCATGATTTAATTTTAGTTATCACTTCGGCAACTAACCGGGCGAATTAAACGCTTATGTACGTCATTTCCGTTCTTTAGACTTCGGTGAAAAGTGGTTTATTTATCTTGTCCTGACAACTTCCTGGGTTTAAGAGGTTTAACAGCAAATGGAGCAGGCGGCCGGCTATTCACAGGTAACGTCGGGAGTTCAGCGCCTATACTGGCTAAAGGCGCGGGTTCCCCTCTTGCTGCCTGCTTTCATTGACCAATAAGAGCGAAGCATTGTCATGAACAGGAGAGCAAATCTACAAGTGTAAGTGGCCTCCTCCTTATGAGGCGCCAGTAACATCATAATGTAAACATAAAACCTAATTGTGACAAAAGGAAAGCTTAACAAACCTAAGGCATATTAATAAAAACAAAAAACTGTGGATGCTGGAAATCTAAAACAAAAACTGAATTACCTGGAAAAACTCAGTAGGTCTGACAGCATCGGCGGAGAAGAAGAGTTGACGTTTCGAGTCCTCATGACCCTTCAACAGAACTGAGTGAATATTAGGGAGAGGAGTGAAATATAAGCTGGTTTGGAGGGGTTGAGGGGAGAGAAGTAGGGGGGTGGGGGGAGAGAAGTGGGGGGGGTGTGGCTGTAGGGACAAGCAAGCAGTGATAGGAGCAGATAATCAAAAGATGTCACAGACAAAAGAACAAAGGTGGTGAACACTTCTTTGTTCTAAAATAAAAACAAAAAAACTGCGGATGCTGGAAATCAAAAACAAAAACAGAATTACCTGGAAAAACTCAGCAGGTCTGGCAGCATCGGCGGAGAAGAAAAGAGCTGACGTTTCGAGTCCTCATGACCCTTCGACAGAACTTGAGTTCGAGTCCAAGAAAGAGTTGAAATATAAGCTGGTTTAAGGTGTGTGTGTGGGGGGCGGAGAGAGAGAGAGAGAGGTGGAGTGGGGGTGTGGTTGTAGGGACAAACAAGCAGTGATAGAAGCAGATCATCAAAAGATGTCAACAACAATAATACAAAAGAACACATAGGTGTTAAAGTTGGTGATATTATCTAAACGAATGTGCTAATTAAGAATGGATGGTAGGGCACTCAAGGTATAGCTCTAGTGGGGGTGGGGAGAGCATAAAAGATGTAAAAAAAATTAAAATAAATAATTTTTTTTTTCTTTTTCTCTTTTCATAATGGAAATAGGTGGGAAAAGGAAAATCTATATAATTTATTGGAAAAAAAAGAGAAAAGCAAGGGGGAAACAGAAAGGGGGTGGGGATGGGGGAGGGAGCTCACGAACTAAAGTTGTTGAATTCAATATTCAGCCGGATGGCTGTAAAGTGCCTAGTCGGAAGATGAGGTGTTGTTCCTCCAGTTTGCGTTGGGCTTCACTGGAACAATGCAGCAAGCCAAGGACAGACATGTGGGCAAGAGAGCAGGGTGGAGTGTTAAAATGGCAAGCGACAGGGAGGTTTGGGTCATTCTTGCGGACAGACCGCAGGTGTTCTGCAAAGCGGTCGCCCAGTTTACGTTTGGTCTCTCCAATGTAGAGGAGACCACATTGGGAGTAGCGAATGCAATAGACTAAGTTGGGGGAAATGCAAGTGAAATGCTGCTTCACTTGAAAGGAGTGTTTGGGTCCTTGGACGGTGAGGAGAGAGGAAGTGAAGGGGTAGGTATTGCATCTTTTGCGTGGGCATGGGGTGGTGCCATAGGAGGGGGTTGAGGAGTAGGGGGTGATGGAGGAGTGGACCAGGGTATCCCGGAGGGAGCGATCCCTACGGAATGCCGATGGGGGGGTGAAGGGAAGATGTGTTTGGTGGTGGCATCATGCTGGAGTTGGCGGAAACGGCGAAGGATGATCCTTTGAATGCGGAGGCTGGTGGGGTGATAAGTGAGGACAAGGGGGACCCTATCATGTTTCTGGGAGGGAGGAGAAGGCGTGAGGGCAGATGCGCGGGAGATGGGCCGGACACAGTTGAGGGCCCTGTCAATGACCGTGGGTGGAAAACCTCGGTTAAGGAAGAAGGAGGACATGTCAGAGGAACTGTTTTTGAAGGTAGCATCATCGGAACAGATGCGATGCAGGCGAAGGAACTGAGAGAATGGGATGGAGTCCTTCTTTCTTCTTTGTTCTTCTGTCTGTGACATCTTTTGATTATCTGCTCCTATCACTGCTTGCTTGTCCCTACAACCACACCCCCCACTTCTCTCCCCTCACCGCCGCCCCCACCTTAAACCAGCTTATATTTCACCCCTCTCCCAATAGTCACTCAGTTCTGTTGAAGGGTCATGAGGACTCGAAACTTCAACTCTTCTCCGCCGATGCTGCCAGACCTGTTGAGTTTTTCCAGGTAATTCTGTTTTTGTTCTAAGGCATATTAATATGATCACGTCATATTCTGCTGAATGGCCATTGACCAGAACCACTGGGCTTGATTTTCAATCTGGGTCAGGAATAAATCAGAGTGACCAACCGTCCAGTATTTTATGGAATTGCCCTGTCATTTTATGTTTTGTCCCACATCCTTCACGTTGGCCTCCTAGGACGGCATTTGTTCCATATTTCTCGGGCAGCAACTGGGAGGCTGCAAGGTAGTCTCTACTAGCCACTGCTTTTGTATTCTTGGTGCTTGCACGTGCACCACCCGCTCAGCCATGATATAAAAGCAAAAAAACAATGCGGATGCTGGAAATCTGAAACAAAAAACAAAAATTTCTGGAAAAACTCAGCAGGTCTGAAAACATCTGTGGAGAGATAGACAGAGTTTAACGTTTTGAGTCCATATGACTCTTCCATGAGGAGGTCTGGCTGGCTGATGCTCTCTACCTCTGAATCTCAAAGAAAGTTAAGTTGCCAAAGCTGCAGCATTTGTTTGGAGGTGGGGAGAGTGGCTGAGGCCTTGGAGGGGCTGCGGCAGGCCTGAGGGCATCCCCTTCCTCCCCCTGGGATCCGGTGTCAGCCCTAGAGTGGGGTTGGGGAGAGTGGCTGCTGAGTGAGTGGGGGAAGAGGGATTGATAAGTGAGTCTGTAGGCAGAGGGAGTTGAGAAGAGTGCGTTTATCTGGTGGAGTGCAGCGTTAAGGGAGCAGTTCGCTTTTGGGGTCGAGGAAATAGACTGTATAAAGTATATTTTTAACATTGCGAGTGTCCTGGTATTTTAGGTGGGCAACTAATTATTTTATCGAGTGAATGAATATCAAGCACCCCCACACCACTGGTCTCCAGCAGCCACCCTCAGTTGAAGTGCCCCATATTATAAATTCCGCAGGGTTCATCACCTGACAACCAGAGCATTTCTGAATCCCAACCCCGCCTCACATCTATGTTGCTAATACAAAGTTATTTTAAAATATTATTCTCAATTGTGCTGGAGGCTTGATGCTTAATTGGTGGTGTTGTGTGCTGCCAGGAGACAAGAACTGACTCTGTGTAATGCTTCAAGGCAGACGGCAGCCATTGCTTACTGAGGTTGCCATTGCCTTGCAGAACAGAGGACGTAGAAGAACAGAGGACCAGCAGCCTCACAGCGCAGTCCAGTGGTCTATGAAAAGGCACTGGACCCACTCCTTGTGAATAATCCTTTGTTTCCAAAAGTTTTGCTTCAGCAGAAACATCACTTAATGGCTCCCCTCATTGCACATGATAGCTGTCCTCTAACATGCATCTGACTTCTCTTATCCCCATTTGAGATTTGAAAATCACCTTCTCTGCCTGGTCCTCCTCAGCCTGTTAACAAGCTCTTCAAGGAGTTAAGTGGGCAATTAGTTGGAGGCGAGCAGGTTTCCAGCTGTCTTTCTTCAACCCTGACTTTCCACTTTTACTTTGAAAATTGCAGCACATTCCAGAGATGTCAGAAAACTGACACGCCATCCATAAGCGCTGTTTTCAAAACACGTCCGCACTCAACTTCACCCCGACAGATTATTGGAAAATCAAGTCCATTAACTCTGTTTCTCTCTCCACAGATGCTGCCAGACCTAATGAGTGTTTCCAGAATTTTGTTTTTATTTCATATTATTTGTCTTCCTATATCTTGCGATGTTCGTTGGTCAAGAGAAACGCCAAGTGTACTGGTAGACACTGCATTCTCCCTCACCAGGGTCACCTGAGCACTGATGAGAGGAAGGAAGGCAGACAGAGCAACCCTGCCCGTGGAGGGTTGCTCATCCTGGACCTATGAATAGCTCTTTTTACCCAGGTTATGGTCATCTGGCTAGATGACCAAAGATTGGGAATGTAGGGCTAAAGGTTAAAAATTGTGGAGTATCCCCCTTAAATAAATGTCTGCTTGCTGTGAAATGCAGGCAGGTGAGTGGGACTTTTTGGGGATAATAATAGAAGGATAGAGTAGATGATTGCATGGCTGGATAGACAGTGCAGGAAGGAGAGCTTTAGATTCCTGATACATTGGGACTGGTTCTGGGAGGTGGGACTTATACAGGCGTGACAGGTTGCACCTCAGTGATTGTGTTTGCTGTTTGCTAGTGCAACCAGAAGGCAGACTATTTTAGACCAGGTAATGTGTAATGAGACAGGATTAGTGACCTCCATAGTAAAGGATCCTCTTGACAATGATCATTACATGATAGAATTTCACATTCAGTTTGAGGGTGAGAAACGTGGGTCTTAAACTATGTACTGATATCATGCTTTATTAACAGAGCTACCCTACCTCCTTTGCCTTTCTTCCTGTCTTTCTGAAATGTCAAATATCCTTGAATATTCAGGTCCCAGCCTTGGTCACCTTGTAACCACATCTTTATAATGGCCAATATATCATATTCATTTATTTCGATTTTAAACTTAAAGGCAGTTGCAAGGGTATGATGACAGAGTTGGCTAAAGTGAACTGGGAAAATAGGTTAAATGGTAAGATTGTGGAGAAGCAGTGGCAGATGTTTAAAGAGATGTTTCATAACTCTAAACAAAGATATATATCATTGAGAAAGAAAGGTGCTATGAGAAGGATGCTCCATACATGGCTAACTAAGGAAGTTAAGGATGATATCAAATTGAAAGAAAAGATATACAATGCTAGAAAGGTTAGTGGTAGGCCAGGAGATTTGGAAAATTTTAGAAGCCAGCAAAGGATGACTTAAAAAAAAGAGAAATTAGAGTAAGAGAAAACTGGCAAGAAATACAAAAACAGTAAAATTTTCTACAAGTATATAAAATGGAAAAGAGTAGCTAAAGTAAGCATTGGTCCTTTGGAAGATGAGACTGGGGAATTAACAGTGGAAAGTGAAGAAATGGCAAAGACTTCGAACAAGTATTTTGTATCTGCCTTTACAGCAGAAGAAGCATCCTAAAAATAGTACAAGGTCTAGAGGCGAAAGGGAGGGAGGAACTTCAAACAATAACAATCACTCGAGAAAAAGTACTGGGGAAACTAATGGAACTAAAAGCTACAAGTTTCCTGGACCTGATGGCCCAAATTCTAGGGTATTAAAATAACCATCTGCAGAGATAATGGATGTATTGATTTGTAATCTTCCAAAAAATAAGTGGAATTAAGGCCACAATCAGATCAACCATGATCTTATTGAATGGCAGAGCAGGCTCAAAGTTCTAAATCGATTACTTTTTCTAATTCTTATGATCTCCTCCTCAACCACATGCCACTCCACAGGACAGAGGGATGGACACAGAGCTAGTGGAGGCAATATCCCCAGCACTGGCTTTATAGGCAGAGGATCAGCTTTTCAAATTGATAGAGCAACGGGAGATTCAGAGTTTTTTGACATATGATTGCTGATGTTTGCAACCTCCTGGAAGAAGATCCCCTTCCCGGTGTGCATGCATTGTCAGTAGCCTTTAAAGTTACCACAGCCTGAATTTCTTCATCGCCGGTTCCTTCCATGGGTCTGCTGATGACACCCGCAGGATTTTGCAATGCGCTGTCTGCAACTACATCTCTCAGGTGGCTAATACCATGTTTGCCAGGGCTGCCATTCACATCCACTTTGCTACTGATGAGGACAGTCAGAAACTGGGAGCTGTCACTTTTGCATTGACCGGATTTCTACAGGTTCAGGGAAATATAAACTGCGCATGACCATTATGGGATGGAAGCAATTTCAGAAGACAAATTACAAGTATTAAAAGGCTTAATTTTTCCTTAATTTTTCTGTGGAGAGAGCATATTGATACAGCTACAGCAAATATACCCATGACACCATTTCATTAAACAGAGGATGAGATTAAGGGTTAAATTTACAAAATTATGACAGAAGTATAATAGCATTTTTGCATTTTTCTTTCCTTTACAGTCTGTTGGAATACAGTGCCAATTACTAAACCGGAAATCCCATCTAGGCCTGGAGCAGATCGCTGCAGTGGCTGCATCAGGCAAATCATTGCTTGGCTCCAGAAAGTGCTACAAGTTCATTGTAGATGACAATGCTGGTGAAACAGTCGTGATTTGCTCTGCATTCAGACTTCTAGAGAATCTGCAGTTGGATTGTCCAGTTGGACAGTTGTTGAATGAAGCAGTACAGGCACACTACAAACAATACAAATCTGGAACATCCACTCTCCTTTTCCTTACTGGAGCATGGAGTAAAGCTGTTTTAAATTGTATCAAGCAAGAGATTCCCATTCCTACCATAGTATCTGTGATGTATGAAGGACTAGAGCATTGCTTTGAGGTACTAATATCACATCAGATATCCATTGATGGCATTTTGAAAAGCTCACAATGTAAACAAAATCCGCAAACAGTTAAAGCTGAAAGATTATCATGTCCTTTAACTAGCTCTCCTACCCATCTGACTAATGAGATGCAATCATTTGCAAAAGAACACGCTTATTTTCAGTCAGATGTATCAATAAAAGGGAATTGCAGAAACAGCTACAGTGTTAACAAGGCGAATGGCTCCTTATTGTGGCCTTTTTCAAATAATATGACTCGTGCCTCTTCTAAGCAAGGTCGACCAAGCTCCACAAGCATCCGAGTAAAACCAGAAGTAAATATGAGCCGACACTTCAGGAATCCTAATAGAAACAGACAAGAAGAAGCTTTGCCAGATTTGTTAAACACTTTTAAAGAGGATTCCTTTGCCACTGCAGCTGATTCTGCCAGCTTTACAGCATTGGCTTTGTCACTGAGCCATGGAAACCAGAGGATGATGAAGTTAGTAATAGAGGCATACAAAATTCAGGCTCAAAGTATTTTCGCAGAAAATGGTAACAGCAAAACGCTGCCAGAATTTGACATTGGTAATTTGGTTACGTATTTCCTGCCAGGACCACCTGAGCACAATTCCTGTGTGAGTCCTGGTTTTATCACATTAATCACAGGAGAGCAGTCTATGATTGTCAAGCATTTGGCCAATTTGCCGCTTCATACTATATTTATAAATGGAGATCTTACTGATAAGTACTATCATCCAGGATTCAACAGAATTTCAAATATTAAAATGGTTACTCAGACTGTTGACATTTCTAAAAATTTAGAAGAAGAGTGGTTATGTACAACAATGAATATACTTCATAAGTTTCATATTAATTTAATTCTGGTAAAGGGGATAACATCTCCACATTTAATGGATATATGCATGCAAGAAAATATTTTAATAATACAAGAAATGAAAGACCCAGTGTTTCAAAGGTTTGCAGAGGTTATGGGAGGTGGTATTGTAACTTATATTACACAAGTAAAAGAGAATTGTGTGGGAACTGGAGGACATCTATGTTTCTGGAAAATGGAAAATGGAGGTGCACTGAACTTGGGAGAAAGAGTTGCTGTGCAGATAAGTACTTATAAAACTGCTGTGATCACAGTAGTGCTTTGTAGCCCCTTAAGTTGCAAGCAGCAGACATTAGCGGACCAATTCTGGACTTGTGCATATCGTCTGAAACATGCACTTAGTGAGGGACGAATCTTTCCTGGTGCAGGAGCCACTGAACTTGTTTGCCTCTGCCATCTAAAGCAGCTAATATTAGAAAAATCTTTCAAACCAGGAAGTGATACAGCAAGTTGCATCAGTGCACATTGTTCTTCATGGTTTGCTGACACTGCAGCTTTGTACAAATCACGAATCTTGCAAGCCTTAGCTGATGGCTTGGCTGATTACCTTGTAACTGCAATGATTAATACTGGCATGTATGGAACACCACTGGATGCTTTGACAGAAGTGCAAAAGTGCCTTCACAAAAGTGTTGGTGTATTTCCTATCATTTCTGAGTTATCAGAACAGTGTGTGAATGTTGGTGTACCATGCAGGCCTCCCTGTAGAAGTCTGAATGAAAACTGCTTTGAAGTCTATGATAATGTGACAGTCAAGCTGGAAGCTTGGCGAAGAGCTTTGAATCTAGTGTTATTGGTACTGCGGGCAGATGCTGAAATTATCACTGGCACCAGAGCTAAAACTTGTACAGTTGCTGAAGACCAGTTAAGAGAAGGAACATTCCTATAGCATGAATAACAAGATCAGCAAATCTGCAGTTAGCCAATATGGAAGGTAGGCGGTTCTACAAACAAAAAGAAAGCTTAGCCTAGTCTTGATGGTGGACTGCAAGTGCTAATGTAAAAAAAGTACCAAAGGGACACAACCCACAGCAGGCGGGTTTTGGTCCCTTTGAACCCACTGCAACTGGTTTAGTTATGGGGGTTGCCACTACCTCTGTACTTCTAATTATAAAACACTGATTAGAAAATGGGCTTTGGTAAAAATATTGACAGCTGGAATTCATTTTACATAGTTTACCACTGTAAACCATTATTCTGTGGTGCATGCACATGTACACCAGAATTTTTCCGGCCCTTTGGCGGCAAGGGATGCAGGAATCTAGACAGTTGCATGTCAGGTTCACTAGCCAACACATTCTATATGCTTTTGCTGGAGGAAAGCTTCAGTGGCACCCTAAATAGGGTGATCACAAGGACATTTATCCATTGCAATGAGAGCTTACAAATAGAGCATGGGCTCCCCGATTGTGACCGCTCTTTGCCAGGTGAGAGGTGGCAGCTTCATACAGAAGGTCAGAACCTCATAACTTCTAAAGTTACTGAAGGGCTCAGCAGCATCATAGGGCAAAGCTGGTGTCTGCCCATATCACAGCTTTGCCATCTAACGATAAAATTGTGGAAATGGATGTCTCCGATGGGTCACATGCAATGAACTTCTCATCCGTTCCATGGGCCCTCAGCAGTGCTCCAATTAGCCTCACGATGGTGGAGGGCTATCAGACTCCATTGCCTTGAGAGGCCACCCGCTGTCCTTAAATGGACGACAGAGGTATCCTCTTAATTGGTCATCTCCCAGAAGATTCCCCTATTGGCACATATCTCACTCGAACGTGCTCAGGATCTGGAAGTTTCTGGCCAAAGATCCTAATATTCCTTTGATAGTTTTTTTTAAAGGAAGCAGATATTTGCATAATTAAATGAATTGCATTTGCTCCACTGTGTAGAAGTTTCAAGAACTACAGAAAGCTGAACCCTGTAAGATATTTTGGTGCTGATATGTTTTAAATAAAACAATGACCAGTTTAATAAACTTCCAATCTTGTTTTAATTGACAGATTTATTTATCAGTACAGATGACGACAAACTAACATTTTATTCTTTTAAAAGTAACTATCTCCCTTCCTTACTTCTAAATGAAACAGTTGGTTTGGATGAGAAATTTATTTTGTCTGTATGAAAGGCCACTTTTCCCACTGGTGTACAAACATGTTGTCATATAGTTGGAAGGTGATGATGACACCAGAAAGAACATAATACAGTTTTTATCACTGCTTCTGTATTGCTGATTGCAGATAAGATCTTTAATAACAAATTGGTAATTGATTCCAGTGATTAGGAAGTAATTAAATAATGCCACTAACTTAGAAGATTTTCTTTTTTCTTGTAAACACACACAATACTAATGTTAAAATGTTCACAAAGCTAGGTATAAATCTATCTGATCAAATACAATACACTCTTTACCACAACAATTTCTATTTACATAGCACTTTTTAAGAACATAAAAAATAGCAGTAGGAGGTCACACAGCCCCTCAAGCCTACTGTGCCGAACAAGATCATAGCCCATCTACAAACTCTACTCCACTTTTTTGTTTGATACCCATATATTTTGATTCCCTTAGAGTCCAAAAGTCTATCGATTGAATGTCCTCAAGTTCAGAGCATTCACAGCTTTCTGGGGTAGAGAATTCCAAAGATTTGCAACCATCTGAGTGTAGAAATTTCCTCTCAGTCCTAAATAGCCAACCCTGCGTCCATGCCCCCTAGTTCTAGACTCCAGCTAGAGGAAATAGACTCTCAGCATCTACCCTGTCAAGCCCTCTCAGAATCTCATATCTTTCAAAGAGATCACATTTCACTCTTCTAAATTTAAGAAAATATAGGCCTATTTTACTCAATCTCTCCTCGTGGGACAGCCCTCTCATGCCGTGAATCAATCTACTTAAACTTCATCGTACCCCCTCCAAGCCAAGCATAGAGACCAAAATGGTGTCTTAAAATGCCCCACATAATTGCAGCAAAACTTCCTTCAACCCTTTTGCAATAAAATCCAGCATGCCATTTGTCTTTCTAATTGGTTGTTCCTACATGTTAATTTTCTGTGTTTTTTGTGCAAGGGCACCCAAATCCCTCTGAACACCAGTATTTAATATTTTTTCATAGTTTAAAAAAAGATGTTTTTCTATTTTTCCTATCTACCAAAGAGAATAACCTCATATTTCACCAAATTATACTCCATCTGCCACCTTCTTGTCCACTCACTCACAGACTTTATGCTCACCTCACAGCTTAGGTTCCCACTTAGCTTTGTATTATAAGCAAAGTTGAGACCATTTCATAATCCAGGAAATTTTGAAAGATCACACCAAGTGCATCTATTATCGCTGCAGCCACGTGTTTTAAACCCTAGAAGTAGGCCTTCATGTCCAGGGGATTTGTTGGCTTTTAGTCCCATTAATTTCTCCAGTACTTCTTTGCTAATATTAATTACTTTAAATGCTTCTTTGCTAACATAAGTAATGTTCCTCAAATAACATGGGAAAACATTCCAATGTACTTCCCAGATGTGTAATCAGCTAAAAATTGACATTGAGCCAAAGAAGGAGATCTTGAAATGAATGTTCACTCTCCTTAACAGTAGCCTTACTATCTTGTTAACACAGGTGATGTGGCCAATGCCATTTTAAAATCAGTGGGAAGGCAATGTGCCCAACTGTTCATGAACCCTGTTTAAAATGGAAATTGTGGTTTTATAACATAACTAAGATCCCAAATGCCATTTTAGGTAGGAACTGGTTGGAGTCTGTCCTGCCTCTTGGGTTCAAGAATAATCTGAGCTGCTGCCACCTCAGGGACCAACACTCCTTCCACCTTGGAATCCCCTCTGCTATAAATTACATTCCAGGTGATAGCTCTGGCCTGTTTTTCTTTGCCAAATCTGATAAACTGCGTCAGGATGCGTGTTTGGTGTCATACAGCTGGCCTGACAAATATAAATGAGGCCAGAGCCTCCAAATCACAGGGACCACCAGCCAAATCGTATTGGGAGGGGTGATCAAAACATTAGCAAAAGAGGTAGGTTTTAAAAGGTGCCTTAAAGTGAGAGTGGTTTAGGGAGGAAGTTTCAGAGCTTAGTGTCTGGACAGCTGAATGCATCATCTCTAATGGTAGGACAAAAGGAGCGGGTGATGCATGAGAGGCCATAGTTGGAGGAAATTAGAGTTCTTGAAGGTTGTAAGGCTGAAGGTTAAATATAATGAAGCAGGTCAGGGACTGATTTGAACATGAGGATGAAAATTTTTGATTTGAGGTGTTGACAGTTCAGGAACCAATTTAGGTCAGCGACCACAAGGTGATGGGTTGAATGTGATTTGATATGGATTAAAATTTGGGCAACAGAGTTTTGCAAGAACTTAAGTTTATGGAAAACGTGATGCCAGCCAGGAAAATTTTGGAATAGTGAGGCAAGATTGTCAAAGGAATGAATGAGGGTTTTCCCTCTTTATAGGTTGAGGTAGAAAAAGTGACAGGTGAAGTTATATAGGTGGGAGCAGGCCATGTTTGTGAAGTAGAGGATATGGGTTGGAAGCTCGAGGTCAAATAGGACACTGAGGTTGCAAGCATTGGAACTGGAGTAGGCCATTTAGTGCCTCAAATTTGTTTCATCATTCAGTGAGCTCATAGCTGTTCTGTGATCTAACTCAATGTACCCAACTTCATTTCCCTTAGTATCTTTGGGCAACAGAAATTTATCAACCTGTTTTAAAATTAACAATTGAGCCAGCACTTACTGCATTTTCCAAACTTCTACCTTCTTTTGCAGGAAGGAGTGTTTCCAAATGCCCTTCCTGAAAGGCTCTTGTTTTTTTTAATTTAGTCATAGACCCCCCAATTAGCAGAAATAGTTTCTCACAATCTACCCTATATGTTCCCCTTAATATTTTGAAAATGTCAATCAAATCACTTCCTAACCTTCTCAATTCTAGGAAATATAACCCTTATTTGTTCAATCTCTCCTCAAGGTTTAACTCCTGAAGTCCAGTATCATTCATATCATAAAATCATAGAATGGTTACAGCAAAGAAGAAGGCAATTCTATCCTTTCACCAGTGGAAATAGTTTCTCTCTTTATACTTTGTCCAGACGCAAGAACACAAACACAACAAATAAGAACAGGAGTGGACCATATCACCTATGTAGCCTATTCTGCCATTCAATACGATCATGGCTGATCTTGGGCTTCAATTCCACCTTCATGCCAGCTCCCTATATCCCTTGATTCATTGAGAGAACAAAATTCTGTCTATCACAGCCTTAAATGTATTCAACAATGGAGCATTCACAACCCTCTGCGGTAGAGAATTCCAAAGGTTCACAACCCTTTGAGTGAAGTAATTTCTCCTCATCTTAGTCCTATGTGATCAGCCCCTTATCCTGAGGCTGTTCCCCCATGTTTTAGATTCCCCAACTAGCAGAAACAATATCTCAGTGTCTACCCCTCATGATTTTGAATACCTCTATCAAATCTCCTCTCAACCTTTTCTTCTTTAAGGAGAACAATTCCAACTTTTCCAATCTGTCTGCATAACAGAAGTTTCTCATTCCTGGAACCATTCTTGTGAATCTTTTCTGCACTTTGTTTAATGCCTTAACATTCTTCTAGTAGATCTACAGTTCACCCTCTCCAAGGACTATATATCCTTCCTAAGGTGTGGAATCCTGAACTGCTTGCAATACTCCATATAACCAGGGTTGTGTATAGCTGAAACATGACCTTTACCCCCTCGTATTCTATATCTTGAGATATAAAGGTCAGCATTCCATTAACCTTATTATTTTCTGTAACTGTTTATGACATTTTAATTATCTGTACCTGTTCCCCTAAGTCTTCTTGGATTTCCACTGTTTCTTGCTTTTCACCATTTAGAAAGTACCCTGTTCTACCCTTCTTAGATTCAGAGTGAATCACCCGACATTTGCCTACATGGAAATTGATTTGATGCAGTTTTGCTCATTCTAATCTATCAATCTATTAATATCTTTATAATTTTATACTTTCATCTACACTGCTTACAATAGCAAATTTGGATCTGTGACTTTCTATTCCATCATCCAAGTTATCAACGAACACAGTTGAGGCCCAACACAGATCCTTGCTCCTTGCGAGACACCACGAGTCACATTCTGACAGTTAGATCACCTGCCCGTTATCCTTACTCTCTGTTCCTTGCTCTGAAAATTTTCTTCCCAGAGTTTGCTTGGTGGAAATTATGGCTCACCCAGGACTGGATGCCAGATTAGTGGACAGAGGCAGTGGAGAGGTCAAGAGAAATAGTGGTGAGATAGACCTGGAAGTCATCAGCAGACATGTGGCACACGATGTCCTGTCTCTAAATGATATTGCTGAACAGCAGCATGTAGTTGAGGAATATGAGATGGCCAAGGATAGATCCTTGGGGAACTTGTAAAATACTTGTTAGGAACCACCAACAGAGTGCAGCTGAGGAAACTGAGTGTAGACTTGGAGTTTGCTGAGTGAGGTGTTTGGTGAAGAGGGGAAAGGAGATGTTTGTTTCTTTTTTCTATCTTTCTCACCCTATAGAAATTGGTTCTTACTCTACTATGATGAAAGGAGCTCACTTTTTGGTGAGTATCTGGTAAGTAGACGTTTTATTCTATCCATAAGGTTTAAAATAATACACAAATTGGTGGTAAAGCTAATAAAACAAATTTAAAAAACAGCATAAATAAGTGCATAATATAATTAAATAATTATTTAAAACACATTAAGGATGGCAGGACAGTGATGTGTCAAGGCTGCAGCATGTGGGAGTTTCTGGATAACATTGTGATCCAGGGTAAGCAGTAAGTGTTTGCAGCCCGAGGAACTTCAGCTCAGAGTCATTGAGCTAGAGGTTGAGCTGCAGACTCTGTGACACATCAGGAAGGAGGAAAGTTACCTGGATGCTATGTACCAAGAGGCAGTCACACCATTAAGGATCTTCTGATTTGGTCAGTGGTCAGGGACATGAGAGAGTGAGGCAGGTAAGGGGACCCAGAGGTCTCTGCAATTGCCCAGTTGGTTTGAAGTTCTCTCAGCTTATTTGGATGAGAGTGGGCTGCAGGGTGGATGAGCAAACTGACCATGGCACCATGGTACAGGAAGCTATTCAAGTGGGGGGAGCAAAATGGAACATGCTGGTAGCAGTGGACAGTATATTGAGGGAGATTGACACTGTTTTATTGCAGCAAAGAGCAAGAGTCCAGGCGGCTGCATTGCCTGTCCAGTGCCAGGGTTCGGGACATCTGCTAGAGAGAAACTTGCAGTGGGAGAGGGGAGATCCAGTTGTGGTCCATGTAGGTGCCAACAACATAGGTAGAACTAGGAAAGAGGTTCTGCATAGAAAGTATGAGGAGCTAGACATTAAATTGAAAAGCAGAACCTAAAAGATTATAATCTATGGATTATTAGCTGAGCTGCATGCAAATTGGCACAAGGTACATAAAATTAGAGAAATGAATACGTGGCTGAAAGACTGGTGTGGGAGAAGGAGGATCCAGTTTGTGGGGCACTGGCACCAGTACTGGAGAAGAGAGAGGCTGTAGCGTTGGGCTGGTCTACACCTGAACTGTGCTGGGACCAGTGTTCTTGTGAGCTGCATAACTAGAGAAGTAGAGAGGGTTTTAAACTAAGTAGTGGGGGCAAGGGCTTTAATGTGGAAAGATGTGTTATATCAAAGAGTAGAAACCGGTAAGAGAGGAAAATAGTGATATGGGAAATGAGGGTTGGAGAATGACAGGAAGGGACAGAGAGAAAAAACCTAAGAATGCACCAAGAATCAAGACTAGATTTTTCAAAGATAACAAAAAGACAAAGCTAAACGTTCTGTATCTGAATGTGCATAGCATTCATAACAAAGTAAACAAATTGATAACACACATTGAAGTAAATAAATATGATCTGACAGCCATTATGGAGATGTAGCTGCAGGATGACAAGGATTGGGTCCTGAATATTGAGGGGTATATGACATTTAAGAAGAATAGGAAGCTAGGTAATGGTGGAGGGGTAGCACTGTTAATCAAGGTTGGCATTTGTGCAATAATTAGAGATCACCTTAGTTCGACAGATCAGGATGTTGAATCGGTTTGGGTGAAGATGAGGAATAGTAGGAGAAATAACTCCCTAGTGGGAGTGGTCTACAGGCCCCTACCGTAACCATTATGTAGGACAAAGTATGCAGGAAAAAATATTGGGTGCTTTGATAAAGGGATGGCAATAACCCTGGGTGATTTTAATCTACATATAAACTGGAAAAATCTGATTGTCAGTAGTCGCCTGGATGAGGAGTTCATAGAATGCTTTTGAGATAGTTTCGTAGAGCAGCACTTTCTGGAACCAACCAGAAAACATGTTATATTAGACTTGGTACTGTGTAATCTGACAGGATTAATTAATGACCTCAGATAATGGGGAGTTAATAGTAGATAATAAGGAAATGGTGGATGAAATGAACAAATATTTTGCTTCTGTCTTCACTATAGAGGATACAAAAAACATTCCAGTCATAGCTATAAATCGGGAGGTGGAGGGGAGAGAAGAACTTGAGGAAATTACAATCACCAGAAAAGTGGGACTGAGCAAACTGATGGCACTGTGGGTTGACAAGTCTCCAGTCCAGATGGACTTCATCCTAGGGTCTTAAAAAAGGTGGATAATGAGGTAGTGGATGCATTGGTGTTAATTTTCCAAAATTTGCTAGATTCTAGAAATGTTCCATCAGACTGGAAAGTAGCAAATATAACCCCTCCATTCATGAAGTGGGGGATGCAGAAAACAGGAAACTATAGGCCAGTTAGCTTGACGTCTTGTGGGAAAGGTGTTAGAGTTGGTCCTTAAAGAGGTGAAAGCTGGGCACTTTGAAAATCTCAAGGTAATCGGGAAGAGTCAGCATAGTTTTATGAAAGGGAAAAACATGTTTAACCAATTTATTAGAGTTCTTTGAAGGAGTAACATGTGCTGTGGATAAAGGGTAGCCTGTAGATGTACTGTATTTGGATTTCCAGAAAGCATTTGATAACGTGCCACATCAAAAGTTATTGCTGAAAGTAAAAGTTCATGGGGTAGGGCATAACATATTAGGCTGGATAAAAGATTGGCTGTCTGGCAGAAAATAGAAGAGTATGCATAAATGGGTCTTTGTCTGATTGGCAGGATGTGATGAGGGAGTCCCATAGGGGTCTGTGCTGGAGCCTCAACTTCTTATAATTAACATCAATGACTTAGATGAGGGAGTGAAGGCGGGGTAGCTAAATTTGCAGATGACACAATGATAGGTATGCAAGTATGTTGTGAACAAGACATAAGGAGTTTGCAGATGGATATAGATAGTGAGTGGGCAAAAATCTGGTGGATGGATTATAATGTGGGAAAATGTGAAGTTGTTCACTTTGTAAGGAAGAATAAAAAAGCAGAGTATTACTTAAATGGAGAATTACTGCAGAATTTTGAAGTGCAGAGGAATCTAAGTGTGCTCGTGCATGAATCACAACAAATTAGCATCTGCTACAGCATGTAATCAAGAAGACTAAAGGAATGCTATCCTTTATTACAAGAGGAATTGAACGTAAAAGTAAGGATGTTATGTTTCAGTTATACGGGCCATTGGTGAAACCACATCTCGAATATTGTGTGCAGCTTTGGTCTCCTTATTTAATGAAGGATGTTAATGCATTAGAGGCGGTTCAGAGGAGCTATACTAGATTGATACCTGGAATGAACGGGTTGTCTAATGAGGATAGGTTGGGCAGGCTGGGCTTGTTTCCACTGGAGTTTAGGAGAGTGAGGGGTGACTTGATTGAGGTATATAAGATCCTGAATGGTTTCAACAAGGTGGAAGTGGAAATGATGCTTCCTCTTGTGTGTGAGTCCAGAACTAGTGGGCGCTTTTAAAATTAGGGGTCGCCCTTATAGGACAGAGATGAGAATTTTTTTCTCTCAGAGCGTTGTGTGACTTTGGAACTCTCTGCCTCAGTAGGCAATGGAAGCGGTGTCACTGAATATTTTTAAGGTGGAGATAGATAGATTTTTGTTAGGCAAGGGAATCAAAGGTTATCAAGGATAAATGGGAATGTGGAACTCGAAACATAAACAGATCAGCCATGATCTTATTGAATGGCGGAGCAGGTTCAAGGGGCCGAATGATCTACCTCTGCTCCTATTTCGTACGTTCATATGTTCGTATTTCTTTACATGTGATTCTCTGATTGTGATTGGGTAGGTAAATGTGGAACCAAGCAATTCCACTCTGCTAGAAAACACAGAAGTATTGAAGTGGAATATCCATGGTCAACTGTGTTAAGGGCTGCTGACAGAAGCAGGAGGAATCATGACACGAATAAATGGGACCACTTAATTGGTGGAATTGGCCATTTCCTTTTTGAAACTGACAACTGTTTGACTAGAATGGGACTCTCCACTTAGAATTAGACAGGTACTATGCTCTGGACAAAACTGCATTGACAAGAAAATTACAGTGTCATGATCCTTGTGGGGATCCGTAAACCATAATAACCAAATTTACTGGCCAACCCCAGATGAGGAAATTACTGGACAAGATTTCATTTTTTGTAACTTTTACTTTAACGTGAGTCAGAATCAATGTAAGTTAAACACAAATTAAAAGGATATCTCATGGAGTTACTAGGCAGTCCACTTCTCTTTCCTCTTTAGACTTAGTCAATTCTCAGAAGACAGCAGCTTCCACGAAATTATAGTTTTACCCATGCAGTCTTACGTCTATGGTACACTTCTTTCTGGAACCTTCTCAACTCTTCTCTCCAGCTTTTCTGTTTCACTGTCTGTCTGCATCTGTGAGTCACATGGCTTCTGAATTTTAACACCTTTTCTGTTGGTAATGCCTAAATTTCAGATTAAGGGTTGCCAGGTCACATGAACCAGTACTTCCTATTACCCGAAAGCTATATTATTTGGAAAGATGATGGTGTAGTAATAATGTCACTAGACTAATGTAATAACTGAAGGTATAGCCTCTCCTACTGCCTATCAGGTGTCACGTGATTGTTCTCGGAAGTTCTGACCAATGAGCTCTAAACGTGAGTAATCCAGGGGGTCGGGGCTTCTTGTCGAGGACCTGGTTCAAGCATGTAGCATCTGGAAAGCTCTCAGTAATAAAGTTTATCTGTTTCTTGTTGAAACCTATCCAATACATCAAGTCATTACATTTGACGACGGGGGTAAAGTATCTCCAACGCTGCACCTCGCCTTGTTAATATGAGTACATCAAATCTTAAGAAAAAAGAAAAGACTACTCACCAGTCATGTGACTCTTTGGCAGAATTGATCCTTACAGTGCGACTATAGAAGACTGGAGCCAGTATGTAGAGCACTTTAGTTTTTATTTCATAGTGAACGAAATTACCACGGAGAAGAAGTAGAAAGCAATCCTTTTGAGTGTGCTTGGCAGCAAGATATATAATCTTATCCGCAGCCTGACGGCTCCGAACATGCCCAATTCTAAGTCCTTTAATGAATTAGTGCACCTCGTGAAAACACATTCCCAGCCGAAGCCACCGGTAATAATGCAGAGGTTTAAGTTTAATTTCAGACTTAGGGCCCCAGGAGAGTCCATCACAATCTCTATTGCAAAGTTGAAACAGTTGACAGAACACTGCAACTCTGGAGATACATTAAATGATATGCAGCAGGACAGATTAGTTTGTGGAGTCCATGACGACACTGTTCAGCACTGTTCACTCGCAGAAGTTGACATCTATTTGAAGCGCGCCCTGGGAATAGCACTAGCCATGGAAAGTGCGGCAAGAGACTCGCAGTCTTTACAATATGTATAACATGGTGCTGTTCTTCCTATGGGGTGGGAACCTACTGCCGGGCATGGCACGAAAACCAGAGACACAGCAGCAAAGCAAGAGACAATGTCCACTGTTAGAAAAACGAAAAGGCCTAGTTGGAACACTTCAGCAACGACTCCAAGGTTAATCTGTTATAAATGTGGGGAAGATCACCTGCAGAATCAAGGAGCAGAATGCCATTACTGTCAAAAGAAAGGTCACATAGTGAGGCAGGTTGAAGTCAAAACAGCCCGTAACATAGCAAACCAACTTGACTGAATTGAAAAATACAGCAGAACCTGAAGCTGCTGATACTGACATCTATTCTCTGTTTAACGCCATCGCTGTAAAAACTGAATCTATCACTGTCACAATCCAGGTTAATGGGAAGTCACTAATAATGGAAGTAGATAACGGAGCCTCAACCACTGTGGTGGGAGACCACACATTTAAATATCTAAATGAAGGTACCCAATCACTGAATCTGGGAGTGGACAACCGCTAAATTGAAGACATATACTGTGGAGAATCTATATAGGTAAAAGGTATCGCCATGGCACCAGTGTCTTATAGGCAACAGGCAGCTCAGCTTCCAGTGACAATAATGACAGGAGAAGGACCGAGTCTTCTGGGATGAGACTGGTTATAAAAAATCAAGCTTGACTGGTCTGAAATATTTCACCTGAGAACAGGAGGAGTTCTCAAACTGCTAAGGAAATATAACAGTGTATTTCAGGATGAGTTAGGAGAATTGAAGGACCTTCACATGCTGCAAGGATCCCTCAGGTCAGAGCTGGTTCCTGTGGCAAATCATGAAGCAAAACAAAATGAACTTAGTGCCATCCTGAACAAACTGAAGAAACAGTTGGCAGAGAAGGCTCAACAATGTTCAATATTCCAGGAGGAAGACAAGAGATAGAAGAAAGAGACTGAACAGCTGAAGCATCAGCTGAATGAAAGTTGGGTTTCGATATTATCTGCGTATGAATACACTTTTATGCGTCATCCAGGCTTACATATTGCAAATGCAGATGCATTCAGTTGTCTCCCATTACCAGATAGCATTGTACATGCTCCAGTGCCACAAGAAGTTGTGATTGTACTGAATTTCTTGGATTCTTCACCTGTTTGTGCAAAGTAAATTAGAAATTGGACAAACAGAGATCCAATTTTGTCAAAATTCAGAGACCTTGTATTGCAAGGGTGGTCAAATTCACCCGTGTCTGAAGAAATGAGACCATTCCATGCCCGAAAAACAGATTTAAGTTGTCAAGGCGGAATCTTGTTGTGGAGATCAAGAGTTGTCGTCCCTTTGCAAGGGAGAGAATCACTCTTGCCAGAGCTTCACTGTATACATCCAGGCATATCAAAGATGAAAATGCTTGCCTGAAGCTATGTCTAGTGGCCAGGCATTAACAGTAACACTGAAAGCATGATTAATCAATGTCTCCAGAGGTTGCCTGTTTCAGCTCCACTGCATCCATGGGAGTGGGCCTAGTCAACCCTGGGTTAAATGACATATTGATTATGTAGGACTATTCTTAGGTACCATGTTTTTATTGATCGTGGATGCACATTCTAAATGGATGCCTATGTATGAAGTCAGATCACTGACATTGAGCGCAACTATCGAAAAGCTGCATCATTGTTTTAGTATACATAGCCTACTGGAAGTTATCATTTCTGATAACGATACAACCTTTATCAGTACATAGTTTCAGAGATTCATGACTTTAAATGGAATCAGACATATTAAAACAGCACCATATCATCCCTCATCAAATGGTTTAGCTGAGTGAGCTGCGCAAAAGTCTAGAAACTCGACTTTTCTGTTTTCTTCTCAGTTATTGTACGATGCCTCGTTCAACTACGGGTTTAATGTCATCTGAATTATTGGTGAACTGCCTACGTACAAGGTTAAGTCTGGTGTTTCCAAATTTAGAGGGGAAGGTGGAGAAGAATCGGAGTAATCAAAAATTGAATCACGATGTTCATAGCATAGCTCACATATTCACTTTTGGAGACACAGTTTTCATGCAGACTTTTGGAAGTGGACCTTTTTGGGTTCCAGGAACAATTGTCTCAGAAACTGGTCCCTTGTCCTTCCAGGTGGAAGTGGAAGACCGATTGTTCGGAAACGTGTGGACCATCTTCGAAATAGAGAGACATTCCAATAACCAGCCCTTCCGCCTGTGATTAATGTTGAACCATTAAAGCCTGAGGTGACAGATCGACCTAGAATAGATATGCCTGATGTCTCAGCAGATTTGCCAAACCCCAAACTGCCATTTTCTAATGATGTTTCTGGTGCTACAGTTTCTGATCATGTGCAAGAACCTCAAGTGGTAGAGCTACACCAATCTAACTGAATAAGGAAAGCACCTCAGAGACTTAATCTTATTCACTTGTATATGTTGTTGGATATTCAAATGTTCTCTGTAAATAGAAATTGTAAAAAAAACTAAAGGGGAGGAAATGTTGTAACTGGAGGTATAGCCTCTCCTGCTGTCTATCAGGGGTCACATGATGTTCTTGGAGGCTCTGACCAATGAGCTCCAAGCGCAGGTAATGTGGGGGGGCAGGGCTTCTTGTCGAAGACCTGGTTTAAGTATGTAACATCTGAAAAGTTCTCTGTAATAAAGTTTATTTCTGTTGAAACCTGTCTGGTGCGTCAAGTCATTATACCTAGTAATCCAGAGACCCACCTAATGCACTGAGGACATAAGTTCAAATCCCACACATAGCAGCTGGTGGAATTTAGATTCAATTAATAAATTTGGAATTATAAAGCTAGTCTCAGTAGTGGTGAGCATGACAGCTATCAATTGTTTTAAAGACCCATCTGGTTCACTAATGCCCTTTAAGGAAGGACATCTATCAGTGTTACCTGAAACAAAAACAGAATTACCTGGAAAAACTCAGCGGAACTGTTGAAGGGTCATGAGGACTCGAAACGTCAACTCTTTTCTTCTCCGCCGATGCTGCCAGACCTGCTGAGTTTTCCAGGTAATTCTGTTTTTGTTTTGGATTTCCAGCATCTGCAGTTTTTTGTTTTTATCATTGTTACCTGGTCTGGCCTACATATGACTCCAAAGCCACAACAAAGCGGTTGAATCTCAACATTCCTCTGAAATGCCCCAGCAAACCACTCAGTTCAAGATGGGCAACAAATGTTGACCTAGGCAAATCCCATGAAAGAATAGATAGAAAAAATATTTAATCCTATTACAAGAGATACAAACTCTTGAAAGGCTTTTTCAAATATTTCTAAAAAACAGTTGCAGATTTGGCAAAGAGTTTAAAGTAATTACAAATGTTCCTTATTGTTACTGATTCTGGGTTAAAGGCTATCACAATAGACAAAGGCATGACTATCCCAAATATAGCCTAGTTAGATCACTGAAGCAAAATCAGTTGGTGGATATGAATAATGGAAGCAGGAGTAAACTTTCAAGAGATAAACAAAGCTAAGCCAATAAGCAAGTGAACCACACCTTATAGAAGATTTGGCAAGTTTAATAATGCAGTTGCATTGCAGGATATAATAGGATGTGTCTGTGAATTAGAATGGGAAATAAACTAAATGTTTAAGGGCCGACGTACCTTAGAAGTGATGATTCTTATACTACTGATGATGATCTGTAGCTGTCTTCTATTAGGCAACAGATTGATTGTTGGTGAGCTGATATATTTGTGATGATACTATTGGATGTAAGATATGTACCTATCTTTGCTGAACTAACTCACCTGAAGTGTGATTGTTGTATGTGGAGAAACTTAATGCTAAATAAACAATTAATGCTTTAACCAATCAATTTATTGGTGTGGTTAACCACATTCAAGCCAAAGTCAAAGGCTAAGCGTCGCTATGGTGGACGAGAAGAAATCAGGAGCGGCCAAGAAGGGGTCCAAAAAAACCATCAAGAAAACGCCACCAAAGGGCGGCAAGAAGAGGAAGAGATCCAGGAAAGAGAGCTACTCCATCTACATCTACAAGGTGATGAAGCAGGTCCACCCAGACACCGGCATCTCCTCCAAGGCCATGAGCATCATGAACTCGTTCGTCAACGACATCTTCGAGCGCATTGCCGGCGAGGCCTCCCGCCTGGCCCACTACAACAAGCGGCAGACCATCAGCTCCCGGGAGATCCAGACCGCCGTGCGCCTGCTGCTGCCCGGGGAGCTGGCCAAGCACGCCGTGTCGGAGGGCACCAAGGCGGTGACTAAGTACACCAGCTCCAAATGAAACGCCACAATGCAGTGAACAAAAGAACTCCCCCTTCCCTAACTAATAAAGCACAGTCTAGCCTGCTAAATAGTGGTCAGTATTGAGATATCTGAGAAAGGGGCTTTCAGGTCCTGACACTCTATGTTGTGACAGTCAGCACTAGCTTGGTGTTTGTATATTTGTGATCTTATTTTAACAATCTCATATTTGTTTCACTACATATAAATATGAAAAACATGAAGAAATCTATTTTTATTTACAATTTAATAATCATGAGGCTGTCCTTCTGGAAAGAATCATGTGTATCATGCACATGGCACCTAAAATTGTATTTTGCATGGTTGAACAATGGAACCAACTCTTCTGTGTCAGTCACCTCCATGTCCTGTGCATAATTTCATGTCATAATGGCTTAACATTGTTCTGGACACAATTTAGTGATATATGCAAAACCCAGAAGTCAAACCTTAAATCAAGCTAAGCCCACTATCCCCACCCCCTTTCCGATCCCCTTTTTTCTAATAATCATTATATATTTTTTAATATATTTTTTATTTTCTCACCTATTTCTATTATTATTTTAAAATATTTATTTCCATCCATTGTTTTATCTTTTAGCCTATTTTGATCCCTTCCCACCACCCCACCCCCACTAGGGCCATCTGTCACGTGCTCATCCTGCTTTCCACCCTTAATGTCACCATTAGCACATCCTTTAGCTAATATCTCCACCATCAACACCCCTTTGTCCTTTTGTCTATGACATCTTTGGCAATCTCTCCTTTGCCTCCACCTATCACTGGCCCTCTGTCCAGCTCCATCTGTCCCACCCCCCTTAAACAGCTTATATTCAGTTCTGATGAAGGGTCATACAGACTCAAAATGTCAATTGTATCCCTCTCTGCAGATGCTTTCAGACCTGCTGAGTTTTTCCAGCTATTTTTGTTTTTGTTTCAGATTTCCAGCATCCGCAGTATTTTGCTTTTATCTTAAATCAAGCTAACTCAATTGATTTCAAAATTGTCCATTTAAAGTGATCACAGAAATATACATGGCATGGTCTTTATTTGGTATATTAGGTTTCAGTTTTAATGAAGGGTAAAGTAAATATGTGGTGTGTGGAATGAAGTTTAATTCGAAACAATTTTACCACACTTATTTCGACAAGGAAATCTATAAAATGTAGTTTTAAGAAGAATGGAATTTTGTGCAATTTTGGTTTGACATTATGTTTAGTAGTTTTATGTATTGTGATAATTATAGAAGTGTACGTTTCACTTTTTTGAGTGGTTGCCTTTTAATACACCATTTTTGCCAGAAGGGGGAGCTACAAATGAAGGATAACTTTAGTTTGGAGTTACCTTGAAGGGAATCAACATGTTTGACTATATCCAATTTCATTTGAACAGATATGCTGCATTGATTTGGAGATATTTATAACATCACAAGGCGGCAAAATATTTATTTATAACTGCTGTAAGAGGATTTCAAGTTTAAGAAAAACCATGTAAGGCAAAAAAAATCAGCTGAAACCGTTTTGCAACACATACTGATGTGAATACAGAAAATAACATGGCTATTTTTGAAGACTCAAGGGCAAAATTTTCCATTTTAACTCTAAAGATGGAATCGTCCCAGATTTGCACTTGGTGCGGTAGCGGGCGGGTAAAATGACATTTTATCCGCTAGTCGCAATGGCAGCTTTTCACGCTGTATTGTCCAAAACCCGCTGCATTAATTATGCATTCCCAGGAAACACGCTGTTTCCATGGTGGGCAGGCTCTTATTCGCGAGCCATACAACCACCTCGCCGCTTCATCACGCTAGGTGCAATATTTAAAGTCCAGCCGTGCGCACACCTCTCAGCACTTCCAACCCACGACTGCTGTAAAGAACACAGGATGGCCCCAAAAGGCAAAAAGACTACAGCCCCCAGGTTAAATGATGTGGCCCTCCAATACCTTTTGGACGCAGTGAAGGCTCACCGTGATGTCCTTTACCCTCACTCTGCCTGCAGGATGGCCAGCAACCTCGATAACCCAGCTTGGGAGGCAGTGGCAACAGTGGTCAGCGCCAATGCCCTGCAAAAGAGGACAGCCACTACAGGACAAATGGTCTTATCCTTTCTTCTTATCACTCTCAATCACGCACTCACAAGCTCAACTCCCATCCACAGGGATCTCACACCCCAAGGGAGAATACCACTAACTCACACACACATCCTCACATCTCCATCAGGCTCAAATCCTCTCAAACCCGTGTTCTCATCCTGCCCATGGCTCTGCTCACCACACAGGCATTCCACACAGTGCCACGTGTCCTGCTCACACTCTCTCCATCTGTTTGCATTCAGCAGAAATCTGCTCACATCAGCAGGGAGAGGTCCCAGACCGGGGGTGGAGTGGCCCACATTAGGCCCCTCCCTCACTTCAAGGGGTATACCATCACTTGACTGATGAGGACGTGATCCTTGTCTGTGGCGAGGGTGAGGTTGGTGGCAAACACCCTCGTAAGGATCCTGCACCACCTCATCCCTCTGTCATCACAAATGTTGAGTGCTGTCTCTCCTGCTTTTGACTCTGCTGCCATGCACTACTTATCTCTACTTTGGTTCACATGGAGCTCTGCCAAGGGATCAACACCCTCAGTCAGCTATTCCCTCAGCTCCATCCATGTCCTCACCTCCAGCTAAGAGGACACCCCCTCCATTGAAAAGCTGGAAATAAGCAGCCTGGAAGACCCATCACAGCACTTACCCACACCCTCCACCAGCGCAGAGACACACGCCTCAGTGGGATCTAGATCTAGAGCAAGCCTGGTTTCACAATCTGGTAGTCACCACACGGACACATGTCCGCAGCAGCAGGAGGCAGGTTTGTGCGAGCTCCCCAGCACTCGGAGGACTGCTGGGGATCTGGTCATCGGTGAGGTCCAAGTCAGATGATGACCCTCTAGATTTGGCCTTCCAATTCATCCTGGAGAGTCAGTAGAAAGCATGGGAACATCAAGCAGAGCTATTGGGAGCTCTCAGCAGAGTGGCATGCGAGCTGAAGGAGTGCGTCCGCATGCTCTCTGATTAAGTGGTGCTCACCTGTGTGTGTATGGAGGTCTCCATGGGGAGGATGGCGGATGACTTTGAGATCCTGGTCCAGCAAAACACAGAGATGTGTGCAGATCATCATGGGAGCCATGGGTGACTTCCTGCAATAGCAACACGAGAGGGAAAGGGGGCACCTCGATGCCTGACCAGGTGCTCCTTCCGTTCAAGGAGTCATGCTAGGGCCCCCGAGCATTCTAAGGGAGGAGGAGCAGCAGCTGGACACCCCAGGTCACCCATTCAGGAATCTCAGAGGCTGTCCCCCCCCTCCAAGCCCCTCAACTTCATTCTCTGTCATTGCACAGAGAGCAGCTGGCCAACAAATGATTCTGGAGGGAAAAGTATATGTATGGCAGGGCCTTTCAGAGCCTCGTGCAAGCACTCTCCCACACATCTGGATCCTTCCCGTTTGACACTCACCTCAGTGTCCTGAGCACTTTGAATACTGTCTGGTGGGGTTCGCTTTCAGTTGTCCATCTGAGTTGACCTGCACCTGCACCCACCCAATGATCACACTCCCATGCAGCATCTGATCTTTCCCACCACTTCTGTCGTTTCACTTTTGATTTGGACAGCATGGTCTGGATTCGTTTTTTCGTGCACTCCCCCATATTTTCCCCTCCCCCAGTTACCCATTTCCATTCTCGCATCACATTTGACTCCCCCGGCATCACCTTCCACCCCTCCCTCTGTGACCTATCAGCCACAACCTTTCTCCTTCAGGAATGTCCAGGTGAACGTGCACGTTCCCTTCCTTCCTGAAAATCCCACACCCATCCACATTCACCTCCCTGACCTCCTCCTTCCCACCCCCAGGGTCTATGTCTGCCTCTGAGTACCCACCAACCAACCTTGCCACCCGTTCTACTGCTACCGTCGAGCCTTCACCCTCCCACCCTACCCCCTTACTCTGTCCTCGGTCATTTTCACCTTTCCCTCATAACATGCCCACTGTCAGTTCGCTCCCCAGGAGGCAATGGACCCATTGGACACTCACCTGGACATATCCCCTCTAGACCCCTTCCCCCAGAACCCCCTTCTCCCCCTGAAAACCCTTTCCCCGCCCCACTGTGTCCTCCCACCAACCCTCCCCAGGACTGCCCCCCTCTGCTTAGCCCCTCTCCCTTCCTCACTCCCTCAGACACCCTTACTTCTTCTGCCACTCTTATTCCTTCCCCCTCCCGAGTCCTTCCTCCAGCCTTACCGCTTCCTCCCATCTCGCTTCTTTCTCCAGCCTTACTCCTTCCCCCTTCCTGACTCCCTCAGATACTCTCACTTCTCCCTCCAGCTTTACTCCTTCCCCCTTCCCGACTCCTTCCTCCGCCTTTCCTTCTTCTTCCAGCCTTACTCCTTGCCCTCTCCATGGGCCTTCCTCCCCCAGGACTCCCTTCCCCTCTCCGCAGTCCTTCCTCCCCTGGACTCCTTCATCTCTCCACACTCCTTCCCTCTTCGAACTCCTTCCCTTACACCTTCCACCCTCTGCACACCTACCTCTCCAATTGCCATCTTCTACCCTTTTACCTTCTCCTCCCTCCATGGTCCCTCCCCCCAACCTCACCCCCCTGAAACCTTCATTTCCACCTCCCAACCTCACCCCCGACACCTTCATTCTCCTCCCTCCCAACCTCACCCCCCATACCTTAATTTCACCCCCCCCACCCCGACACCTTCCCACCTCACAACCTCACCACTCCAGGCACCTTCATTCACCCTCCCCTCCCAACCTCAACCAACCCCCGACACCTCTTCCTCTCCCAGTCGATCCTAGACCTTCCTCTCCAACTTCCTTGACCATCATCCATTGTGAGCATCAACAGTTACTTTTCAACTTCTGTGAGCTGATTCGCAGCAAAGCCATGTCCATGAGAATCCACCCAGCATGCCATGGATATTCCTCCAAGATCCCATTGCTATCGGGCTCTTACATCTTCTGCTCTTTGGATGTCCGTGATGTGAGCAAGGCTCTGGTGGTAAACCCCGACTTTTGCATGTCACAGTTTTCAAGACATGTTCTGCTTTGGCGTGGGGGGGTGGTGGTGTTGGGGGTGGTGGGGTGATGAATCCAGTGGGCTGGCCTTATAATGATAGGCTGATGCATTACAATAAGGTTCCCAATGTCCAATGGCGGGGAACGTGGCCTGCCATCGACAGGCAGAGAGGACAATCACAATGTCGTGAAACCAATTTTTGACCTTCTCGCTATATTGTCCACTCACGCTACCAAACACGCCTGACACTAGTGGGCATGGAAATTCCTGGCTTAAGTGTGGAGATGGGACCAGAAGATAGTGTTAGGCAGGCTCTTCAGCGGGTGGGAAGAGCTTCTGCAATTACAGGTCTCTCAGCTCATTACCTGTACATGCACGTGAAAGGCAGTTCTTTTTGAAGCAGGGTGGGCAGAAAGTCGATGCCGCTCCCACTACCTCACGAGTTCAAAGGTCTGGGCACCATATTTAAAGGGCACCCAGACAAGTATTCATTGTCTGCGATCCAAGAATGCTCCGTTCATCACCAAGTAATACCTTTAGAGGTTGACCCCTGTGTGGACAGATGTCTGTCACCAGCCAGTGTGTGTCCCCATGTTTTAGTGACGGCCCACTGCAGGTTCTCCCTCCAGGGTTCAAAACAGGAGGCCATCCCGCCGTCAAGAGCAACCTGGACAGAGACTGCAGTGCAGGTCAGAGCCTTGTGGTCCCCACAGGAGAACCTGGCTGTAGTGCTGCAAGAGGATGAATGATCTGCTGAGTGCCACCAGGGTAAGTGCCACTGTCTACTCAATGCAAAGTCACACTCATGGAGCATGAAGCAAGGTAAGTTTGTGATTGCATAGGGTTGCCACACAGGAGGTTGGGTGGCAGGCATCTCTACCAGAAGCATCATGTAGACCTATGCCCAGTGCACTTAGAGGCTGCCTGTCTGCTGGCCCCTCGGAGGAATGACCTCAGGGAAGCGCAACCTTTAGCTGCATGTGTGAAATCATGGATTTGCTAAACATTGTGTAGGTGCTCAAATATTTCTGCAAATGTAGAATGCCCCTTATACAATGATGCTTGAGGAATGTCTGTAGGACATGCATTGTTTGTCAGAAAAGCCTCCTCAGAACAGATTTCATGGAGTTTCACCCAATCGCGTATTGCCCCCTGTTTCGGATAGCTCCCCCAATACCACAGGCTACCGCATCCAATGATACATAAGGTCTTTGGCTATCATCCATCTGATGAACATGGGTCAAGCCAGTCCAGGTGTTGTTGACTTATTAAAGAATGCATCCTGATGAAAAAGCATGTTTCAGGACCTCTGAGTTGGTGACCTTGCCCTGCCAAGTGATGCCAAGGATACTTCAGGAGCAGCGAAGGTGGAAGCTGTTTAACCATTTCCCCTGTCGAGCGTATGTAATCCAGATTACTGCACTGAGGGTGCAGGCTGGGTAGACTGGCAGTTTGATGTTCAGTCACGTTGCTGTTGTTTTACCATATTGAGTTGGAAATGTATCCCCGTTCCTTCATTGAGTCCAGGTTAAAATCCTGGAACTCCCTAACAGCTCTATAGGTGCACCTATGCCACAAGAACCTCAGTCGTTAGAGAAGGTTGCTCACCACTACCTTCTCAAGATACATTAGGATGGGCAATACATGTTACCTTTGTCTGTGATGCCCACATCCCATGAACGAATGAATGGAATGAAAGTGACAACTTTGGAAGCATTTTAAGAGCGAAATCACAAAGCTTGATGTCAGCCTCAGTCAAAGGCTGGTTTTTGCAGAGTTTGTTGTGAAAGCCTGAATTCGTAGCTTTGAGCGTCATTTCCAACTTTAGAAATACTTTTAACTACCTTGGAATTTACTCACTATAATCTGGTGTTAATTTATTGGTGTTAAGCCTTCACTACAGCATGGCAGCACCCCATGCAGCATTAGCCTGGATCTCTGAGGAGCAGAAACAACTGTTGATGCCTTTCCCACAACCAGCTGCCATTTCAAAATAACAAGAAGGATGACCACAGAGCTCCAACTCAAATGAAGCAATATCCTCAGCATAGGGTAGAAAGAAGATGGTCTGTTATGTATGAGCCGTCCCAATGTCATCCTGTATAACTACCTATTTTTATTGAAGCCAAAACACTGAACATAAACTAGGTGAACCAGAAATTAACAATCCCCTTGAGATCTGGCAGAC
Source organism: Carcharodon carcharias (assembly GCF_017639515.1). Lineage (NCBI taxonomy): Eukaryota > Metazoa > Chordata > Chondrichthyes > Lamniformes > Lamnidae > Carcharodon > Carcharodon carcharias. The sequence goes on along the minus strand of NC_054467.1, from coordinate 41,716,330 downwards.
CTCTCAGCCATCCTGGACTCATAGCTCTGCGTGTCCTCATACATTCATGGAAACTCATTCGGCCTCAAATCTAGCCGCTATTAGGCTCTCATGAGCTTGTCTGCCACATCTCACTATTCCCTGGCTTCTTTGGCAGCATCATCACTGTTGCCTCCCTCATCATCTTCGTCGTTCTTCCCTTCCTCCTTATCTTGAGGAGACATGTGGCTCGTCCATCTCCTCCTCTGGTCACCCCATCGCTCAGATAGTTTGTGAAGGGCACAGCAAACACTCATAATCCTGGCAGCATGATCTGGTGAGTATTGGAGTGCGCTGCTTGAGCAGCCCAGACAACAGAACCTCATCTTCAGTAGACCAATTGTTTGATTAATGATAGCCCTTGTTGATGCATGAGTAGCATTGCACCACTGTTTGGCATCAGTTTGGGGGTTCTAGAATGGGGTCATTAGCCACGTCTTCTGAGGGTACTTCTTGTCTTCAACGAGCCAGGCCTGGAGACAATGCAGAGGAGAGAACCGTTTCATCTGGGAGTCATTTAGAATTTACACGTCATGAGAGATCTCTGGATACTGGGCGGCTCCTTTCTTTTATTCTTTCACCGGATGTAGGTGTCACTGGTTGGGCCAGCATTAATTGCCCATCTCTAATTGCCCTTGAGAAGGTATGGTGAGTCGCTTTCTTGAACTGCTACAATCCATGTGGTGAACATGCACCCAAAGTGCTGTTAGAAAGGGCATTCCAGGATTTTGACCCAACAACAGTGAAGGAACAGCGATATATTTTCAAATCAGGATGATGTGTGGACAGGAACTTGCAGGTGGTGGCAGTTTCCATTGTTACAGCCACATGAGGAGAGGTAAAAATGACTCCCCTGTTATACCACTCCAAGTCTGACAGTAACACGACTTATTGTGAAATTGTAAGGATGAAGGTATTTATTCATTTTCTGTGCTTAACCATTTATGTGCTGATTGCAAAGTAACTAGTCTGGCATATTTTCTTGAGTCTAAAACAAAAAGGAGTTAGTTTTTATTGAATTAAAAATCCACCCAGATAAAAATATTTAAAAAGATAAACCCATCTTTGCAACACACACCCACACACTCACAAGCATGCAGAATTACAAGTTATACAGCAAGAAGTTACTTTCTGAGCCAAATTAAAGTTCAATGCAAAAAGGAAAAAAAATGAGAGTTCACTGTTTATGAGTCCTTTGCTGGTATCTGTGGCTGCAGCAGATTTTTCTCTACAGTGGTCTTGAAATTCCAGGAGTGGAAGCCCATACAAACTGCAATTTCTGGAGATAGTCTTTTCTTTTAAAAATAATCTGTCTTTCCAGAAGTCGATGATTTTTGTACCTGAGGTTCCTTTCAATGGAAATTCTCTATCTCTGTGTAGGGTTTCAAACTGTGACAGAGATCAGGTCTTGAAGCTTGGGAGAGTTTTGCAGCCCCATTGGCAGGTTTCTACCAGACTACTCCTTAGCAGCTTGAGTTTTGTAATAAAAGAGATCTCAAAAATGGTAATTCTAGTCATATGACCTCTGTCCCCATAATGATTTCAGAAGGTATGGGTTAGCTAATGTCTAGACAGACCGTGTCTATTGTTTCATGGCCAAGCTGATTAGATTCTGTAATATCCTAGCCATAAACTCCTGAATAACCCATTATCCATCTTGATGAGATAGGAATAACAGCTTTCCATATAGCTATTGTTCAACATATGTTTGATCAGCCAATCAAATTAGAGATTATTATTACCAATGCACAGGTCACATTATCATGACATCATGCATCTGCTACCCATGTCCTTCTTGGTGGTAGAGGTCACAGGTTTGGAAGGTGTTGTTGAAGGAGCCTTGGTGAGTTTCTGCAGTGCATCTTGTGGATGGTACACGCTGCTGCCACTGTGCAATGGCAGTAAAGGTAGAAAACATTCAAGGTGGTGTGTGGGTGGAGTGCCAATCCAGCAAGCTGGATAGTATTGAGGCTTTTATATAAAATGCTTTATTGTATGATGCATTTAAGAAAGAAAGCACTATTATAGTCAATTGTGAACAGCAAGATCCCACAAACAGCAAATTAGATGTTTAAGCAGTTAATCTGTGTTTTCTATGTGTTACTTGAGAGATGGAGAGTGAACATGGCACAAGGAAAACACCCTGCTCTACTTCTAGTGGAGCCTGGGATCTTGTACAATAACTGAACATGTAGGCAGAGCCTCAGTTTAATGTCTAATTCAAAAAGCAGCATCTCTGACATTGCAGTGTTTCTTCAGATGTTGTGTTCAAAGCCTAAAATACTGCTTGAACCCAGGATCTTTCAACTGAGAAGCAAGAGTGCTATCAACTGAGCCAAGCTCATTAAATAACAGCAAAGTTGCAAATGATGCGAATGGTGCGGAGTGACATATGATATTCTCAGGAACAGTTACACTGGGTGGCTTTCACACACCTCCTACTTGTTAGTCATAGATTGACACTGACAGAGGCTCAAGAACAAGCCCTCCTCTGTGCTCTCTGTCAGGGAAAACACAGCATACATGAGAGAAAATACACAAAGTAAAAAGAGGAGATATTAATAATATTGAAAACTAAGTGGCCTAATTTTAAAGTAGAAATCCTTTCTAATTTACATCATGTTTTTGGAATCTTTATTTGATAATGCCAAGAGTAAAGTGGAAGAAATGTATGTGATTATCTATGAAGCAATCTATAATTGGTCAGATTTTGCAATGAAAGTAACCCTCACTTCTTTCTTTATTCATCCAAAATCTGCTTTTCTCCAATTATTACCCCAGCTTTTATCATGTTTTTGTCCTTCTCAATTATTATCTTAAAGCCCATGGGTGGAATCATCCCAGATTTATACTAAATGTGGTAGCAGGTGAGAAAAAAGATGTTTTACCTGCCAGTCGAAATGGTGGCTTTTCACGCCTTATGGTCCCATTTCCGCACTATTAATTATGCATTTGTGGGAAACACGCCGGGTCACTGGCATAGCGGCTTCTGATTTGCCTGCCCTACCGTCACTTGTCACCTCAGGCCTTCATTAAACCTATATTTAAAGGAGGTAGCACTCTTCAAGGAATAGGAAGTTGCTTGGAACTGCCAAAGGGAGCCATCAGTTCCAAGCAGTTCCAAATGCTGCCCCCAGATTTAGGGATGCCTCCCTTGAACACCTACTGGATGCAGTGGAGGCCCATTATGAAGTCCTCTACCCCTGCTCTGGGCAAAGACCAGGAAGCAGTGTCACCAATCCAGCATGGGAGGCGGTGGCAGCAGTGGTCAGCACCAACGCCTTACAAAAGAGGACAACCACCTAGTGCAGGAAGAGGATGATTGGTCCGATCAGTTCCACCAGGGTAAGTCACTCTTCTCATCACTCTCAACTCACACACTCAAGCTCATCACACATCCACAGGGATTTCACACCTCACACCACTGCCACCATCTCCCATGCTGAATTGGTGACCTTGCTTGCTGGCTTTTGCCCAGAGCGGGGTTAGAGAACCTCGTGGTGGGACTCCATGGCATCCAGTAGGTGCTCAAAGGAGGCATCCCTAAATCTGGGAGCAGCATGTTTCCTCCCTTTGGCAGCTATCAGTTCCAAGCAGCTTCCTATTCCTAGCATCGCTAACTCTCACATGAACCCTCACATCTCCATCAGGCTCATATCTTATGGAGCTTGTCCTTATCCCATCCATTGGTCCTCTCACCACAGAAACATTCCACATAGTGCCATGCATCCTGCTCACACTCTCCATCTGTTTTCATGCAGGAGTAGCTGGTTGACAATAACAGGGAGAGGCCCCAGACTGCGGGTGGAGTGGCCCACATTAGACCCCTCACTCACTTTGAGGGGCATACCATCATGCTGACTGGTGAGGACATGGACCATGCCTGCAGCAACAGTGATGTCGGTGGCGAACACCCACGTGAAGATCCTGCACCATATCATCCCCCTCTCAATGCAATCGTGAGTGCTCTCTCTCTCTTGCTTTTGACTCAGCTGCCATGCACCAATTATCTCTAATTTGTTTCACAGAGAGCTTTGCCAAGCAACTGACACCCTCAGCCAATCCCTCAGCTTCATCCAGTCCCTCAGCTCCATCCAGGTTCACCTCCAGCAAAGAGGATACCTCCTCCATTGATGAGCTGGAAATAAGCAACCTGAAGGTCTGTCATAGTGCTTACCCACACCCTCCACCAGCGCAGAGACACACCCCTTGGTAGGACTTAGATCTAGAGCAGGCTCAGGTTCACAATCTAATGGTCATCGCATGGACGTGTACCCACAGCAGGAAGAGGCAGGTTCAGCCAAGCTCCTCGACACTCGGCGGACTGCTGGGGAAGAGGCATCTGTGAGGCCTGAGTCAGGTGACAAGCCTCTTGTGACAAGTGATTCAGCCTTTCAACTCATCGTGAAGAGTTTGCAGAAGGCGGGAGAACATCATGCAGTTGGAAGCCCTCAGCAGAGTGGCATGTGACTCAGAGGAGTGCATCCGCCTGCTCTCTGATGAAGTGGTGCCCACATGTGCATGAATGGAGATCTCCATGAGAAGGATGGTGGATGCTATGGAGACCCTGGCCCAGCAGAATGCGGAGATGTGCACATACTTGCACTGCATGGTGGCAGACATGGGTGGGTTCCAGCAGCGGCAACGCGAGAGGGAAATAGGGCACCTCGACGTCCCCCAGGTGCTCCTTCCTCTAAAGGAGTCAGGCCGGGGCCCTAAGGCACCCAAAGGGAGGAACAGCAGCAGCTGGACATGCCTGGGTCATCCATTCAGGAATCTCAGAGGCTGTCCTCTCCTTCCGAGTCCCCTTCACGTGTGAACCCCTCAAACCTGTCCTCTGTCACTACAGAGGGAGCAGCTGGCCCACAGGAGGACAACCAAAGCAAGCCTGAAGGCTCCAGGTCTCCAGAGGACCCACAGCAAAGCCATCTGGGGCAACAGGGCCAAGCACTGCACAGGCTGTCTCCATCCCTGCTGTGGATGTCAGTGCAGCACCTAGAAGAGGTGGTAGGCCTAGAAAAGTTAAGAATTTCTGATCACAAGTGGTTGCACAAGTGAACACATTTTGTCACTTTATAATGTATGAAAATATATTCACTTTTATTGAGTAATGTGTAATGGTGTCTTTCAGCTTCATTTACAGGTTACGCGAGTCCTCCTCTGCATCCCCCCACCACCCCCCCCACCACCCAGCCACACAGTTCAGCTGCATGCAATCGGACCGGAAGTGATTCTGGAAGGAGAAGTATGTATGTGGCAGGGCCTTTCGGAACCTCGTGCAAGCATTCTCCCACGTACGCAGAGTCTTCCTTCATCACACTCATCTCAATGTCCTGAGCATTTTCAGTGCTGCTTGCTGGAGTTCTCTTTCAGTTGTCCACCTGAGCTGACCTGCATCTCTGTCCACCCACTGATCGCACTCCCATGCAACACCCGTGCCCAACATGAGGCTCTGCTCCCTTTCAATTTCAGAAGCATGGAGGTTGTAATGTATGTTTTCAGCTCCCCCATCCTTTCCCCCATTGCTGTTGACCTGCCCCTGGCATCACCTACCAACCAGAATCCTTTTCTTTCCAGGATATTCAGGTGATTGTGCACGTTCCCTATTTTCCTGAAAATTCCAACCCCATCTGCATTGACCTCTCCAACTTCCTCCTTCCCACCCAAAGGGTCCATGTCTGCCTCCGGGCCACCACCAACCACCCTCGCCGTCCCTTGTACAGCTATCATCACACCTTCACCTTCCCACCCTTCTGGTTCACTCTGCCCACTCTTATGCTCAACATTCCTTCATATCACAGCCATCCTCAGTCATTGACTCCACAGAAACCTTCCTTGCACATTCACCTGAATATCACTCTCCCTTACTGCTTCCTCCACCCTTACTCCTTCCTCCACATTCCTCTCCTCTGGACTCTCTCCCCCCTCCAAACTCCCTCCTCCCCCCCAGACACCTTCACCCCTCTAAAATCCTCCCTCCCACTGGACTCCTTCCTCCCCTTGGACTCCTTTCCCCCTCCGAACTTAACCTTCCCCCCGGACTGCTGCCCCACTCTCCCAACCTCATGCCTCCAACACCAACATTCCCCGCCTCTCAACCTCATCTCCCCCAACACCATTGTTCCCCCCTCCCAAACTCACCCCCTCCCTTCCCACCCCTGGGTACACCTTCCTCTCCCAGTCAAACTTAGAACTTCCTCTCCATCCCTTCAATGATCATCTGTAGTAGTCCGTGGCCAAGCTCCTGATGTCCCAAAGCAGACCCCAGACATCAACCGTGATGTTACACTTTCCGTGAACTGCTTCGTGGCGAAGCCATGTTCATGACAATCCCACCCAGCATGCGATGCACGTGTTCCTCCAGGGTCCGGTAGCTATAGGGTTCCAGCATCTTCTGCTCCTTGGATGTCCGCGATGTGCACCCTAACGGTAAGTCCCGACTTGGGCACGTCACACTTGTCAAGATGTGTTCTGGGCCCGCGTGTCTTCTGCTAACGTGCCCGCACAATCTAGTGTGGGGTGGTCGTTCCGGCGAGCAGGGCTTATAATTATATGCAGATGTATTAAAATAGTGTTTCCGACGTGCGGCAGTGAGTGGAGCGGATGATCGCAAACTGCTTTCAAAGCGCGTAAAATCAATTTTTCGCCTTCTCGCCATATTGTCCGCTCACACCTGCCATGACGCCTGACACCAAGGGGGACTGAAAATTCTGGCCTATATTATTACAGTCTTTGTGATCTCTTCTCCTCGTCCTGAGGTGGTCTCCAGATCCCAGGAGGTAGTGGCAGGGCCCTCTTAATTGCAAGGTTGTGGAGGACGGAGCACACCACAAACATGGATAACCTCTTTGGTGTGTACTGTAGAGATCCCCCTGAGTAATATAAACAATGTAATCTCTGCTTTAGGAGCTGAATTGCTTGTTCCACAGTGTTGTGCGTTGCGCCATAGCTTTCATTGAAGGCCCTCTGACCTCACATAGTGGGAGCCATATGTCAGGTGGTGGGGGTTGGCACTTGTTGTCAAGCAGCCATCCTATTGTCAGTCTTGGAGGCCAAAATACGGTGGGGATTGCTGACTGTTGCAGGACAAAAGCACCATAGGTGCTGCCAGGGCAATGAATGAAATTCTTGGAAATGAATTTCTTGGTGTGATTGCACACCAACTGCACCAATTGTCTTAAGGATAGCCCTTGCAAATGCATTATCTACCCCCATTGATGTGGAGGTTGGTTGGAGCTGCAGATTCATGTGTGTACAGTTGATGGCTACACCACTGGGAAGCCTATCATGGTGGGCGCATGAGCCATTTAATTCTGGTCCTTCCTCCTCAGGGAGAGGAGGATGATGTCCTCTTTTCTCCTGTACAGTGCCTTTATCACCACCCTGATGATTCTGTAGATGGCAAGATGCAATATATTGCTATTGCCTTCTCCTGACTGGAAGGAAGCGGTTGCATAGAACAAAAGAATGATACTGATCTTCGCAGTCAATGGGAGAACTGTCCTCATCCTGGTTTAAGGGTCCAGATCTTTGGGAAGGAGATAAGACACTCCATTACTATCTCTTTACCTCATTACGAAGCTCAGTGTCCTGAGGCACTGCTCCTGGCTCATACCAAGTAGAATTGGCGCTCCTGAAGGATGCTCTCAGCATAGGATTCTCCAAGGAGAGCCCTCCTTCTCCCCAGTCCTCAAATAGGTTCCCCTCTCTGTCTCCTCTTCTGCATGTCCTGCTCATGTTGCAGACCAAGTAGCACTGCAACTACTGCAGTTAAAGGTAAATGCACATCATAACATCGCCCTTTTCTCTAACTAATGGTTTACCCTTAAAGAATCAAACTACATGACAGCAAAACAAAAACATTGTGTCTTAATGAACCATTATACAACGCAATAAATTTACAAGTCTTTGAAATGCATTGGCGGTTTGCTTATCTTTCCAGACTTAGTTTCAGTGATCTTTGCTGGATACTGTTGTATGTTTTGGGTGCTTTGTTTGTGTTGCATCTTAGAATGTGTTCTGTTCACAATTGAGTTACCCAGTGTTTCTGGTTGTGGCATTGTTCTGATTTGGTATCTGTTTCATTGCACTGTCATGTCATTTAATATGTTACGGATAGCGATGGGAAGAGTGCCAGCAATTCCAGCCCCACTTCTCCACAGATCGTCACATAGTTTAAATGTTTAATTCACCCATAAAACCGGCGCATTATTTATCTTTGATACTGTTATTCCCAGCATAAGAAGTCTCTAACTAGGCTTCTTTCAGTATACACAAAAAAAATTGATTTATTATAAAACAAACTATTTTTAAAAAACTAGTAAACCAGCTAACACACAAATTGTAGTTTAGAAGTGTAATGATTTTCCCTTTTTTTAAAAAAAAAATATTCAAATCCCTATACACATACACAAACACAAAACAGGACAAAACAAACACAATCTCCTGCAAAGGCTGGCTAATGGGAATGTTTTGCTTAAAAGGATAAAATTTGAAGAGATCTCAACACTGTTGTTCTGACAGAATTCTGATCACAATAGATCTGGGAATTCTTTCAGACGGATTTGTTGGTGAAACTGTCCTTGATGACTCTTACTTATCACAACTTTGCAAATTTTTCAAAAATAAATCACATGATTTATCCCAATGAGACATTTCTGAGAAAGGTTTAACACAAAGGTGGAGCAGACAGAGAGAAAGAGAGAGTCTTTTTATTGCAGCTTGCTTCTGAGGCACCACACAATCCTCTCTGAAAGTTTTCCAGACTAAGATGTTCAAAGAATACCTCTCTTAGGCCAGGTATTTTTAACCAATCAGAAAAGTCTAGCCTGGCAACAGCAGTCCTTTGTTAACTTAGATATACAAAGTATCTCTTCCCTCACTGGACATCTATCTGACCCGTGGTTTCTTAAAGAATGGCTTGGTCACAGACCCAAATTAATATTGCAAACTTTTAAAAATTACCCAGGAGGAAGAATGTCCAAAATTCAATGTCCTTCAAATTTTCCAAAAAGAGGTTCCTTACAGATGTTTAAACTTGATATGACCTTGGTTCTGTACTGCTGATGATTTCAGCTGGATTCCAGGTGCCATCAGTTAGGTGTGGTACTTGAACTTTCTGTCCAATGTTCAGGTTAGGTAATTTGTTATCTGCATGCTAGTCATGGGTATCTTTCACCTTCTTCTGTTTTTTGATTAATGCATCACGTACTCCTGGGAGTATCGATGAGTGATAACCAGGGAGCATTGTCCCACTTGCCTGCTGAATAGTAATTCTGCATTGGTTCTGCAGTATTATGAAGTGTGCACATTTAGAATGGATGTACATATTCAGTTCAAATTGTAACCTGTCAGCTGATGATCTGTGTTGCAGAGTTAGATGGGCTCCTCCCATTGTAGCAGAATTTCCAATGGTGCTCCTTGTGGTCAGTAGTCTTTGCCATTGTCTTGACGATGACCGAGGACAGTTCCCTACATGCTGGTAAGCATATACATTTCAGTGTATGAAGTGGAAGGATGTTTGCATCTGCACTGGTATTCAATTTTGCATATGGGTTATGCTGATGCTGCATCTGTGGGCATGTAATCTGGACAGTGGCAAAGGCTTCTGGTACCACTGTGCCAATACATTCTTTGATGTTCACCATGCTGAACTTCACTCACTTTGTCTATTGATGGTCTGGTCATCCTCATCACCTGACCGCATAGCTTGGCTGGACATTCGTGGATCTTGACTTAAGGCTGCTTGGTACCCACCCTTGGTTGGTTGGAACGCTATACCTGTCTGACCCCTGGTTGTGGCTTCTCGTGATGTCGAACCACTTGTTCCAGCCTTTGCTTTCTGCATTGACACTTCCAATGTCCTCTGGTGTCACATGCTTTGCATACAACATTAAAAGTTGGGCAATTTCTGGGTGCAAGTATGAGGCTGGACCATCCGTATTGACTATTAGGCTTGCCTGCATTGGCTCTTGTGCCAATGGTGAACAACTTACCCATAGCTTGTAGACTCTGTCTACCCAGTAATATGGTTTTGTGCTTACTTCCACTTTGTAGTAGTGTTTCCAAGGTATAACCTTTGGGTTGGCCCAAGAGGTCTTTTTGGAATGCTTCTATTGGGGTAGGTGCTATTATGAGCTTGATTGTTCTGTCAGCCAACTTTGCCACCATTAAGACACAACCATGCCTTTTCTCTCTGAATCAACTTATAAATTGGTCAATGGTCTCTGTCAGTTACTGCCTAAAAGAAATTAAATTCAGACGGTGTATTCAGAGGTTGAGCTTCAATCGTAATTGATCTTCAAATGTTGACCATACTTTATCTGGATTTTTAAAATGCTTATTGGACAGACCTGACATGTTTAGTCTGTGGAGGTCTTTATTGCATATAGCAATTTTAATTTTTTTGGGCTCGTTTATCTGGTTTGGTAATATTGAGGTCCAGAAAACTCAACTTAACACATTGTTGGAATAAAGTAAACTCAGATAGGATGTATGCTGCCTTCCAACTGGGTGTTAGAAATTCTGTGGTCACCTTTTAGCTTTTTGTAGGATTATTATGACTTTATCTGGAACAGGACAGCTGTCCAGGCTTTTTGGCTCGCTGAGCTGCGGTATCATTAGTGGCCACTTCCTTAGCTGGTCATAGGTTATTGCTTGACTTCCATGGTGGCGCTGTTGGGCTCTTTCTGATTTGGAACATCACAGGAGCAGGAGTAGGCCATTTGGCCCCTCAAACCTGCTCCGCGATTCAATATGATCATAGCTGATCTGTCCCAGGCCTCAACTCCTCTTTTTGGCCAGCCCCTCATAGACCTCAGCTGCGACCCGCGATCGGCTCCACGCCGCCATTTTACGCGGATGGGCCAATTAAGGCCCACCTAGTGTAAGACGCGAGCTGTAGCGCTCAGTGCTACCTGCATGGGCTAGTGGGGGATGGAGAGTCAGGGTCAGCGCTCTTTCGCACATGCATGCGAAAGAGTGCTTCAATCTCCCTGAGGCACAGAGCTGTCTCAGGGAGATTGAAGCACCTTTGAAGTAAATAAAGAAATGGATTGAAAATTTAATTAAACATGTCCCATCTCATGTGACTGTGTCACATGAGATGGGACATGTTTTTATATTTCAGAAAATTTTTATTTCATTCATAAAAGCTTTAGGAAACCTCATTTAGCTTGTGGATGAGGTTTCCTAAAAAAATGTGAAAGCCGCTTGGCCTTTTCGCCTGCCCGCCAACCTTAAGGTTGGATGGGCAGCATAAACAATTGCCTTAATTACTTCCTTAATGGCCTAAATCTGTACCATTTAGCACAGACAGTAGTGCCACATAACACAATGGAGCGGATCCGCAATGTGAAGGTGGGACTTCGTCAGCTCAATGACTGTGCAGTGGTCACTCCTATCAATGATGTCATGGAGAGATGCATTTATAGCAGGCCGGTTGGTGAGGTTGAGGTCAGGTATGTTTTTCCCTCTTGTTAGTCCCCTCATCGCTGTCATAGATCCAGTCTAGCAGCTATGTCCTTTAGGACTCAGCCAACTCAGTCAGTAGTAGTGCTACCGAGCCACTCTTGGTGATGGATGTTGTAGACCCCCACTCAAAGTACATTCTGCACCATTGGATTTCAACATGGAGGAGCACTCATTCATCAGCTGAAGGAGTACAGTACGTGGTAATCAGCAGGAGGTTTCCTTTCCCAGATGCCATGAGACTTCATTGGGTGTAGCGTCAATGTTGAGGACTTACAGGGCAACTCCCTCCCAACTGTATACCACAGTGGTGCCACCTCTGGTGGGGGAAAGTACATGCCCAGGGATGGTATAATTCTGTGAGGATCACTATGTCAGGCTGTTGCTTGATTAGCAAGAGAGACAGCTCTCCCAATTTTGGCACTAGCCCCCAGATGTTAGTAACGAGGACTTTGCAAGGTCAACAGGACTGAAATTGCCATTGTTGATGCTGGGTGATCCATCTGGTTTCATTCTCTTTTTGGGGCTTTGTAGCGGCTTGTTACAACCAAGCGAGGCTAGGATTATTTCAGGTAAGGTTGACAGATGACCTTCCCTAAAGGGCATTAGTGAACTGGATGGGTTTTTACAACAAACATGTTAAGACATTTTCTTCCAGATTTTTATTGAATTCAAATTCCACCATCTGCTGTGGCAGGATTCAAACCCAGGTCCCCACAGGATTACCATGGGTCTCTGGATTACTAGTCCAGCGACAATACCACTACGCCATCACCTCCCCCTATGCAAAAGTATATAGGCAATGGGGAGTCTTTAAAGAATTATTACATGTTTTACAGCAGTTATACATTTCTTTAAGGCACAAAAATCCAAAAGAAAAGTCAGTCAACTGTGGCTAACAAAGGAAATGAAGGATTGTATAAGATTAAAAGAAAAGGCCTATAAAGTTGCCAGAAAAAGTAGTAAATCTGAGGATGCGAGGATTATAGAATACAGCAAAGGAGGACCAAAAAACTGATAAAGAAAGGGAGAATAGAATATGAATGTAAACTGGCAAAAAAATATAAAAATGGACTGCAAAAGCTTCAATAGGTACATAAAAAGGAAACATTTGCCTAAGACAAATGTAAGCCCATTCAAGGCAGAATCAGGAGAATTTATAATGAGGAATAGAGAAATGGCAGAGAAGTTAAATGATTATTTTGGGTCTGTCTTCACTGAGGAAGATACAGGATTTAGAGATCCAAAAGACTAGAGAGAATGAGGAACTGAAGGAAATTTGTATTAGTAAGAAGGTTGCATTGGAGAAATTAATGGGGCTGAAGGTTGATAAGCCCTTGGGACCTACATCCCAGAGTGTTGAAATAAGTAGTTACGGAGATAGTGGATGCATCTTCCAAAATTCTACAGATTGTGGAACAGTTCCTGCAGATTGGGAGGTTGCAAATGTCACTCCACTATTTAAGATGGAAGGGAGAGTGAAAACGTGGAATTATAGACCTGTTAGCTTTATATCAGTAGTTGGGAAAATGCTAGAATCTATTATAAAGGGTGAGATGAGTGGACACTTGGATAATAATGATCCAATTGGGCATAGTCAACATGGATTTATGAATAGGAAATCATGTTTAGCAAACCTGTTGGAGTTTTTTGAGGATGTTACTTACAGATTTGATAAAGAGGAGTCTGTGAACGTAGTATACCTGGATTTTTGGAAGGCTTTTGATAAAGTAGTTTGGTTAGCAATTTTAAAGCACATGGAATAGGAGGTAATCTACTGGCTTGGATGAAGGATTGGTTAACAGGCAGAAAACAGAGTAGGAATAAACAGGTCATTCTTACATTGGCACCGCAAGGGTACTGCAAGGATCAGTGCTTGAGCCTCAGCTGTTCATAATATATATCAATGATTAGGATGTGGAAACCAAATATAATATTTTCAAGTTCGTGGATGACACAAAGCTAGGTGGGAATGTGTGTTGTGAGGGAGATGCAAAACAGCTTCAAGGGGATTTGGACAGACTAGTGAGTGGGCAAGAACATGGCAGATGGAATTTATTGTGGAAAAATGTGAGGTTATCCACTTTAGTAGGAGGAATAGATGCGCAGAGTATTTCTTAAATGATAAGAAATCAGAAAGTGAAGATGTACAGAAGGACCTGGGTGTCCTCGTCAATAAGTCACTGAAAGCTAACATGCAGGTACAGTAGGCAGTTAAGAAGGCTAATGGTATGTTGGCCTTTATCGCAAGAGGATTTGAGTACAGTAATCCTTAGTCTTGCTTCAATTAGACCATACCTGGAGTACTGTGTGCAGTTTTGGTCCCAATACCTTAGGAAGGATATTATTGCCATAGAGGGAGTGCAACAAAGGTTCGCCAGATTTGTTCCCGGGATGGCGGGATGTCCTAAGAAGAGAGTTTGGGGAAACTGGGCCTGTATTCTCTAGAGTTTTGAAGGATGAGAGGTGATCTCATTAAAATCTACAAAATACTTAAAGCCATAGGCAGGGTAGATGAAGGTAAGATGTTTCCCCTGGTTGGAGAGTCTAGAACCAGGGGACAGAATTTCGCAATAAGGGGGAAGCCACTAAGGACTGAGATGAGGAGGATTTTTTTTTACTCAGAGGGTTGTGAATTTTTGAAATTCTGTATCTAGAGGGCTGTGGAAGCTCAGTCACTGAGTATGCTTAAAGTAGAAATTGACAGATTTCTAAATATCAGTGATGTAAAGGGATATGGGGATAATGTGGGAGAAAGGTGTTGAAGTGAATGGTCAGCATGATCATATTTAATGGCTACTCCTGCTCCTATGTTCCTGTAATAATAATTTTTGCATGTGTACGTGGGGGTTGGCAGGGTATGTCCAATATCCCTGAGTTCTGTCAGTGGCCACACCAGATTGTGGGGGTGCATCCTGATTGTGGAGGGGATTGGTGGAGTATGTTTCCAATTTCAGCGGGGTGGGGCTGGGGTTCCCAATCACGGGGTGAGTGGGGGCATAAGTCCTGATCACTGGTGGGGTTGGGAAAGTTGCAGATGGTGGTTGGGGGCCCAATGGTAGTTAGGAGGAGTGAGGTGGTCGTGAGGGGTCTGATGGTGGGCGGAAGGAGCACACAGTTTGTGATTGGGTCAGGGAAGAGCTAATTAGGTAGCCCTGTGGGCTTGGAGGAAGCAGTGCTACTTCTCCTGATCGACAAATAGTGCTGTGAAAGATTCCAATCATGGATTTAGCCCTTCTCAATTCGCTGGGTTTCTAGAGGCATGGGAAATCCAGCCAAAATAGAATTAATGTTAAATGAAAGCAGGAACTCTCGTTATATTATTTAAATGAACAACTCTCTTCCCACAGGCTGATTGATTGTGTGGCCCTCGTTTCGCCTCTGTTAAAACTGGAAGTGGATGGGTTTGAGGCAGTTTGGGATTCTGCTTCAGACCTTCTGTATTTTGACTTCTGATATAACCCAAACCCACACATTTTTGGGTGTTAAGTTTAAGGTCAAGGTGTTTAATTTGCATTCATTAATTTTTTTTGTTAAATCCTGTATTCAAATTCTCTCTCATCATATTGAGATTCTTTTAGCTGGGAAAGAAGAACAAAAGTAGAGGCTACAGACTCTGAACTATCTTTTCTCCTCTTTCCTTCCATCTCCTCCGCCCTCTCCTCTGCACACCCTGTTTGTGCTTTTTTTTTGTTTTTTTTAATCGTTGATGGGATGTAAGCATCACTGGCAAGACCAGCATTGTTGCCCTTCCCTAATTCTCCTTGAACTGAGCATTTTGCTAGGCTATTTGAGATGGCACTTAAGAGCCCAAGTGGTTGGTAGTATCCGGTTAGGGCCAATAATGTTTGGTTTAAAGTAGACCAAGTTTGAGATTCAAGACACTTGCTCAGCAAAGAAAGCCACAAGATTCCATGGGTTTTAAACAAACAAAACTAAACTTCACTATACAAGGTCAGAAAGATAAAACAATTTACAATATCTATCTTACACTTTCCAATCTAATGGAACCTTTCCAGAATCCACCTGGGTGGATTACCTGTGGCATGCATCTGCTGATCCTCCTCCCTATGTGTGCCCGAGGGCCCCAGTTGACTCTTTCAGGAGAAGGAGAAGCTGGAGTGAGATGGAGCTGCCCCACACCCCTCTTGCGTACACACTGTTGGAGTCCAACTATGGCATCTGCAATGGAGTTCAGCCCACACAGCAGTACAGGGCCGATGTCCTGGACCAAGGTCTCCATGGCAGTCACCATCTTACCATGTTGACCTCAGTGCGTTGGCATGCCAACACTATCACCTCAGAGTGAAGGCGGTTGGACTCCTCCATCGTGCCTTGCAATCTGAGGAGTGCAGCGGACATCCCTTCCTGATATTCCGGAGCTTGCATTTGCAACTCCAAAAACTTGAGGTATGACCGCGTCCAGAGGCTCCTCATCTGACTCGGACTCAGCAGATCTCTGGTCTCCAGCAGTGCTCAGAGTGTCAGAATGCTGGGAAGCCCCTGCTGCCACATGCTGTGGATCAGACAGTGCAATCTGTTCACCAGATTGTGACCCCAAGGCTTCTCTAAAGCTTGGTCCCACTGAGGTCTGTGCTTCTGCACTGGTGGAGGGTGTGGGTGAGCACTGTGATGGATCTTCAGTGAGGGTTTCAGCAGATTCCTCTTCTGAGGTGTCTTTGGGGCTTGTGTCGTGGACCTGGGTCGTGGACTCCCTCGGCTGTTTCCCAGATGAGTAAGTGGAAGCAAAGAGCGATAATTAGTGCATTGTAGCGGCCTGTGAAACAGGACACATCAAACACATCACTCACAGCATGGTTGTCTGATGGATGTTGCACTGCTGGATCCTCATTTGGTAGAGCACTGCCAACCTTACCTCAGCACACAAGCAGTCTAGATCTTCGCCAGCCAGCTGGATGACTGTATTTTCAAAGTCTGTGAGGACCTTGATTTCAGGCATTCCTCCACCATTCTGTGACATCTCTCTCTTGTTGTGTGCCAGCTTGTCCTGTATGAAGACAAATCGAGAGAGTGTAAACAGGACACCTGCGTGGCCAGATGATAAGTATACCTGACCTGTGTGGGTGGTGAGTGGTCCCATGGATGGGATGAGAACAATGAAGGTGTGTGTGAGAGAGTGAATGGTGATGTCCCTTGAACTGGCAATGAGTGAGATCCCTATGGATGTGCGATGGGTTTGTGAATGTGTGAGTTGAGAGTGATGAGAAGAGTGACTTACCCTGGCGGAACTGAGGAGATCATTCATCCTCTTTCAACATTGGATGAATGTTCTCTTTTGCAGGGGGTTGGCAATGACCTCTGCTGCCACCACCTTCCAAGCTGGATCGATGATGTTGCTGTCCCTCCTGTGGCCAGAGTGTGGGTAGAGGACATCACAGCGAGCCTCCACTGCATCCAAAAGGTGTTCCAGGGTTCTGTCACTGAATTGAGGGGCTGCATTTCTTGCCTTTCAAGGCCATGTCTTCTGTGCAGCAGTCTTGGGCTGAGAGGCATGCACACGGCTGCACTTTAAATATGGCCCCTGGCATGATGAAGCGATTAGGCGATGGCATGGCAACCGAATTGGAGGCTGCCCGCCAGCAAAACAACATGTTTCCTGGGAATGCATGATTAATGAGGCGGGATTGAGATGATACGGTGTGAAAAGCTGCCATTGTGGCTGGCGGGTAAAACATTCTTTTTCCTGCCCGCTTCCGCACTTAACACAAATCTGGGACAATTCCAACCCTTGTCACCTGATCTGGGTTTTTGGCGCTTTTTTTTCCTTGATGCACTGGCTCACTGGGCTAGTCCTCAGCCTAAAGAACTTACAGATGCAGCTCTACATATATGCAGAAACTTGGAAGACTGTTGGGACTTGGAGCTCCTGACCTCTGTTCCCAATGAGCAGCTAAGTGTGGCTATCATAACAAGGGTCAACATGTTGATGTAAGTCTGCAGTCACATATAGGTCAGACTGGGTAAGGACAGTAGTGAACCAGATGGATTTTTACAATAATTGATTGTATTTTCATGGTCAACATTACTGGGATGAGCTTTCAATTCCAGAATTTTATCGAATTTAAATTTCAGTAGCTGCCATAGTGAGATTTGAGTCCAAGCCCCCAGAGCATTAACCGGGGCCTCTGGATTGCTAGGGCTGTGACATTACCACTGCGGCACTGTCTGCCCCTGATACCATGACTTACTTAAACTTAGTCCCTCCATTCCCATGCTGGACATTGGACAGCAAAACCCCACAACTAGCCCCAGTCCATCACAATCTCTTTTGCTCCAGTCCAGGTGGTGTCCCACTCTAGGAGGTCTTCCTTAAAAGTACTTTGCCAGGTCTTTTTTGGCCGGCCCCATCTTCTTCTTCCATCTAGTCGTGTCCATTCTACTGCCATTCTGGCAGTATATCCATGAGGCAAAATGCATATCCTGCCAACCTCAGTCGTTTCTTGGTCATTGTGTCCCACAGGTGCTTCTGACCAACCCTCTGAACTATTTCTTCATTTTTGATGCTGTCTCTCGATGTGATGCCCAGGATCTTAAGTAGGCAGCGCTGGTGAAAGACGTCCAACTTAAGTGACATCTTTGCTGTTCTCTTCCATGTCTCGCTAGCATAGATTGATGTTGTTACTACTATGGACATGTGGAGTTGCAGCTTCATGGCCAATTTGATGGTGTTGGATGCCCAGACCATGTGGAGCTGCTTGAAGGCCAATGCTGCTTTACTGATTGTTGTGTGGACATCGACCTCTACATCACCCTCCCTAGAGATATTGCTTCCTAGGTAAGGGAAGTGTTGATGTCCTTGTTGTTCTGTTGCCCAATGATGATGGAAGGGCCCTGTTGCCATCCTGTCTTGGTCTTCTCGCAGCTGATGCGCAGACCAACTTTGGTGCCACTACTTTCCAAGGCTGCTGGTCATGTGCTGGTCAGCATGCATGAATCTTCGTTGAAAATTTAGTGCAGCTTGTTCATAGAAGGACTTAAACTGCAGAGGTTTACATATGAGCTTGGGCCTCTAACACTCCACTTATAGAACTACCAATGTTCCCAAATATAACCATTTTCTATAAATCCATAATGGCTAGAGTGTTTGAATCCACTGTCTTGGGAGTTTTTCCTTCTTTTTTCAATTAGTTTGCTTTGGCTGTCAGACCTAACTTTCCCAATGTAGCTTGCCCAGTTGGGTTGAGGAGACTCTTTGTCTACTACCTACAACGTATAAAAAAGTAACTATTTTCATTGACTATTGATATTGCCAGGATTTGGCATAATGTCCTACACCTGGCAGTGAACTTCCTGTTCTAACCACTAAGCTTGGGACCAGACACTATTGCTGTGTGGAACATTCTCAAGGCAGGGTCATACATACAAACAGACATTACATAGCTGAAATTAATAAAACTTTTTTTAGTACCGCAATAGCATGCACAGATAGCCTAAAACTCCTTTCTAAAATTTAAAAAGTCTTAATTAACACAGGGATAAAGGTTTTTGAAATTCAGCATCTGATGCAGGTTATTGAAGAAAATGAAAGTCTCACTCTATGCCGAAACCTATTCCAACATATTTGGAATTTGAGAATGCGTTTTAAAAATGGAGCAAAAGCGGGAAGACTTGATAGTTATTCCACCACACTCTTATTCCTAGACTTACGGTTAACCCCAACCTTAATGCCATATACCACATACTACTAGATTTAGGGCTACTCCTGACACCAACAATATTTACCACATTTACAATCCCTAGGCTTAAGTTTAACCTCAACCCTAATGCCATATACCACACTCACCTTTCCTAGGCACACAGTTAACCCCAACTCTATTGTAGTTTACTGTATTCGACACACCTAATTTTGGAAAACTCAAATGCCATTTCACCACACTTACTACTCCTAGGATTAACAATTAGGGTACAGACAAAAGCATTCTCCACAAGAAGTAATGTAAAAGCTAAATTCCTTGCACGAGTCAAGAAATTAAAATTATACTTTAAAAAAGGGACATAACAAATTCAGAGCTAATAATACAAAAAAAACTGAATATAGAAAATATAAGGTGAAGGAAAAAATATTAGGAAGGGGAAGAGGAGATAAGAAGAAAGACTTCTTGTTCCCTCATGGCGAATGGCGGGCCAGATTAAAATTCCACCCATTATAACTCTTCCGCTTGACTCCTCACCAATACAAACAGCATTGCACGGATCAGCCAAGGTGTTGGAGAACCCTTCATATTTTGGACTGAATATTGCGGTGAATTCTTGGGCTTTGAGATTATTCCTAAAAGATTTGGACTGAAGTTAACCCAGAATCAAAAACATTGTCACATCTGAGAATTTCCTGAAAAAGGAAGAAAGAAAGGTAATATAAAAGGAAATAATGAAGTATTTCATAAACATACAAGAAGAAGTTAAAAAAAGTGTCGGGCCAATTAAGATAAAAAAGCAAGTCTTCTCTTTGTGAATGAAGTAATGGCAGAGATACTAAATGAGTACTTTGCATCAGTTTCCCCAGAAGCGTGTCAAAAACCTGGAACTTCATTCCTAACAACAATGTGGCTGTATCTATACCACATGGACTGCAGCAGTTCAAGATGACGGCTCACCATCACCTCTCGAAGGCACCTAGGGATGGGCAATAAATGCAATGTCCACATCCTGTGAAAGAATTTTTAAAAATTGAGTAACAAGGTGGCAAATAGAATATAATATGGTGAACTGTGAAGTTATTCACTTTGGCCATAAGAATAGAAAAGAAGAATACTTTTCAAATATGTGAAACTTATAAATGTTGATGTTCAGGGAGACTTGAGTATATTTCTACGAGGGACACAAAGGGTGGGATTTTCCACACCTGCCCGCTGCTGGGATCTTCCGGTCCTGCTGCAAGTTAATGGACTTCTGGCTGTGCCGCCGCCTCACCCACAACGGGTTCCGCCCGCAACGGGGCCGGAAAATCCCGGCCAAAAAGTTAGCATGTAGATAAAGCAAGCGATTAGGTAAGCAAATGATATGTTGGTCCTTATTACAAACGGTTTGGGGTACATGAATAAAGGAGACTTATTATAATTGTACAAGGTTTTGGTGAGACTACACCTGGAATACTGTGTGCAGTTTTGCTCTTCAAATTTAAGGAAAAATATACTTGCATTGGAGGTTGTACAACGAAGGTTCATAGATTGGTCCCTGGATCGAGAGACTGAGTAAACTGGATCTATATTCTCTGGACTTCAGAAGAATGAGAAGTGATCTCATTGAAACATACAAGATTCTGAAGAGGACTGCCAATCATAGATACGGAGAGGTTGGCATGGTCTCAGGATAAGGGTACGATGATTTAGGTTTAAGTTGAGGAGAAATTACTTGACTCGAGGGTTGTGGATCTTTGTAATTCTCTAGCCCAGAGAGGTGTTGTTGCACCAACTTTGAATATATTTAAGGCTGGGATAGACAGATGTTTCTCAGGGAATCAAGGGATATGAGAAGCAGGTGGGAAAGTGGAGTTGAACCCAAAGATTAGCCATGATCATACTGAACGGCAGAGCAGGCTCAATGGGCAGTTTGGTCTTCCCTTGTTCCTATTTCTTATGTTCTTATGTGTCATAATGGGAATGAAAGATTTCAAAATGCAGAGGTGAAGCAACTAAGTATGATCACAACTGATAAAGAAGTAGTATTGGAAAATTGATGTGACCCAAAGTGTTGAAAATGCTGAGGAAAGTCAGGGAGGAAATAGGAGAGGCTCTAAAGGAAAGTCATCTGGACTTGAAACATTAATTCTGTTTCTCTCTGCACAGATGCTACCAGACCTGCTGAGTTTTTCCAGCATTTTCTGTTTTTATTTCAGATTTCCAGTATCCACAGTATTTTGCTTTTATTATTGTGCTGAAACTTCTTCTGGGTTTCACACATGATATCACACAACCACCCTTTCCAAACACATCTTGGAGTTATTATGGGGGCCAAGTGTTTGGCTCCAAGCAGCAGTAAATTGTGGTTAAAAATATTATAATGATAAATACAATAATCATTCATGCAACTAGTGTTTTAATCATATAAATGAAAGGAGACAAGATAAACAATATGGTCTCAAATCAATATGCAGCCTGCACTCAAAAAAATTGCTATATTTCAGGAAATTCTCAGATGTGACACTGTTTTTGATTCTGGGTTAGCTTCAGTCCAAATCGTTTAGGAATAATCTCAAAGCCCAAGAATTCACCGCAATATTCAGTCCAAAATATGAAGGGTTCTCCAGCACCTTGGCTGATCTGTGCAATGCTGTTTGTATTGGTGAGGAGTCAAGCGGAATAGTTATAATGGGTGGAGTTTTAACCTGGCCCGCCACTCGCCATGATGGAACAAGAAGTGGGTGTCACTCCCGCTCCCTTGCTTTTTACTTGTTCCCAAGCAATTCCAATTAAAATTTAGGTGCCAGCGTTGTGCACAGAAGACATGTACAATCACGTGGTGGGGGAAGCTTTTCAGTGGTGAAATCCGCCATCAGCTGACAATGCCGCAGCTACGGGTGGTCTATAAAAGAGCCTCCTGGTCAAGCAGGGAGGCTCTGTATCACAGCCACAACGTTTCTGCCCAACTCCATTGCTATTAACATTAGACTTGCTGAGAGCACAAAGGTGACATGGGTGCTTTTGAAATTTAAATTCCATTGGAAATATTTCACCTTATTTGTTGAGACTAGCTTAGTCAGAGAGCTAAATGTACTGGCACACCTCATGATTGGCATGCATTGATGGTTACAGAGGAGTTGGGGGTATTTCTTTATTGTGGAAGAAATAATGTTGTGCTTTTTGTTCATTCTTAATGAATGTTCGTGTTAGTTTCCAGTGTTGAACTTGCCACTCTGTGGGTTAGGGCTGAACTTGTAGGCTCAGCTGGCCCTCCCCTCACTCACAACAGGGAAAATTGAAATTTTGTGGGTGAACTCAAAGCCATTTAAGGACTCTGCCAACCAACACCCTGAGAGGGACCCATATGTGGCCCTTTGGGCCCCTCATTTTTTTTATACCTTAACTGACCCCACCATCTTCCATCACATGTCCCCACCCTCTGTCCTCCCATGGATCCCTCTTCTACTCTTCCATGCCTCTGGCCCCTCTCCACACCACCCCACGCCTCACCATTGACTAGCCCTTGCCAGTCCCGAGACTCCAAGCAAACTTCCATTCTCCTGCTCCCGTTGCTTGTGCCACAGAATTCAACAAGGAAAAGCGCTGATCTCAGACACAACTGCACAAAGGCGGCTATTGTGCGTCACCCTTAAACAAGCATGAACTGGATGCCATGAGAATCTTGTGCACCGCTGACTTTATCGTGAAGGTAGGATGTAATTACAAAAAGCTGTGAGACCTGACCTTTTTTTCCCCCTTACTCATTCATGGGATGTGAGCAGCACTGGCTAGGCCAGCATTTATTGTCCATCCCTAATTGCCCTTGTTCAGAGGACATTTTAAGAGTTAACCACATTGCTGGAGGTCTGGATTCGCATGTAGGTCAGACCAGGTAAGAACAGCAGATTTCCTTCCCTAAAGGACATTAGTGAACCAGATGGGTTTTTACAACAATCAATAATTTCATCAGGTTTTTATTGAATGCAAATTTCACCATCTGCCATGGTGGGATTCAAACCCAGGTCCCCAGAGCATTAACTTAGGTCTCTGGAATGCCAGTCCAGTGACAATACTACTATGCCACTGCCTTGCTAAAGATTTAAGTTAATCTCTAAATTTGAACCCGCCATCAGGAAAGTGAAATTTCAGCTGCTACCTAATGAAGTCATCCCACCTGGCATGTTTCCCTCTCTTGGAGGCCACAGAAAATCCACCCCCACTACCCCCTCCACCCCACACCCCACCTAGTGTTTGAAGCCGGCTTTCCTATAGCCAAGCAATCCATCGAGCACAAAATCTGGTTTCCTTGCATTTTTTTTTTAAATTGCAGATGCAGCACTATGAAGTGGGATGGGTTCACAACACAAATATGGGGCAGTTGACAACTCTTACTTCACTGTACTTCACTGTTAGAACAGGACCAAAGAAATTTCTGGGTCGACCTGTTAAAACCTATTGCACAATTCCTTACATTTTTTTTGAGGAGCTAAAATAAATTACAATTTAATTTGGAAGATGTTTGTTCCTACACATTTTTTAACAAAAGATCGTTGAAAAATTGCGAGCTCCACAGCTAATTCTACAATGATCCCTACTCCAAACGGAATATCTAAGGCGTTTATGTGGATCGATTTGTAATGCCATCAGAGATATTTGGAAAACAGTAGCTGCTGAAGACTACAGGGAACAATGCCTTTCAGAGAAGCCAATTTTCCAAGTATTTTTTTCCAGATGTCGCTTTTGGCAATAGACTGTTGAGAGTTTATGAGCAAATAAAATTGCTTTTGGAAAAAATGTAAAACATCATTGTTCCCAGTCTGGATGAAAATGCAACAGCCCTTGTGTCATCACTTTGCCCTGTACAGGAGATGAGCAGTTCACCATGTCAGTTTTTCCTTCCAGAAGTGCATCATCCCCCGGTGACACCATAATCACAGAATGTTTTGAACTCGAGGCAGCCACTCCACAGATTGCAACATGGGGACTGGTAAGGAATGGGGGTTGGGGGAGTGGGGAGGGAGATGATGGGGGTGGGAAATGGGATCCAGGTCATCATGTCCTGGAAATTAATTACTGATTTGTATCCTATTTTAGAAACACAGTTAGCTGATTTGAGATGTTAATTGAGAAGTACAGTTAGCCTCACAGCGTAGAAAGGAAAAATCCCTGTCCTTGATTTCTCTTTAATGTACCCTGCTAGAACGTGCCTCTGCATGGATGTCGGGTGGGGGGAAAGGATTGGATTTAGTTTTGCAGCTCCCTGCAGTTGAACAGCCAGCTGACATTCAATACTCACACATTTTTTCACAGTTCACAGCTTCTTTGGGTGAGATCATGGAAGAATGCTGGGTTATTTGGAAAACACTCCAGCATGACTCAGTGCTTTGAAAGGGGAGGAAAGAGGAGAAAAATGAAAAACAAGGAAATTGGAATTGAACAATAGTAAATAAGAAGATCTATAGAGAATTATTTAATCTAGATAATTAGAGGGGTGGCAGAGGGTGGGAGTAAACTGAATCCTAAAAGAAACAGAAAAAAAAGCAGAAAGAAGCTAGCCAAAAAGCAGGCCTGTACACAATCATTCAGAGAAACATACAAAAAGAAATTTAACCAGTTAATTAGCATAGAGTGGGGGGCCAAAAGAAAAGCCAAATTTGTGATAAGAAATATGCTGTATGCACTAGGAATAAAATACTTGAAATTTAGACTATTGTGGCAGAAGGAAACTACAATGTGGTAGGAATTTCAAAAATATTTCTTCCCTAGAGGATGATAATGACTAGAACATGCTGATTTAGAAATGTAAGAGTAGACAGGAAGAGAAATGGTTTAACTCATAGGTAAAGGACATTTAGAACATTGAGGAAACTGATTGCATGTGAGCTGGAACGGTACACAATGGACTACTCTGGTTAGGCATCTGTAGCATGAAAAGTTAATACTGCAGGAATAGAAGGTATGTGAAAACAGAAAGGTAATTTTAATCTAGGGTTTTAATCAACCATTTATTAAATCAAGAAAACTCAAATGGTTTAGAATCTGAATTGGTAAATGGTACTGCTTGACCAATTCATATTGATGAAGTGACTCTAACTGACCCAGATATATACAAGAAATTGAGCCATTCACAACTCTTCCAATAATGAAGCTCTCAATCCCTGCATGCAACATGCAGCGAGACTTGGACAACATTCAGGTTTGGCTGATAAGTGGCAAGTGACAGTCCCACCACACAAGTGCCAGGCAATGACTATCTCCAAGTGATATTTCTGCCACACAAGTGCCAGGTAATGACCATCTCCCACAAGAAAGAATTTAACCATCTCCCCTTGATATTCCAACGTCATTACGATCGCTGAATCGCTATTCATCAACATCCTGGGGCTTACCAAATTAAACTTCAGCTAAGCCAATTACATAGGTACAAGCCTACTGCCTGGAAGGTAGGTATCTGAACAATTTGAGCAACAGGTGAAGCTAGGTGTTTCATGCTGATACTATGCAGTAGCAATACGAGTGGTATTTGCCGCTAACAGGATGCTGCTGTCAAGCCAAAAAGATGTTCTGCCTGTCACACAAATGAGTAATGGGGTATATGAATTTCAGTGCCACTGTGATGTGACACATGTAGGCCATCCATACCAAAGACTGGCGGATCGTATCAAACAGCATATCTTAGGCGCTGTTTGCAACAGGCAGGGTACAGACCGTACCCAACCAACCCGTGCTTGTAAAACTCAAAACACAGTGTCCAACATTAGATGTGATTTTGTGATTGGACAACATTTGCTAAATAATCCTCAATGTGCTAAGGATTATGCTGACAACCAATTTTAAGATTGTCAGCCGAGTCCACAGTGTGACCCATTTGCATTTACTGGAAGCTACATATATTAATACACAGGGCCCCATTCTTTGAAGACAGAAGGAACATGTACACACATTGTACCTGTTTCAGCTAAATAAAATAAGTGACAGACATTCACTGATTCATTCCTCAGGGCAGTGCCTTGACAAATCAGTGTGAAGCTTCCTGGTCTAAATTTTGAACAATGTTTAGCAGTTAACTATTAGTCACCATCATTGGTGCATTTTCCATGTCAATGCCACTTGCCAACCAATCAGCACTCTCTTCACATAGAGTATAAATTGTTGCTTTCCCCTTATATTGGTATTCTTGCGAAGTGTCCTGATGAGTGCAAGCTTAGACATGTCTCTTTTTCAGCAATACAAAAGTAAATTCAATTGAAAATCAAAAACTCAACATAAAAGATCCATCTGTGTCTTACTAAGGAGGTTAAGAATAGTATTAGATTAAAAGAAGAGGCTTACAATGTTGAAAATAATTGTAGTAAGTCTCAGGGTTGGGAGTGTTTTAGAAACCAGCCAGGGGCCATCAAAATATTGATCAAAAGGGAAAAAAATAGAAAATGAGAGTAAACTAGCCTGGAAGATAAAAACAGATTGTAAGAGCTATTATAAGTGCCATGTTCATAATGTATGTGCTCTGTTACTGCCTGTAATCAGTATGTTTTGTGTGGAAAGATTGGATACAGATAAAGACGGTACACTTTTACAGATTACGGTTAATTCAGTCTCTGATTTACAATTTCTGGTCTGCCATATGGCAGGCCTGTATTTTCTTGAATGGATTTGATGTTTGAGTTGAAGTGAAGGTCTTGTAAAGCGAAGGGTTCACAGCAGGTTATGAGATAACTGAATATCTCAGAGATTGGTTCTAAGGTGAACTTTGAAACTGGAAAAGGTTTTTTGGCTGCTTGATGACTTGCAGTTTGTTTCAGAGTCTAGTACTCAGACTGGCTGATGACAAATGGTTCTGATGGATCTGCTGGGTCTTAGGGTAATAAGGATGCAGCCCCTGAACCCAGTTTCAATCAAATGACTGCTGGGTTAATACTTCTGAGTCTCAACCAGTCTAGTTTGGATACGGAAAGCCACTGTGATACAATGGGAAGTTGATAATGGCCACTGAGTTTCAATCTTCCTTTTTGTCCAGTATGAAACACAGAGACAGGCAGCCTTAAAACTCTGTAGTCTTTATGTGTTGGCCCATCCTTAAACAATGAGATATGTGAATTCACAGATGGCTGTGAGGTACCTTCACCGATTTCCATATTTAATTCGGTGTTCGTCAGAGACTTGATACTTTCTGTAGTCCAAATGCAAAAATGCACATGATTTATAGCAGCCATCTTAACGGCTTGCTTGTGTCCAATTTTAAAAGTATAAACTGAAAGTTTATAATATGACATGCCTTTACTGGGCATGACATGAGTATATGAAAAGGATGACAGTATCTAAAGTAAATATTGTTCCCTTAGAAGCAGAGACAGGAAAATTTATTATGGGGAATGAGGAAATGGCAGTGGCATTAAATAAATACTTTGTTTCTGTCTTCACAGTAGATGACACAAGTTATATACCAGATGTAAAGGATAATCTAGGAGCGAAAAAAAATGAGGGAATTAAGGTATTAATGTCAGCAGAGAAAAGGTGCTAAAAAAACTCAAGCGACTAAAATCTCACAAATCCACAAGACATGATGGTCTACATCATAGGTTTCTAAAAGAGAAAGTTGCAGTGATAATCTATGCACTGGTTATGATTTTCCAAAATTTCCTAGATTCTGGAATGGTCCCAGCAAGTTGGAAGTTAGTAAATGTAATACCACTATTCAGGAAAGGAGAGAGAGAGGAAACAGGGTTGTACAGGCCAATTAGCTTGATATCAGTTGTCAGGAATGTGTGGAATCTATTTTTATGGAAGTCTTAATGCACATAGAAAATCATAGTATGATCAGCCAAAGTTAACGTGGTTTTATAAAAGGGAAATCAAACTTGACAAATTTAGTAGTGTTTTTAAGGATTTAACTGGTAAGGTAGATAAAGGGGAATCAGTAGATGTAGTATATTTAGATTTTCAGAAGACATCTTAGATTTCCAGAATTTTGCATCTCGTGGGCAGGCATGCGCCCAACCCAAATGGAGGTGAAATAGCGCGAGATGATGTCAGGTGAGCATCCCGACATCATCCTGAATGCGAGCAATCTTCAGGTTGGTGGGCGTACGTGGGTGTTGGAGCTGCATCTGCCAACAATTAAGGACATTAAAAAACCAATTGCACTCGATTTTACATTGCCTGTGCAATTTCGTGCTCGTCGCATGGGCAAAACGGGCAGGCAGGCAGCCCACTTTTAATGAAACTTCGTCCAAGGGCAGGATAGAACAGGTCTGCAGCATTGCCATTGTGAGTAGTGAGGAGTTTAGGAGATAGTTTGCTGCTGGTTGCTTATTTAAACTCGACAGCTTCATCTCTGTTCTGAGCTTCAGTCTTAGCATTTCTAGGCTTCATTTTCAGAACCCATTGGTATCTCCAAGGCCCCCTGTGGATGTTGACCGTGTGGACCTTTCTAGGCACTAGACAGCCTTCTGTTCCCCTGGTATGGGGAATTGTGCTCTCCACTGGAGGCACCTCCTCCTCTGAGGAGAGGGGCAGAAGGGAGAGGAGGCCAGGTGTCCTTAAGTAGCTTCCAGGGGAACAACCTGTGGGAAGAGAGGCACAGGCACAAGGGGCGCAGGGCCTGCAGATAGTCCAAGATGGAAGAGGCTGTAGAAAACTGCACTATCCTGCTGCCAGGGCTTTACAGGCAGCGATGCAGCAACCTCAGCATGCTTGAAATGCAATGCCAAAGGAGGCTCTACCTCTCCAGTGAGACTGTGACCTCCATTTGTCAGATAATTGGGCCTGAGATCTCTTCCAAATGTGTGGGTGGACACCCCATGCCAGTGGCTCTGAAGGTCACAGTGGCCCTCAACTTCTATGCCTCCAGTTCTTTTCCAGGTGTCAGTGGGGGATTTTTGTGAAGTGTCCCAATCAGCTGTCCACAGTTGTGTTAGGCTGGTGACTGATGCTCTGTTCAGGCGGGTCATGACATTTATTCATTTCCGTATGGGCAAGGCTAACCAGGCTGAGCAAGCCAGAGGCTTTGCAGCAATTTCCCCGCAATCGACTGCAGACATGCAGCCATCAAGGCATCAGCGGGTCAGCTGGGTGCCTTTGTCAACAGGAAGGGATTTCACTTGATGAATGTCCAGATAGTTTGTGACCAGAAGACTCAAATTCTGCAAGTCTGTGCAGCTCCAAAGTCGTGTACATCCTCAGACACTCACAGGTGTTCACTGCTCCAACTCAACTGGATGGATAGCTGCTGGGTAAAAAAGGACTATCCCTTGAAAAGGTGGCTTTTGATGCCTCTCCGCCACCCAAGAACAGAGGCAGAGCAGTGTTATAATAGGAGTCATGCCTCCAAAAGAGTGGTGATAGAGAGGACCATAGGTCTTCTGAAGATGCACTTCCGATGTCTGGACCATTCAGGGGAGCACTACAATACCCTCCAGAACGGGTGTCACTGATAGTGGTTGTAAAATGTGCACTCCCCAAGTTGGCACTGACAAAGGGGGACCCACTGGAGGAAGAGGATCTTGAGATAGTTACACAGGCCACAGATAATGAATCCAGAAGCAGAGCATGGTGAGGACGCGAAGGCAGACCTCTGTATCCTTCAGGGAGGCAGGGACGCCTTGATCCAACACTCCTTCAGCTAGGCTGCTAAAGATCTGCTTCCACCTCATGCCAGGGTTGCTGCCTCCATCCCAGATGTTTGAAATGATCCTTTCCTTTGAACCCAAAGTCCACTCAGTACCTGTGTAATAAAGTTTAGAGCCACTCACTTCCAGCATTAGATATTGGTGTACCTTGCACCAACAAAACAAGTGAAGCATAGTCATGCCATTAAGACAAAAGCAAAACTTATGTCATGTTGACACTCACATCAAATGAACATAACAGTATATGGTGTTAATGGTCACACCAGCAAACATATTAACAAAACATGGCAGAACAGAAGATCACCTGTGAACAGTCCCTCCTGTGCTTATGGTGCCTTCAACTTATGTTTGCGAGTGCGAGGTCTTGCTGCCCATCCATCACTGACAGCAGCATTGGAGGCAAACTGCTGACACTGCTGTCCTGTTGGCCTTGATGACCTTGGCAGTTGTCCTCTGACCAGTGGAGCCTGTGCTGGCCCCACCTGGGAGGGAGCGTCCAGTGCCGCAGCTGGCCTCCCCCCAGTCATTGCAGCCTCATCAGATGTCACGGTCACTGGCAGAGGGACGGAGGAGCTGCTCCCCTCATGCAGTGTGCCCTGAGAGGAGCCCGCAGAACCGACAAGCAGTTTGTGCGCCAGCATAAGGTCATTCTGGACCTCCCTGCTCACCATTGAAGGATGGTCACCTAGCTGGGATACTGGGTGCCTCATCCATCTCCCATACTGGCACTGACCTCCTGAGGTCATTGCCTGTGTGAGGGCTTGCAGGTCCAAATGCAAGCCCAGGAACCCCTGATTCTGTCCTTGGAGTTGCCTCTTCATGAGAGTTGCCACTCTCTCAACGGAGGAGACAGTGCGCACGGCGATGAGGGTCAATGCAGTGCTCGTGCTCCGCATGGACTCCTCCACAACAGAGACCATAGCATGCATATCCCCATGGACCTCTGCCAGATCTTCCCACACATCCCATTGGACATCCAGCAGCTGCTGCCTAATGGACAACACCAGAGGCTCATCATCTGCCTTTGGTTCAGCATTGTCGTGGTCTCCAGCAGTTCTCCTACTGCCAAGGCCCTGGGCACCCTCTATCTTTGCCTTCTCCTCAAACGAGGGTGGAGTACCCTCACCATTGTGCACAGACATTCTAGCCACCGATCTAATGCCCCCCATAGTGCTGTTATCTGCGCTAGTGCCTGGTTCAAAGAAGGAGTGTGATGCAGGTGCATCCAAAGTCCAATGGTCCTCTGGCATCAAGGGTGGCTCTTCAGGGTCCTGCGTGGGGTGAACAATGACATGTCATTAGTTTAAGTCTTCACACTGTCACTGTGCATGCCAGGTGCCCTGATGCGACAATGGAGAACTACATCATGGTGCCATCATCTTTCAATAATCAATGGGGACTCCAGGTTTGAGGCTCCCATTAATAATGAGACTACACAAGAATGTTTGCATAGCCCGACACCCTCACCTCTGTGCACTGCACTCTTACCTTCATCAGAGACCCCTACTTCTCCACCACTGGCTGAACGAGGTGGGTGGCAGCCCTCCAGCCCCAAGGCATCCATCTTGTACCTTGTCAAAATCATCAGATTTTGGGGGGTCTCTGCCTGTCCTTGGCTTCTCTATGGTGTTCTGGTTTTTCTTCTCCTGAAAAGACAGAGAAGCATTGATTAGTCCACTCTCTTCCTGTAGCGCCATTGCAGCTTGGCCAACCCCACCTGAGGGACACCTTGCAGGGCACATCTGAATCGTGCACTTCGACCTGCAAGGCACCATGGCCAAGCAGCCAGGGCTCATCCACTTGACTGGCTCCTGTGTCAGTGACAGTTGGCACTCAGACTCTAACACCCATGGACTCGACGGGGGAACGACCAACCCTTAACACTTCTCCACATTGATCCATGCTAACTCCGCACTCACCCTTCCCAAGCGCAACAGGTCGTTGAATCTTTTGCGGCACTGCAGCCCTGTGCACCGCATAGCATTGTGGCCACTGACCTCGGCTGCTACCTCCTCCCAAGCTTTTTTGGTCAGGTGCGGTGGCCTTCTCCTGCCATCTCTAGGTATTAGAACCTGACAACGACCTCCTCCAAAAGGACCGTGAAGCACACATCCGAGAAATGGGGGGGCCGTGTGCCTACCCGACGTGCCCTCCCGCCTGATGTTTCCAGCCGCTGGTGAGGCCATTGTTCTAGTCTCCTGGACAGACTCCAGAAATTCTCTCCTGGCAGCCTTCAGGGAGCTGCCTCTGTCGGTTTTAAAGCACCCACTGGGTCAACATTGAACCTGGCACCTGACAGCGTCCTGACCTACCCGCCTTTCCCGACCATTGAATGTTGTATGCTGGGTGGATCATAATTGGCCATCGTTTTGAACACAAACGTGGCTGGGAGCGGATTCCACATCTGCTTCCACTCCCACCCACTTGGTGCACATACCATCGTGAAATTCAGGACCCTGGTCCAGCAGAATGTGGAGATATGTGCAGACCTGCACTCTATTGCAGGGATCATAGGTGAGTTCCTGCAGTGGCAACACGAGAGGGAAATGGAGCACCTTGACATCCCTTCAGGTGTTGCTTCCTCTCTAGGAGTCAGGCCAGGGCCCCTGGGCACCCGAAGGGAGGAGGAGCAGCAGCTGGACACCCCTGGGTCCTCCACTCAGTAATCTCAGAGGCTGTCCTCTCCCTCCGAGTCCCCTTTACCTGTGAGCCCCTCAACCTCATCCTCTGTCACTGCAGAGGGAGCAGCTGGCCAATCAGTGATTCTGGAGGGAGAAGTATATGTAGCAGGGCATTTCGGAACCTCGAGCGAACATTCTCCGATGCATGCGGATCCTTCCCTTGTCACACTCACCTCAATGTCTTCAGCATTTCAAAACTGCCTGCTGGGGTTCACTTTCAGTTGTCCATCTGAAGCAAAAACAGAAAATACTGGATAAATTCAGCAGGTCTAACGGCATCTGTGAAGAGAAAAACAGAGTTAACGTTTGAGTCCGTATGACTCTTTAGAGACTTCTACTTTACCATCATCTCTCTAGACCCTTCCAAATTGTCTAACTGCTTATCTGGAATCCAGTACTGAATAGCAGAAATTTGCTCCAGTTAAATATTGGTAAGACTGAAGACATTGTCAGCACTTACCTCCACAACTCCCAACCCCACCACATACACTCTTTCCCTAACTAACAATTCCACTCCTCTCCTTAGCAACTGTCTAAAGCCGAACCAGACTGTTCCCAAACTCGGTGACATAATTTATGGAAAATTATGAAAAAACTGTAAAGAAAGGAGAGCCCAGGAGAGGCTATTAAAGTCCCCAGAACACAAAATAGGACAGAGTGTTTGAAAAGGGCTAAGAATCTAACTTCAAGCACAACAGATAAAGGGACGACAATGAGAAAGGGGACGGGAAATACAGGACTGAAGGTGTTGTATCTGAATGTATGCAATACACGAAATAAGGTAAATGAATTTATGGTGCAGATTGAAATTGGCAGGTATGATGAGGTGGGCATCACGGAGACATGGCTGCAAGGGAATCAGGATTGGGAGCTAAATATCCAAGGATATACATCCTATCGAAAAGATAGGCAGGTTGGCAGAGGGGGTGGAGTTGCTTTGTTAGTAAGAAATGAAATTAAATCGATAGCAAGAAATGACGTAGGGTCAGATGATGTAGAATCTCTGTGGGTAGAGTTGAGGAACTGCAAAGGTGAAAAAGCCATAGTGGGAGTTATGTACAGGCCTCCGAACAGTAGTCAGGATGTGGGGCACAAGATACACCAGGAGATAGAAAAGGCGTGTAAGAAAGGCAAGGTTACAGTGATCATGGGGGATTTCAATATGCAGGTAGACTGGGAAAATCAGGTTGGTAGTGGATCTCAAGAAAAGGAATTTGTGGAATGTTTACGAGATGTCTTTTTGGAGCAGCTTGTGGTGGAGCCCACTAGGGAACAGGCAATTCTAGATTTAGTGATGTGTAATGAGGCAAATTTGATAAGGGAGCTTAAGGTGAAGGAACCCTTAGGAGGAAGTGACCATAATATGATAGAATTTACCCTGCAATTTGAGAGGAAAAAGGTGGAATCAGATGTAACATATCACATTATTACAGTTGAATAAAGGCAACTACAGAGGCATGAAGGAGGAGCTGGCCAGAATTGACTGGAAGATGAGCCTAGCAGGAAAGACAGTGGAACAGCAATGGCAGGAGTTTCTGGGAGTAATTTGGGAGACAAAGCAAAAATTCATCCCTAGGAAGAAGAAGCATGCTAAAGGGAGGACAAGGCAACTATGGCTGACAAGGGAAGTCAGGGACAGCATAAAAACTAAAGAGAAAGCATACAATGTGGCAAAAAGCAGTGGGAAGCCAGGGGATTGGGAAGCCTACAAAGACCAACAGAGGACAACTAAAAAAGAAATAAGGAGGGAGAAGATTAAATATGAGGGTAAACTAGCCAGTAATATAAAAGAAGATTACAGGAGTTTTTTTAGATATAGAAAGGGTAAGAGAGAGGCAAAAGTGGACATTGGGCTGCTGGAAAATGACGCTGGAGAAGTAGTAGTGGGGAACAAAGAAATGGCGGAGGAACTGAATAGGTTCTTTGCCTCGGTCTTCACGGTGGAAGACATGAGTAACATCCCCAAAGTTCAAGAGAGTCGGGGAGCAGAGGTGAGTATGGTGGTCATTACCAAGGAGAAGGTGCTAGGAAAACTGAAAGGTCTGAAGGTGGATAAATCACCTGGGCCAGATGGATTACACCCCAGAGTTCTGAAGGAGATAGCTGAAGAGATAGTGGAGGCGTTAGTGGTGATCTTTCAGGAATCACTGGAGTCAGGGAGGGTCCCAAAGGACTGGAAAATCGCTAATGTAATCCCCCTGTTTAAGAAGGGAGTGAGGCAAAAGAAAGGAAATTACAGGCCGGTTTGCCTGACCTCGGTCGTTGGTAAGATTTTAGAGTCCATTATTAAGGACGAGATTTCAGAATACTTGGAAGTGCATAATAAAATAGGGCAAAGTCAGCATGGTTTCATCAAGGGGAGGTCATGCTTGACAAATCTGTTAGAATTCTTTGAGGAGGTAACGAGTAGGTTAGACAAAGGAGAGCCAATGGATATTATCTACTTGGACTTCCAGAAGGCCTTTGACAAGGTGCCACACAGGAGGCTGCTCAGTAAGATAAGAGCACATGGTGTTGGAGGCAAGGTACTAGCATGGATAGAAGATTGGCTGTCTGGCAGGAGGCAGAGAGTGGGGATAAGGGGGTCCTTCTCAGGATGGCAGCCGGTGACTAGTGGAGTTCCGCAGGGGTCAGTGTTGGGACCACAACTTTTCACTTTATACTTAATGATCTAGATGAAGGAACTGAGGGCATCCTGGCTAAGTTTGCAGATGACACAAAGATAGGTGGAGGGACAGGTAGTATTGAAGAGGTGGGGAGGCTGCAGAAGAATTTGGACAGGTTAGGAGAACAGGCAAATAAGTGGCAGATGGAATACAACATGTGGAAGTGTGAGGTCATGCACTTTGGTAGGAAGAATAGAGGCATAGACTATTTTCTAAATGGGGAGAGAATTCAGAAATCTGGAGTGGAAAGGGACTTGGGAGTCCTAGTCCAGGATTCTCTTAAAGTTAACTTGCAGGTTGAGTCGGTAGTTAGGAAGGCAAATGCAATGTTGGCATTTATTTCGAGAGGACTAGAATATAAAAGCAGGGATGTGCTGCTGAGGCTTTATAAGGCTTTGGTCAGACCACATTTAGAATATTGTGAGCAATTTTGGGCCCCATATCTCAGGAAGGATGTGCTGGCCCTGGAGAGGGTCCAGAGGAGGTTCTCGAGAACGATCCCAGAAATGAAAGGCTTAACATATGAGGAAAGTTTGAGGACTCTGGCTCTATACTCGATAGAATTTAGAAGGATGATGGGGGATCTGATTGAAACTTACAGAATACTGAAAGGTCTAAATATAGTTGACGTGGGGAAGATGTTTCCATTAGTAGGAGAGACTAGGACCCGAGGGCACAGCCTCAGAGTAAAGGGAAGACCTTTTGGAACAGAGATGAGGAGAAATTTCTTTGGCCAGAGAGTGGAGAATTTATGGAATTCATTGCCACAAAAGGCTGTGGAGGCCAGGTCATTGAGTGTATTTAAGACTGAGATAGATAGGTCCTTGATTGGTAAGGGGATCAAAGGTTACGGGGAGAAGGCGGGAGAATGGGGTTGAGAAACTTATCAGCCATGATTGAATGGTGGAGCAGACTCAATGGGCCGAATGGCCTAATTTCTGCTCCTATGTATTATGGTCTTATGGTCTCATATCTGATCCTGAGATGAGCGTTCCACCTGATATCCCAGCCATCACTAGTACATCCTTTTTTCACCTCTGCAGTGTCACCCAACTTTGCACTTACCTGAGCTCTTCTGGTGTTGAAACGTTCATCCATGTCTATGTTACCTCCAGGCTTGACTATTCTAACGCACTCCTGGCCAACATCCCACATTTACCTTATTTAGTTGATTGAGTCATCCAAAACTCTGCTGCTCGTGTCCTAACTCGCACCAAATCACATTCACCCATCAACCTCATGCTCACTGACCTACACTGGCTCCCAGTTAAATAACATTTCAATTTACAAACTTTCATTTTTTTGGTGTCATCTGTAGCACAGTTGGTAGCACTCTTATTGCTGAGTCACAAAGTCCTAGGTTGAAGTCCCACTGCAGAACTTTAGCACAAAAATGAATGCCGACACTCCGGTACAGTAGGAATAAGGTGCTGTTCTGTTAGAGGCACTGTCTTTTGGATGAAACATTAAACCAAGTCCCATCTGCACTCTCAAATGGATGTAACAGATCCCATAGGGCATAATTTTGAAGAAGAGTATGGGAGTTAACACTGGTGTCCTGGCCAATATCGCAAAAAACAGATTATCTGGTCTTATCACATTGCTGTTTGTGGGAGCTTGCTGTGCATAAATTGTAGTCACAAAAGTGACTACACTTCAAAAGTGCTTCATTGGCTGTGGAGCACTTTGGAGCATCCAGTGATTGTGAAAAGTAATATAGAAATTCAAATCTTTCTTTTCCTTTCATCGATGTTTTCAAATTCCTCCTGGACCTTCCTTATCCCTGTAATCTCCTTCATTTCTAAAACGCTCCCAGATATCTGGGCTCCTCTGCTTCTGGCCACTTGGGGGGCAGAATAATATGGGGTGGGGGGGGGTGCATGGATAGCACACCCCCCTCAGAAACAACATCAGCATGAACCAACATGTTATATGCCAACCTGCCCTCCAGCCATAAAGCATCATGGGGTGGATTAACGAGGGCCAAGTGGGACTTCC
Source organism: Carcharodon carcharias (assembly GCF_017639515.1). Classification (NCBI taxonomy): domain Eukaryota; kingdom Metazoa; phylum Chordata; class Chondrichthyes; order Lamniformes; family Lamnidae; genus Carcharodon; species Carcharodon carcharias. The sequence goes on along the minus strand of NC_054467.1, from coordinate 41,679,230 downwards.
ACCCCTCACTTGGGAGGAATCTGATTGGCCGGCAGCTCCATCAGTCTCGGCAGCACCAGGAAGATGTCAGTGGCCGCTGCTGAGACTGAAGAATAAGAAGATGATCAAGGCCCGTGGATCCTTGGAGCAGGTAAGTCGGTTGTCTTGGGCCAGGAGGGTTTGGGTAGGTTAGGGGGAAAGGCAAGGGGGGAGGGGGGTGGCGATGGGCTGGGTTTAATGGGGGGAATGGGTAGGAAAGAATGGGCGCGCTGCCCAAGATTGGCAAAGGGCAGGCCCCAAGGAGCGACCCCCTCTTCCTTACCACACTGTAAACATTTCAGTGAAAAAAATTGGGTTGCCCGCTCCCACCCAGGTGCCCTTGCCAAACATTTTATGGTGCGGGCAGCGTATTATCAGAGTCAATTGGCTTGGTAACAATTAAGCATTCGCAATTTTTATCACTCCATCATTGGTGGTTGTGCCTTCAGTTGTCTCGGCCCTAAGCCTTTCAACCCCTCTGCCTCTCTACTTTACTTTTCTGCTTTAAGAGCTTTCTTAAAATTTACCTCTTTGACCAAACCTTTGTTCATCAGCCCTAATATCACCATATGTGGCTCTGTGTCACTTTTGTTTTATAATGCCTTTGTGAAGCAGCCTGGGACATTGAATTACATTTAAGGAGCTATATAAATACAACCCATTGTTGTTATTGTATGATAAGGTTGTAAGAGGAGGAAATGAATATGATGGCTGTCGGATTGAATTGCGTTGACTGGAGCAGTGCCATAGGGTTTTGGATAGTCTCAAACACAAAGCTTAGGTGAAGCATACCTACATGAGGCCATCGGGAGCTTCTCTGGCAGCCAGAGGAGTGGTTGCAGGCACCATGGCCACAAATGATTCCTCCTCCTCTTCTTCCTCTTCCTCCCACTCTTCCTTGGGGATGCCGATCAGTCTG